>NW_016806417.1:1718240-1821010 GCF_001698545.2 Rhinopithecus bieti
CTTTTTTTTTCTTTTTTCTTTCTTTCTTTTTTTTTTTAAGATGGAGTTTCGCTTTTGTCACCCAGGCTAGAGTGCAGGGGCGTGATCTTGGCTCACTGTAACCTCTGTCTCCTGGGTTCAAGTGATTACCCTGCCTCAGCCTCCCAAGTAGCTGGGACTACAGGCGCCCACCACCACACCCAGCTAATTTTTTGCATTTTTAGTAGAGACAGTGTTTTGCTATGTTGGCCATGCTGGTCTCGAACTCCTGACCTCAGGTGATCTGCCCTCCTCAGCCTCCCAAAGTGCTGGGATTACAGGCATGAGCCACTGCGCCCAGCCCTGGGAGCATCTCTTAAAAGCACAGTGCTGAGGGGGAAACGTTAGAAGCAGGATGAGGCATATGACCAACAGCATTTATGTAAATTAAAGTACAGACACACAAAACACCACGTATTTTGCAAGACACACAGAAACACAAGTATTCACATTAAGCATGCTTGCTTGTTTGCCTGTGAGAGGAGGCGAATGGGAGTGGTGAAGACAAAAGAGAGTACATTTTAAGAATAAATAAAACAAGAGGCCCCTTGCACAGATACATAATCATAATGTAGCATGAACTGAGGAATGATGAACGCAGCTCAGCACCAGACATCCAAATAAAGAACGCAGGTGCACTCCCCTTTAGAGGCCCATTTATTCACTCAAACATATGTCTATTCATTTACAGGATTATTGGCTCCTCTGAGCCTTGGGCTAGAGCCCCAGGCCCCAGGAAGAGGAATGGATGAGAGCAGACACAGAGGGACCACAGAAGTCAGAAGTAAACATACAGGAACCTCAAAAGAGAGTCAGATGCAGAGACAGGGAGGAAGGGCCGCCCCTACCCTAGGCTGGGTAACAGCTGGGGTGGGGATATGGCCCCCTTGCTCTGCCAGAGCATGGCAGACCCATGGTAGCTGCCTAAGTTCAAGTGTGGACTCCAGTGGCATGATGAGGCAGCTTAGCACATAGATGTCAACACCTTTGCCGCCGAGCGGGAAGGCGTGGTCCACTTAGCACGGGTCCTCCAGGCTGGCAGAAGCTCAGGGTCATGGCCATGCCACTTCCGTGAGATCTCAGTCCTCACCTCCAGGGACAAGGAAGAGGACATTAGGAAGGTCCCCCTGTGGCTTTGCTACTCAACCCCAATGAGACTAAGGTGCAGGGAGAGACCGTGTAAGAGAAACAGAGACATGGGGCAGGAAAAGTCATGCTTGGGCACAGGCACTACTAAGTACTACCTCTGGAGGATACTACTTCCTCCTTCCTGTGAGTATTTCTCACCATTCTTTTAGCTCCTTTCTCTGATTTTAGCCCTGCCTTTGAGCCCAGCCCAAGACATTTATAGGTGCTTTCTTGAGTTCCTGGTCAAATAACTACCCTGTTCTCTCTTAATCACTTAGACCACTCCTTGCTCTGGGGCTCAATTTTGTGAGCTCAACTCTGGCCACTGGAAATCTGTCCAGAGGACACGACCTGAAGGGAGAAAGGATTCAGAACTCTATCTGAGGGGTTGCAGCTGAGGGGACTGAAAGTAACTAAAAGAAAAGTAGCCTGGGGTGAGGTGGAAGGGTGGGATTGGGGGGTGGGGGTGCTGTCTGTATCTTTCCATCTCCGAGGGGCTTTCAGGGGCATAGGGTGCTGAGAGAATGTGCCTCATGCAGTGGAGCCGAACTGGGGTTGTGGTGAAAGACAAAAGGAATCAGATACCTGTTCAACATAAAGATGATCTTTCCCATAGCTGCCTGACAACAGAAAGAGCTACTGGGAGGTAGTAAGCTCCCTGTCACCAGAGGTATGTAACCACCTGGTCTCCAACACCGCTTCCCGAGACAGCTCCCTTCACAACTCTTTGCGGAAACACTTTTTCCACACCCCACCAGCCTCAGCCTGGGATGCTTCTTGCCCCTCCCAGGACCCCCAGGGCCCGTGGTCTGCTACACCCAGACACCAGATAAGGCTGAATGGGACTTAGAGAGGCCAGGTGAGGAGTAAAGAGAGAGAGAGGGGAAGGAGCAGTAAGGGACAGAGGTGGCAGATGAGATGGGAGCGACGCTCCACAGCGAAGGGGATAGGGCATCTGCAGCCAGCTCTCACAGAATGCAGAGCCCGTGGCAAATCCATGGCCAGCAGAGGGAGTGCATGGCCCTGCAGGTGCACGAAGGGGGAACTTGGGAGTCTGGGGCATTGAGATCAATTCTCCCCTGCCTCTCTCCCCAGAGCAGGACTGTCCTAAGGGGGAAATTCAGTGTCTCCTGGGTGGAATTCACTTTGCGTCAGTCTCTGCCATGTCCCCACGTTTCCACATGTGCAGCAGCACCATCTGTTCTGTCTTTTCATGCCTATCTCCCCTTCCATCCACTCTTTTTGTGTGTCTGTTTCCTTTAGGTGCTCTCTGTTTCTCGGGCTCCGGATCTTCCTCTTTGTCTCTGCATCTGATTATTTTCCTAGTTCCCTGTATGTTTACCTCTGACTTTCTTGGTTCCTCTATCTGTTCTGATTGTCTCTCCCTCAGCTGGCATACCCCCTACCCAACTCTCCCCTTTGTTCAATTTTAGGAACACATAACTGGGGGATTCCTTCTGACTCCCTACCCTGATCCTTCTCCTGATCCCTGAAAGGCCTCCTCCACCTCCTGAAGAGTAGCTAGTAGAACTTAGCCCAGCTCAGAGGAAGGATAGATAAGAGATGTTGACAGGAAATATTCCGGTTCAGCTTGATCCGGAAGCTCAGGACAGACTACCACAAAGGCTCACAGGAGTCAAGGTGTGGCCTGAACTGGGGTTTACAGGGCCTGAGTGGGAGAGAGGAGGGGAGGCCTTAGGTCTGGTGGGAGGGGGACTCCATGAGGGATAGCCTCAAAAGTCACACACCTCTTGGTTGAGGAAGCAGTAGAGGATGGCCACGATGAAGCCCTGTGGGACAAAGAAGAAAGACCCCATCAGAACACTTTGGCCTGGCCTGAAGGTGTCCACAGTCTTTCTGCTACCTTTTCCCTACTCATCCCTATGGCTTGGGCCAGGTCTGATTGAAAGGGGAATTTAGATGCATTCATTCGTTACTATGTGCCAGGCATATTGTCTCATAGAATTGTTGTAGCAAGCCTGCCAGGGCTGTACTGTTGGCCCCATTCCTCTGACTTTATTTCTGCATCACTTGTGAATGAGCACAACACTTGGCACATAATAGGGGATCAGTAAGAGTTGAATAGATTGGATGGATGGATGGATGGATGGATGGATGGATGGATGGATGGATAGGTGGTGGGTGGGTGGATGGATGGATGGGTGGGTGGGTGGGTAGGTGAGTGGATGGATGGATGCATGGATGGATGGATGAATGGATGGAAGAATGCATGGGTAGTTGAATATATAGATAGATGGGTGGCTGGAAGATGGACAGACAGACAGATATTTGAATAGATGGATGAAAAAGAATAGCCGTCACCCTGTTGTGAACTCAGCCAAGGCCTGTGGGCAACAGCACCTCCCTCCAGCACCCCCAGTTGAAAGAAAGAGTGCCTGCAGAGGCCTCACCTGGAAGGATCCCAGTCCCAGCTCCAGGGGGAGGCGGATGCCCAGGCCAGCATTGTCTGGCAGGAAGTTGAAGATGATGTAGTGAATTCCAAAGAGTGGGATCAAGAAAAGTGTCGACTTGGAGAGACGCCTGCAGGAAAGACAAATCCGAGGCTCCCAAGGCTGGGATTAGAAACTGTCATGTGCACTTCGTCTCCTCTCACTTCCTACCACCTCCCTATATCCACTCTGTGAACCAGCCACCTTGGGAAATGCCACCTCCCCACAATCACCCTGGGCTTTTTTTATTTCTCGGCCATGGATCCTACTGGTTCCCCTGACAACTGTTCTTGCCCCAGTTTATCCCAAAGTCTATGCATCTTTCAAAGTGTGGATCAAAACCACTTCCTCCAGGAAGTCTTCCTTGACCACACCACCCTTTACCTAGAAAGGATCCCTCTCCCCAGGCTCCCATAGAAATTGACCCCAGCACTCATCGTTCTATTTGGCATGGGAACTGGCTGTTTGGAGTCCTCATCCTTCCAATAATGTGATCCCCTAGAAGGAAGGGGCCAGGTCTATTCTGTCTCTGGGAACATAGGGAAGAGTATGGGGCTGAGGTCATGAATGCCTGTTGGAAGAGACAGAACCACCACATCGAATCCCTCTCCAGTTACCCTTTCCCAGTGTCCCCAGACATGAACACACAGTACCAATGCTGAGACTGGGTATGGAGGCTGCCCTGAGCTGGCTCCAGTTTCCTCACCAGGATGCGGATAATATTGAGAAAAAGCCCAAAGTTCACCTGGAAACAGAGGCATAGGAAGGTGGAAGACAAGGGTGAGGGGGTAGCCTTGGGTGGCTGGGGTGAGCCCCAGTCCATTTGGGAACTAGAAAATTTAAATCCTTGAGACGTGAGAACGTGCAGGTGAATGAATGCACAGATCATTGCTCCAGAATTTGTAGCCTGGAGCTGGGAGGTCCCACATTTGAGCCTTGGAGGACAGAGAAGGACCCAGGATTCCTGTCCCTCTCCAGTCCTGGGATCAAGGGGGGTGATCAGGCCTCGCCACCAGCCTCCAGCCACCTCCCAGACTCTTCTCTAGCACAAAGCAGATGTCCCTCACTTTGCACAGTTGCTAAGTTGCAAAACATTTGTACATTTACCAAAGCCATGCAAAGCAGTCTTCACTGCCTCTGTGTTGTGTGTGAGAGCAGAGGGAGGAGAAGGGTTTAGCTACAGACTCCATTTACTGCCCCCACCCCGCACCCCCAGTCTCTCACTGCAGTGGTAAATGATCTGCAACCAGCGCATTACACTCATCAAAATTGAGCTGGAACAGCCCGCATGCTGATGGAGACCACCACCCCTCTGGTTTTACTAACAGGATACTGAGGCCCAGAGAGGGCCTCACAGAGAATCAGTGGCAGAGCGAGGCTGGAGCCCAGTCTTCAAGACACCCAGCCTGGAGTTGCATTTCCTGCTGTGCACAGCCCCTCGGTAGTTTCAGGGAGGTTGACTGAAAAAAGCGAAGGACACTGGCCCAGGGACTGACCCCGACTGAGAGAACGATGGGTCCTTTGATGATCCACCAGTAGGGGGAGCTGTTGTCCAGGTCCCAGCACCTGTGGAGAGAGGCAAGAATGCCATTGTTGGAAAGTCCCCTTTACTGTGGTGACGCAGACACCTCCCTCCTCTCTTGGGTATTCATGACTTCTGGTCTCACCCACCTCCCCTCCAGCCTTTTCTCCTGTCTCAGCCAGTTAGGGTCTCACCCAAAGGGGCACCCCCATCCAGGCTGGGCTCACCCTTTGTATCCACCTAGATGGGCAAACGTTTCTGAACTCTGCCTGTTCAAGGCCTCCTTGCTGGACCCAACACATCCCTTTCTCCAGGAAGCCCCCTGGCAACTCCCTCGCCCCACCTTCCCCCAGCCCCACAGCCCTAGGAATCTGAGCTCCACTCTCCTGCCAGGCTCATGCCTCCTCTGTGCTACCCACAGACTGTTCTCCCACCCCCCAACCTAGCTGAGCAGTCCCTCCTCCTCCTCTTCCCAGCCTGGAGAACAGCCCGCGGCCTGACTGTCCACTCCACACCCCATGTAGGCCCAGCCGGTATAATGAGGTGGCCGCTCCGACTCACGCAATATCCTCGAAGGCCAGTTTGCAGCCCACCCACGTGCCAGTGAAGAGCACAGGCAGCCCTATGGGAGGACGGGGAGACACAAACGAGGGGGTCTGCATCTTTGGCTCTGAGCTCTGGCCCCACCTCCCACCACCATCAGCCAGGTAGGGCACTGCAAAGGAAGGGCCAGACAGGACCCTAGAGCCAGGGCCCTGGTGCCACCTCCAACACTTGCTGCTGGACTGTGGCCTGTCCCTCCCCTTCTCTGGGCCTCAGAGTTATGTGGAGGGGCCTTTATGTGAACTCCCTGGGCCTTCCCAGCCCTTTCCCTCCCAATGGTGCCCAACCTGCCCTCAGTGCTCACCCCAGCCAGCGAGAACCAGCCACCAGAAGGCTCTCCTTGAGCTGGGGGAGGTGGAGGCCAGTAGGCAGGTCAGGTAGACAGCTTCTGCCAACAGCCAGCTGAAGTTGGTCATGGTGGCGAAATGAGAGGTGGCCACAGAGACCTTGCATAGAACCTGGGGGCCGGGACCTGGGTGCTTCAGAGCTGGGACACCCACTGGAGCCCCCACCCCAATCTCCCCTACCCTACTCAGATACAGAACCTCCAGGCCCCTCCACCTTAGGCTGGGACCTCCAGCTCCTTGGGCCACCTGAGAGGAGGTGTGGTGATATACACTGAGGGTTAAGAGCACAGATTTGGGATCTAGACAGCTTGGCTTCTAATTTGCCATCTATTTCCTGTGCAAATCTCCTCACACCTTAGCTTTTCATCTGTAAAAGGAAAAACTTCCAATACCTAGCTCAAGTCCTTGTCATAAGGATTAAATGGAAACTGCCTAAGACTTGCTTCTATTTTCACTTACCCCCATCCTTCCTGAGCTGAAGTCAATCCCTAGAGTTGACTTATTCAGCCACAGTTCTGTCTTGCAAAAAACACACACAGGCACCTGTGCATTCACTCACTCACTGCATGACTTGATCACCTGCCAGCGGGTGAGCAGGACCACCTCTGAGTTCCGTTGGCCCAGGTTTGATCCCAGCCCCACCCATGTGCCACTGGGTGACCTTGCCAATTGCTTCTCCTCTACAAAATGGGATTAAAATGATCTTTCTTCTTCAAGTTGTTTTAAAAATTCAAGAGATAATGCCAGCTGATTCTTGAACAACAAAGGTGTGAACTGCTGAAGTCCATTTACACATAGATTTTCTTCCATCTCTGTCACCCCTAAGACACCAAGACCAACTTCTCTTCCTCCTGCCCCTCAGACTACTCAACATAAAGACGATGGGGATAAAGACCTCCGTGATGATCCACTTCCATTTAAAAACAGTAAATTTATTTTCCCTTCTTTACGATGTTTTAAAAATTTTTCTCTAGCTTACTTTATTGTAAGAATACAGTATATAACACATGTAACAGATAAATATGTGTTAATCAGTCATTTATGTTATTAGTAAGGCTTCAGGTCAACAGTAGGCAATCAGTTAAGTTTGGGGGAGTCAAGAGTTATACTTGAATTTTCAACTGAAAGGGGGGCCAACACCACTAACCCCATATTGTTCAAAGGATAACTATACATGTAAAGCACTTAGTACAATGCCTGGCACAAAATAAGTGCTCAGTGTGAAGTATGATTAATTCTTTCATCAGTTAATTGAGGTCACGTGTTAGTTTGCTCACTGATTTCGCTGTTCATTTCCAGCATACTTGTAGAGAATCCAGCAGTTGCTAGGTCTCCACATTCTGCCCAACTTCCCTTTAATTTCAGTTGCCTCTTATTGTCTCCACTCCACCTCTCCCATGGTGCCTTCCCAGTTTCTTGGACATGGCCTAGGTCCTTCTGCCTTTGCGAGCTTGTTCCCCCTGGTCCCTCCTCTGGAATGTTCTCCTTCCCCATCTCCCTATTGTTGCTGCCAACACAGCTCCAGGGTCCCCTCCTCCCTGAAGCCCTCTGTCATTCTCTCCTAGCTCTCAGCTTCCTCCACTTGGGAGTCCCCTAATCTGTGTGCATTCTGTACCATGGGCTCTTCCTAAAGGAGGGACTCAGCTCCTCCCAGCCCCTTGCATACACACCCCCAGCACAGACCAATGAGTGCTCAGGGAGGGATGAAAGGAAAGGAAAAGGCTGTGCATAGTGAAACATGGTCTAGGTTGGACTACAGAATGCGGAGTAGAGCATGCAATATAGGAAATGACATGGATCGACACCACAGTCCAGGAAAGGCGTGAGAACTTAGGGCCTGACATGGGAGAGGAGCATTTTCCTGTTCTGTAATTGGCCATGCAGGAACCCCAGGGTCAGCCCACAGGGCAGGAAAGGCTGGGGCAGGCACTTCTGGGTCTGTAATCCCACCTCCTCTCTCCCCTACCCACCCAGCCCCTTCACCCACGGCCATTACAGTAGAGAAGCTGCAGTAGTCAGTGTTGTCGCTGTGGAAAAGGGCAGCATCCTTCAGGAACACAGCACCCGCCTTGAGGATAAAAGTGGCGAACAGCTGGGTGTGGACATAGTTCCGGGGGCAGTGGAGCCTCCTGGGGGGAGTGGGAGAAATGAGGAACAAGAAGCAAGTGGGGGAGGGGATTCTGGTGTGCTGCAACTGGGCTGAGCAGGGCAGGAGGTGAATCAAATCAAATTGGATGCAATCAAACTGAATTGAATTGAGCTGAACTGGAGGCTTCAGTTTAACCCTTGCAGGACAGCTGAGCAACCATTCCTGTGCTCAGGGTAAGTGTGGAAACAGAGGAATATCTGGTCCCTGCCTTGAGGGTGCTCATAGTCTCAGGGAAGAGAGGCAGAAATGGCAGGTACCACCCACAGGAGCCCCCTGGATGATCAGAGACACTCATCCCCATGAGACCAAGATCAGCACAGGCCAGATGCCATGCTCAGACTTTGAAGGCTAGAGGAGGGGGTGGGGTCTTAAAAGGGACAATGGTCAGAGAGTTGTAACAGTCAAGAGGGCCTCCGGGCAGGAGGCAGAGGACTGTTAGATGCAGATAGAAGCTGGGCTTTCTCAGATATAAATACACTGAGAAAAATGAGGAATTCTAAGCAAATAGAATGAGTGCCACATAAGCAAAGGGGCAGAGATAGGAGTGAGTTCTGGTGTTTGAAGAGATGGGTCTACATGGTGGGGAAAAGGGAAGGGAAAGTTAGACATGGGTATGGTGCCTAGATCTGGGAAGTTCATGGCTATGCAGGCAAGGAAGCAGACTTGGCCCTCTGGGAAATAGGGAGCCAAGGAAGGTTCTTGAGCTGGTGATGAGGATGGCAAACCTGAGAGCAATCAGGATGGTGATGGCCACGAAGAGGGCTACAATAGAGATGCTATGGCCCATGGTGTAGATAATCTTCACTGTGGAGAAGTAAGATTCCTGGGAAGGGCAGAGACAGAAGAAAGTCTCAGCTTCAGGGCCTTTGGGGGAAAGAGAGGCTTGGCAATCAAGCAGGTGAAGCCTTTGCCATTCCACCCCAACATTGCCCATCTGGAGGCAGAGGTGTCCGCAGGTACCATGGAAAGCTCCCCCTATGCACTAGAGCTTTTGTTTCTAGTCTGCCTTCCACCTGACCTGCGGGTGAGGGAGGAACAGTGGCGAGGAGTGGAGATGCTTAACACTCATTATGCTTTGGGGGTGAGGAGAGGCAGCCGCAGATACTACAGGTCCCTGGGGAATGACAAAAGCCCAAGAGGAAATCAGCTTGTTTATTGACATCCAGCTTGCTCATCAGCTTAAGAACACAATGTCCCCAAATAAAGGAGACAGCCAGGGACACCTGGGGCCACAGGCAGGCAGGCAAAAGGTTCCCATGGCCAAGTGTTTGGATCAGTCAGAGTGCAGCCTGGCCCTGAAGATAGAGGGTGCAGGCAAGGGAAGGGAGCAGGGGCCGGGGCACTGGCCCCAATCCCAGCTCTCCTGCGGGGTCCCGGCAATCACTGCCTGTCCCTGACTCAGTCTTTCCATCTGAAAATGCTTACAGAAAAATGCTTCCATCTGAAAAATGCTTATAGTCATGCTTTACCTTTCAGAGATCAAGGGGACAGAGAAACAGGATGATGGGTGTGGGAGTGTCTTGCAAAGACCCTGCTGGATGCAGAAGTGTGGGTGTGCTCACTGGTATTAGGAGCTCTCTGCAATCACTCTGGGCTTGAGTTTCCCTCATTTGCCCACACCACAACCATGCACACTGCTCCACAGACTGAGGGTCAGAGAAGAAAAGGAACTTCCCAGGGCTGCCAGGATCCTTGTTGCCTCTGGAACCACTTTAAGCTCCCTGCCCTGGAGACCTGGACACGGAACCAAGACAGCAGCCAGCAGATCTTCCACATGCCCTCTGCCCTGCTTCTCCCTCCAAGTAACTTGGCCCGTGGGTCACCCTTGAGTAACTTAGCAGAAGACCCCCTCTTCTCCAGATGCTTCACTGCTGTCTGCTGGAAAACCGCTGTAAGGAATATTCCAACCGGCAGGCTGGGGAATGGAGGCCCCGACGTTGTGCACCCACCCATACAAATGTCCATGGCAGTCCTTCCTCCAGGATGCCAGGAGCCTCTTACCTCCTCAGCCAGTAGCTCCAGAGGCACAGGGCAGGCCACAGGGTAAGGTGGAAAGGGCTCAGACCAGCCAGTCATGGTACAATCCCGCTTCACAGCCCCTGGGAGGCAAGCAAGACTCTCTAGCCACAACTCCTTCCCTCTCCCCAGGAGGGGGCTGGGGGTGCCATGGACCATCAAGTGACCCTGACAGGGTTTGCATGGACAGTTCCTCTCAGCAACAGAGAGAGTGGCTCCAGAGGCCTGGGGCCCAGGTGTAGCCTGCCCAGGGACACACTATGGGGCCTTCCATCTCTGGCTTCACGGGCGCCATCTCTGCACAGAGAGGATTACTCCCCTGAGGGGTGGGGAGTGGTGAGCTGGGCTGCCAGCCTCCTAAAGGCAGTAGGGGAGAAAAGAGGCCCTCGCTGTCCAGGCACCCAGGCCAGGGAGGTAAAGCAGAGCAGCGGGGTGCCCCACCCTCTCCATCCTGGGCAGTTAGTGGTGTCTTGGCAGACAGGCAGGCCTGCCCCCCTCCACCCTTGCAGCCAGCCTCCTGCTAACACCTGGAGGGCACCCAGGTCCAGCACTTACAGGTTCCGCACTCTAATCCTTTCTTGCGCAGTTAATGCTTTCGTTCTCCCCAGTTCACAGCTCAGGGAGCAGAGGTCAGGATTGACTGACGGGCCCGAGGTCACCCCAGAAGAGGGGAAGTTGGTATACAAACCCAGGTCAGTCTGCCCTCAAAGCCAGTGATGTGTCTGCCAGATTCTGCCACTTCCAGACGAAAGCACCTCCCTTTCCCACCGCCACACCCAGGACCCCTCACCTGACTCTGAGCTGAAGTGAGAGAAGAAATCAGGGCAGGGGAGGGTGACCCACTCGCCAGAGCCTGCCGTCGGCCAGCACAGCAGCCCATCCCAGGTCCTAGGGCAGCCTGGATAGAGAGCCGGGAGCAGCAGAGACTCAGCCCAGCCACAGGGCTGCCCCAGCAATCCGAGGGGTGATGCCAGAGGACATAAAGGAATCAGAGAAGCCGCCACCTGACTCCTAGGCCCCATACCCAGGGTGGTGTTGGGCATCTCCTCTGCTGCTTGTAGACAGGCACTCTCATCCTCTCTCAGCTGGGTGATGAAGTCACATTCTGGGTGCATGTGGCCCAATACCTGCTGGAAACAGTGAACAGGATGAGCCAAGCCAATTGAGTGCCTTTCTGGGCTCTGTGGTCCACATGACCTGAGAACAGGGACAAGTCCTGATTCATTTCTCTGCCCTAATCCTGAGCAAAGACCTGCTTGCAGTACTTTCAGGTGTGTTTGGTGGATGTTCAGATAGAAGGTAGGAAGGAAGGAAGGAAGGAAGGAAGGAAGGAAGGAAGGAAGGTAGGTAGGTAGGTGTGACTGCCTAGGCAGCTGGCTGGTGGAATGGATGAGTATACAGACAGACAGACAAATATATGGCTGGGGAGGTGGATGGATGGATGGACAGATGGATGGACGGACAGATGACTGGCTGCATGGATGGGTGCATGGTGGATGAATGAGAGAGCTGTGCAAGGATGGATGTGTGGGTTCATGGATGTGTAGTTGAAAGGATCATAGCCTTGACAGCTGAGCAACCCTGAAAAACTACAGTTTTAGGAACTTCCCAAATTTCGTGGTACACAGTGGCCATGAGAAATGATCTCTGGAAGCTGGAAACAGGTTGGGGTTTTTTTGGAAATCTTCTAGCAGTACTTCTGAAAGTGTGCATCAAGAATCAACTAGAGATCCACTGGGATGGAAGCAGGGATATGCAGAGATCTAGGGTGGATCTAGCACTTTGCATTTTAACAAGTTCTCCAGGGAACTGGGAATGAACAGCAGGAATTTCTAGCACTTCTCCCTCCCACCGCCCCAAACTGGAGGAAAACCAAAACTGCTCGCCCAGTAGGCCAGAGCCCAAACAGTTACATAGAAGGGAAGCCAAGTTTACAAAACATACTTTCTGCACTGTGAACTGGGTATACAGCATACACATTTTTGTATAAAACACACATCTGAGTCAACCAGTGTAGACGTCTGTTCCCCCAGGCTTTCACAGGAGAGGAGTGGCTGGGGAAGGGAGAAGGGCTAGATCCTAATAGACCCTGTGCAAGCTGTGATCAGAAGCAGGACAGGGGCCGGGCGCAGTGGCTCATGCCTGTAATTCCAGCACTTTGGGAGGCCAAAGTGGGCGGATCACCTGAAGTCAGGAGTTAGACACCAGCCTGACCAACATGGCAAAACACCATCTCTACAAAAATACAAAAATTAGCCAGGCGTGGTGACATGCTCCTGTAATCCCAGCTACTCGGGAGGCTGAGGTAGGAGAATCGCTTGAACCCAGGAGGCAGAGGTTACAGTGAGCCGAAATCGTGCCACTGCACTCCAGTGTGGGCAATAAAGTGAGACTCCGTCTCAGAAAAACAAACAAAAAGAAGCAAGACAGGTAGCATGGGAGGGAGTGTCCCTCTCACAGGGATTGGGGAGGTGGCATTTGAGCTGGACCTGGAGACAAAGGAGCACTTTTTAGAGCCAGACACACACAGTGGGGAGAAGAGCGTCTGGAACAGAAGGAACATGTGCAAGGACAAGGGAAGTGGGGAAAGGTGTATTGGGGAAGTATCTGCTCAGGACTAATGTTTCTCTCCCCATGGCCCACCCCTCACCCCACCCCCGCCCCCCGACACACACACACCCTCGATGTCTAACAGGATCCATGTCAGCAAATGTTTAATTAACAGCTAGTGTTCTTTGGGAGAAATGCAGGCACAGCAAATAGTGCAGCAGATGTAAGACCAGGGCTGGGGTCAGAGAGTAGAGACTTTGACCACCAGAATGGGGACGATAGATGGTGGGTGACCACATGGAGAGACCCGAGAGCTCTGCCGCAGACTTGTGGGCCAGGAGAAGATCTGGAGACCCAGCCCAGTAAGAAGGGTCACCCCCACCAGTGCTGCCCTGGCAGGAGAAGTCACTCCTGTCCTGCCCTGCTGACCCCATGGGTCCATGACTTGGATGCAGCTCTGCCATCTCCTGCTTGGCCCTGCAGGGCCTCAGGTGCAGATGTCACCCATTACCCAAGCTCCAGGTCTGATTTTGGTGGGTGCCCCAGACTCAGCTCTTGGCTTCCTCCCCAGGACTCATTAACCCCAGGTCCATCTCAGGGCAGAGCCCCATTGCGTCTCTCCCACATCTCCCAACAGACTGAGCGCACGAAGCAGGGAAGGAAGAGCAGGAGGGCAGATGGGCCTGTATGGGACTTTCTCACACTGTCAACCTGACATTGACCCTGGGCTGTTGGAAGAGCTGTGGTCTCGGCCTATCCTTCCGCCTACCGCACAGTATGGCAAGCCCCAACCCTGCCTGGGAAACTTTTCAGGGCCAATCTGGGGGAACCACTGAGGGCAAAGGACTCAAGGTGAGCAGCTTCTTGCCAAAAGTATGGACAGACAGCGCCCACACCTCTAAGAGAAGGAGGGAAATTTAGAGAAGCCCAACTAATGACTCAGGATGTGTGGTCACAGGGACAGATGTAAGGAGAGATTCTAGGAAGGGAAGTGGTGGGAGTGGAAGGACAGATTGTTCCAAGGTTTATCCAAATGCTCCTGCTGAATCAGGCCTGGCAAAACACATCCTGGAGTTCCCAGTCACCCCCACACGCATCCTGGGCCCCATCCACCCCTGAGGGGAGGCTTCATCTCTCTGGACCCCCAGGCCTCACATCTGTGCCTGCTGCTCTTCCTGGTGTCAGCAGGGGATGGAGCCCACGCTGGCAGTGATTGAGTTTCAGCTTTGGTGCTAGCACCATCTACTGAATGGCCACCACCAGGTCTTGGGTCCCTCTGCTAAAAATTAATCTTTTGCTGTAGAGCACACACAGATGGCAGCCAGGGGGCAGTCGGAGTTTCCTGTGTTGCACCCCGATGCCCAGCCTTTGACAAATCAGATTCCACTCAATGCACAACGATCCAGACCAGAGGATAGTTTCTCTTTTAACAAAAGAGATAAGCAAGGCTCAGGAAGGCTGAGGAACTTACAGGTCACACGACTAGTTTCATGGGTTAGGATTCAAGCCCAAAGCCTGTGCACTTAAGAGCAGGTGCAGCAAGGTGCTCGGGAGGGGCAGCACCCTCCAATAAGGCAGCGGAGGAAGAATGCTTCAGCCCCCACCAGAACCTTGTGACTCCCAGTCTGGTCCCTGCTGTCACTTGCAGTAACCTGGAAAGTTACTGGGAAACTGCAGCACATTCGAGAAGGGCCCTCTCTCCTGATCCCCGTGCTCCAGCTCTCTAGCCCATGGAGTACGATTTGGTTGTCAAAAGTCTCTCCAGCCCTCGGCATCATGAGAGGATGATGGATCCCCTAACTGCTGGAGCAGAAGCAGCTGGTCTCCACCAACTCCTCAGGTTCCACTCCTTCCCTGGCCACACCCTCTTCAAAGGAAACCACCAAGTTGGAGAGTGGTTCAAGGAGTCATGGGGCTAAGAAGAGGTCTGGAAATCTTACCACAGGAGTGTGTGGAAGCATCACAGATGCACAGCCAAGACAAAGAGCAGACTGGGGGGACGAAGACGGGGTCCTGACTTTGCCTTCCCAATTCTGAGGCACTGTCTTGGGGCAGACAGGGTCTCTGTGGCCCCCAGAGGGCACAGCCAGGCCCTGGGGGAAGCAATAGGAAGGTGAGCTCAGTGCAGCCCCAAGAAGGACATGTTAATAGTGCTACCCAGAGTCACTACAGACTGCCAGGCAGAGGGAGATGAGGGAGGGGGCCCTGGTATCAGGAACTCTCCAAGCCATAACCTGCCACCTGCTCGTTGGGAGGGACTCTAGAGTCGAAGGGCAGTAGGGTCTCTGCCAGGCTCCAGTTGGCCCTGTGGCTTCCAGATCTGGAGCCTAGTGGGAGAGGCAGAAGGGTCTGAACTGGCTACTCACGGTCGGTAACGGGCTCAACACGCAGAGGACGTGGGCCCCCCACATCCGGCGGTCCATGGTGAGCCCAGCAGCGGCTCCCTCCATCAGCCTCAGTAAGCCTTGGCTGTCTTCCCTCCCTTGCTGTCCCCTGACACAGCCGCTGCCACCGCACCTTCTGCTTCCCTTTCTCAGGTGGCTGTTTGCATAGGCAGGAGCTAGCCAAGGGGACACAGCCCACTGAATATTCACCAGGATTGCAGGACACCTGCTCAGCTCAGCCCTGGCCCTGAGGTGGGACTCTGTTTCCAGCAGGCAGGGGCTGAGCCCCCGCCCTCACCACCTTCTACTCTGCCTATAAGTTTGCTCGTGTGTCTGTCCTGATAGCAAAGGCCCAGAGAGGTGACAGCCACAGGTCACTTGGTCAATATTCTCTACCACTTTCTTCTCTAGGCCCAGGTCTCTGGTGGTCATCGCTGGAGTGACCTCTTAGACTGATGGGATCTTACAGAATAGGAAGGGGACCTGGGCCTGCCCTTGGGAAGCCCCCAGGTTGTTTGGTGTGTGCTCCTAGCCTTATCCACGGGGCTGGAGAGTGAGGTCAGAGCTGTGTAGACCTGGTGGGGAAGGGGAAGGGGACATTATCAGTGGAGATGGAGGGTTGGAATGGTCTTAGGAAAGGAAATGTGATCTCTAGGCACTGGCATGGACTGGCCAGGAATGTGTCAGCAAGATCTGGGTCCTTTACTGGGCAAGGACTCTGGCCTGGATGGTGAGCTAAAGCTGCCAGTGTCAAGGCTCTGGACTTCACATGGGGGCTTGTCAAAATCTCTCCAAAACTCTCACAGCAAGAGGGGAAAACGAGGTTGGATGGAAGCCTTGTGAGAGGATTCGTGGGTCAGGTCATCTTGAATAGAGGAGGACAACTGTCATCAGTAGCACAAATGAGAAGGCTTACACAGCCACTCAAACCATGTTGAACATTCATTGTCTGGTCACTTTTATTATAGTTTTCAACTTTAAAATGCAGGGTCTCCATGGGCCAGGCTAAAGACAGCGTTCTAAATGCCCCTGGATCTTGCACAGCATTTTGAAATGTCAAAGATGTCACCTCTGAAAGACCTGAATGTCCCAGTAGCCGACAGGTCCTGATGTTTGTGTGCACGTCTCCACTCACAGAAGCTGCTGGGCCGGGTGCTAAAACACCAGACATGTTTACAGCCCAATCGCATCATGAATGTTGAAGGCTCCTCGCCCCCGCTACATCTGGATTTAGGGCTTGTTTTGACATCAGCAGGGGTTTATTTTCCATTTTCTTCACTGTCAACAAAATGCTGAAGAAAATATTTCGAAAAGAAAACATGAACTACCCCAAGCTCTAAAACCCTCCTACCCTGTGAAAGTGTTTTCACGAGCTTAACTGTGGAAAGAGTGCAAGCAGCATGCCACACAGAGCTCTGCACACTTTTACACTTTTAGGGGAGAGCAGAGCTCCTCTCTTGGCAGACTGAGAGCTCATAGATTGGAAAAGCAGAGTGCTGAAAAGGTATAACTTGAAGGGAAAGCTAGAACCTTCTGTTACTCAGCTACAAAGAAGCAACAGCACCAGGAAAAAAAAAAAGTCTTACGATTAATCGCTGTTGATAATTAGCATCAACATCATTAGCATTAATGATGGCTAATTATTGAGGTTGATAGTGATAATTAATAATAGTTATTACTATCTAAACAAGTGGTTCCTAACCTGGAGCAATTTTGCTTCCCTAGGGGACATTTGGCAATGTCTGGAGACATTTTTTATTATCAAAATAAAAACTAGGAGTTGGGGTGGGGAGTGGGGTGGTGAAGTGCTCCTGGTATCTAATGAGTATAGACCAGGGATGCTATTAAGCATCTACAATGCACAGGATGCTCCCACCTTCGACCATGTCAAGAACTATCCAGTCCTAAAGATCAATAAGACCAAGGCTGAGAAACCCTGCTCTAACTGTTCATGTTCCCCAAGGATCCCTGCAGGCCTGTTTCTTCATGGCTCTGTCTTCTCTAGCTAATTCTGTATACACTCAGGATTCAAATTCTTCTTCCATCACTTGCTAGCTCATATATTTGGCAAGTTATTTAGCCTTTCTGAGCCTCTGTGTTGGTCCACTTGTATCACCATAAAGGAATACCCAAGGCTTGGTATTATATTTTTAAAAAGAGTTTATTTTGGCTCACAGTTCTGCAGACTGTACAGGAAGCATGGCACTGGCATCTGCTTCTGGTGAGGGCCTCGAGAAGCTTCCATTCATGGTGGAAGGTGAAGGGGGTACCCCTGGTGTATCACATGGTGACAGAAGGAGCAAGAGAGCAAGGGAGATGTCAGGTTCTTTCAACTACTAACTTGCATGAACTAGCAGAGCGAGAACTCACTCACTACCATGGGGAAGGCACCAAGGCATTCATGAAGGATCCATCTCCATGACCCAAACACCTCCCACCAGGCCCCACCTCGAACAATGCAGGTCTATTTCAACATAAGATTTGGAGAGAACAAAACATCCAAATGAGCCTCCGTTTTCCCATCTGAAAAATGGGGATGATACTAACACCTTTACAGGATTGGTGGGATACGTGGACAAGGAAAACCGAGTACTGTAAAGAACCTCATGCAGAGCCTAGATCACAGTGGACAATCATTTATGACAGCATGTAACACAGATGGACTAACAGCAAAGAAGACTGGAAAAACTGATTCTTTGTATGAAAAAAATAAGATTAGATCTCTAACTCATCTTTACAAAATATAAATTCTAGGTTAAAATCCTGACTACAAAACAACAAAATCATAAAATGCTTCAAAAAATAGAAAATTTTTTATGGCGTTAGAATAAAGGAGATTGTCATATAAAATAAAAATCATAAAGAAAAAAATCAAGTGTGACCACATCAACATTTTAAAATGTATGTTCAAGACAGGATGCCATAGATGAAAATTAAAAGCATTTTTCTGCTACAAACTGAAAGAAATATTTGCAACCAATCTTGACAAACAAATCTGTAGTATCAAAATATATTTTAAAATATCTAAAAATCGGCCGGGCACGGTGGCTCGCGCCAGTAATCCCGGCACTTTGGGACCAAGGCAGGCAGATCACGAGGTCAGGAGTTTGAGACCAGCCTGGCCAATATGGTGAAACCTCGTCTCTACTAAAAATACGTAAATTAGCTGGGCCTGGTGGCACTCACCCATAGTCCCAGCTACTCGGGAGGCCGAGGCAGGGGAATCCCTTGAACCTGGGAGGTAGAGGTTGCTGGGAACCAAGATTGTGCCACTGCACTCCAGCGTGGGCAACAGAGCAAGACTATGTCGCAAAAAAAAAAAAAAAAAAAGAAAAGAAAAGAAAAGAAAAGAAAAGAAAGAAAAAATTAGTAAGAAAGATAAAAATTAAAAATAACTCAGTAGAAAAGTGGGCAAATGATATAAACAGACAATTCAGAAAAGAAGTGAAGTATACAGGTCAATAAACACATGAAGAAATGTTTAACATTACTAATACTAAAGAATATGAAAAAAATAATGATAAACTACCCATTGTCACCTATCACGTTGCCTAAAACTTTACCGTCTGATAACACAGTGTCTGGAAGATAATGTAAAGAAATGGGAGCATCCATAAAGTTTGGATGAGAGCGAATTTTGTATAACCACTTTGAAAAACAATTTGATATTATCTATTGAATTTGAGAATGAACATACCCTATAAGCCAGAAATTCCATTTCTGGATATTTGCGTTCTGAGTTCAGTGTTGTTTATAACATGCAGTAAAAACCAGAAAACAACACAATTGTCCAATGAGAAAGGAATAGCTAAACAAAATGTGATCTATTCATACAATGGAATACTGCTGAACAGTTGAAAGGTATGAACTAAATCTATTTGTACAAGAGGAGTTCACAAAGTTCATGGAAATATGGAATTAAAAAATAAAAAATATAAACTCTATTTCTCAACACAATCTTTCAAGACATTTTTGTAAGCAACAACACCAGCCATGTAGTTCATCCCTAAAACACTGAGAGTCCTAGGAATTTAGCCATGTCAATGCAGTCTTTTTTACATTATTACCTAAAGAAAAATGGGTGTCCTTAAAATATTTTTTAAGATTAGAAAACAAAAAGACGTCATGAAAAGCCAAATCATGACTGTGAGGTAGATGTGTAATGGTTTCCTATCAAAACTCTTGCAAAACTGGCCTTGTTTGATCAGAGGAATGAACAGGAGTGTTGTGGTGGTGAAGGATTCTCTAGGGAAGGTTTCCTGAGCATTTTTCTCCTAAAGCTTTGGCTATCTCAAAACATTTTCATAATAAGCAGATGTTATCATTTTTTGGCTCCCCAGAAAGTCAACCTGCAAAATACCTTGAGCATCCCCAAAACTGTTTTCATCATGAATTTTGCACTTGACCAATCTGCTTTTGCTTTGACAGGACCACTTCTACCTCTCTGTAGCTATTGCTTTGATCGTGCTTTGTCTTCAAGACTGTACTGGCAAAGCCATCCTTCATCTTCTCTTACAAAACTTTGAAGAAATGTTTCAGGATCTTGACCTGCTTGTTTAAAATTTCTACTGAAATCTCTGCTCTTGTCTCCAGTTGATCTGGGTGCAATGCTTCTGGCAACCATCAGTTGGGAAGCTTGCCCAACTTTAATTTTTCAGCTGGAATTGTGTAGAGTGAACTGATTGAGATGTCTATGGTGTTGGTTATTGTTTCTGCCATTAATCATCAGTCCTCTTCAATTAGGTAATGAATAAAATTAATTCTTTTCCTCACAAATTGATGCGGATGGTCTGCTGCTACAGGCTTTATCTTTAACATCATCTCATTCTTAAAAGGAATTATCCACTTGTAAACTGCTAATTTATTTGGGGCATTGTCTCCCTAAATTTTTCATAAAGTATCCATTATTTCACCACTCTTCCACACAAGCTTCATCATAATTTGATATCAGTTCCTGCTGCAATTAAAGCAGAATTTATTTTGCTCTGAAAACAGCTTTTTTTTTCCTTTTTTTTCCTGAGATGGAGTCTCACTCTATCACCCAGGCTGGAGTGCAGTGATGCACTCTCGGTTCACTGCAACCTCTGCCTCCCAGGTTCCAGCCATTCTCCTGCCTCTGCCTCCCCAGTAGCTGAGATTACAGGTGCCTGCCACCACGCCTGGCTAATTTTTGTACTTTTAGTAGAGACTGGGTTTCACCATGTTGGCCAGGCTGGTCTTGAACTCCTGTCCTTAGCTGATCTGCCCACTTTGGCCTCTGAAAGTGCTGGGATTACAGGCATGAGCCACTGCACCTGGCCTGCTCTGATAAGAGCTCTTTTCAAACTTATGTCTTATCCTTCTTAGTGTCTCAAACTAGATCCTGTTCAGACACGTTATAATAAGTTAGTACCAGTTTTTTCAGTGCTAAAAATTTTTGAAACCTATGCATAGTTTTTCATAATATTTATTTTCCATGAGCTTTCTGGAGACCCCTCACATCAACATGGAGATGTCTTAAAAATATATATTGAGGAACTGCTTCCAGCCAAGTTGGAGTAACAGGAACTGTTACCCTCCTACCTTAACAACACAAATTTCAACCAAACTATACAAAACCTTTTATTTTTAGACATTAGTAGACAAGCTGATCCCTACAAGCCAGTTTTTTGTTCTTTGTTTTTCTCTAGAGGCAGTTTCCAGGCCACAGCTCAAGAAGAGAAACCCAAACATATTCTGGTGATTTTTATGAGTAAAGGAAATAAAGATTTGAGACTGAGAAAGTCAAGTTTGGTGAAATTTTTGAAGCGGAGCACTAGAAAGAGAACCATGACACAGAGACAGAGTTCCACAGTTCTGAAAACAGGTCCTCCCCAATGCTTCCACCTTGCAGTCTTTGGCTGGATACCTATCTGAGAATGTGTGAGAAGAAACTAAGGCTGGAGAAAGAATAACTGGAATGGAGTAGGTAGAAAATGCTCAAAACTCACACAGGATTAATAATAGTCTGTGTTCTGATTAGCCCAAGTGGAAAAAATAAGACATGTAACATACAGGGCATGAATATATAACAGTAATGACTTAGTAGTGTGATGAAATTAACCTTAGAGTAAGATTGCTCTGGACCCATTCTAACAAAGCTTAAGTGCAAACCTTAAAAAGATCCAAAACATAACTTCACTAGAAAAAAAAAATCCAATACCACTTAAATAAACAAAATAAAATATAGAAATCAACAATGTAAAATTCACAATGTCTGACATCCAATAAAAAATTTATCAAGCAGGCAAGGAAGTAAAAAACTATAATTCATAACCAAGGGAAAAATCAATCAATAGAAACAGACCCAGGTCTGACAAAGATGGTGAAATTAGCAGCCACAGATGTTAAAACAATTATTATAAATACGCCTCATATGTTTTACAAAGAGTAAAACATGGTCATAGTAAATAGAGAAGGAAGATATTTTTAAAAGACCAAAATTCAGTTTATTAAAATAAAACATGTAATATCTGAAATGAAAAAAATAATACACTGGTTGCCATTAATAGCAGATTAGACACTGCAGAATGAAGAGCAATGAGTTTGAAGACAACTCATTTAAACTATGCAGAATGAAATGCAAAGAGGAAGAAAAGACTGGGTAAAAACTGAAAAAAAACTTCTTAAAAATAACAGAGTATAAGTTAATTATGGAACAATATCAAGTGGTTTAACATACATGGAACTAGAGTCACAGAAGGAAGGGAGGTTCAGAAAAATATTGGGAAAAAAATGACTGAGCTTTACCAAAGATGATAAAAAATATATATCAAGGATTCAAGGAGTTCAATTAACAATATAAATAATAAACTAGAAACACTCCCAGGCACATGATAATTATTATAAATTACTGAAAACAGTCATGAAGAGAAAATCTTATCAGCCACCAAAAGGAAAAAGACAAATTGTGTACAGCAGAACAAAAATAAGAATGACCACAGATTCTCATCAGAAACTATGCAAATCAGAAGACAGTGGAGAGATATTTTGAAGCACTGACAGAAAAAATATTTCAAACTGTATCTATTTATTAACGAAAATATCTTTCAAATATGAGGGCAAAGACTTTTAAAGAGAAATCAAAGACAAGATAATTCATTTTCAGCAGAGCTACACTACAGGAAATGCCTAAGGAACTTTTTCAAGTCAAAAGGAAAATGAGAACAAATGAAAATTTGGAACTACACTGAAGAATGAAAAGTGGTCAGGCACAGTGGCTCATGCCTGTAATCCCAGTACTTTGGGAGGCTGAAGAGGGAAGATTGCTTGAGGCCAGGAGCTCATGAGCAGCCTGGGAAACACAAATGAGAACCCCTTCTCTACTAAGAAAAAAAAAGAAAAAGAAAGAAAAGTATTAATTAGCCAGGTGTGGTGGCATGCATCTGTAGTTCCAGCTACTGAAGAGGCTGAGGCATGAAGATTGCTTGAACCCAAGAGTCCAAAGCTGCAGTGAGCTATGATTGTGCTACTGCACTCCAGCCGGGGTGACAGAGTGAGACCCCATCTCAAAAAGAAAAGAAAAGAAAAGAAAAGAAAAGAAAAAAACAAAAGAGGAGAGGAGGTGAGGGGAGGGGAGGAGGGGGAGGGAAGGGAAGGGAAGGGAAGGGAAGCAGAGACTAGAAAAGGTGAATAAAACTGAAAATAAAAGGTCTTCTTTCTCATTTTACACTGTTGAGAAGATCATTGATCTTTCTGAATATAGATGCTAAAATACTCAACAAAATACTAGCAAAACAAATGTAATCACATATTAAGAGGATTATACAGCATGGCCAAGTGGAATTTATCCCAACAATTCAAGGGTAGATCAACATATGAAAATTAATCAATGTAATACACCACATTAATAGAATAAATTTTTTGAAAAAGATAATCTCAAATGATGCAGATTAAGTATGTGACAAAATCCAACAGCACTTCAAGATAAAAAACGCTCAGTATATTAGGAATAGAAGGGTGTTTCCCTAACATAATGAAGGCCACATATTAAAAAAAAAAAAACCCACAGTTGACATTATACTCAGTGAAAGACTAAAAATCCCCCCTGCCCTCACCGAGATCAGGAACAAGACAGATTGCTTGCTTTCACCACTTTTATTCAACATAGTTTTAGAAGTACTAGCCAAAGTAATTAGGCAAAAAAAAAGAAAAAAAAAAAGAAAGAAAGAAATAGAAACCATCCAAATTAGAAAGGAAAAAATATTATCTGTTTGCAGATGACATGTTCTTATATGTAGAAAACCCTAAAGAATCCACAAAAAAACTGTTAGAATTAATTTTAAAAATTCAGGGCCATACACTAATCTGCTTTAGTTCAAATCCTACATCTGCCTATTACTAGCTTCATCACTCTGTGCTTCAGTCTTTCCTTCCCTAAATTGGGGATAACAAGGTAATCTAAAAGGTTATATGTGGGGATGAAATAAATTGATTCATATAAAGGTGTTAATCAACTAGTCATGGGCACATAAAGCCCATATGTTTGCTGTTATGTCATGTCTTATTGCTTCTTTTGATGTGTCTTAGAAAATTATTTGAAATTTCTTATACTAGAATTTAACTTTAAAATTTTGTCTAGATAACTTTATTTTGGTAATGATATCGAAACACTAATATCAGAAGAGTACTGTGACAACTCAGGAACCCAGACTAAGTAATGAATAAAATAGTCTCTTCGGAAAGGAGTTGAGCCAAGCAGGGAGTTGGAAACCATACATGTTAAACACACGTGATAACACAAAGGGTAGGAGTGGTGCAGAACACCAACTACTATGTAAATCGTGTAAACTTCCTTGGCTATTGCTGTCCTCCCCAAGCATTTACTATGTAAATGCAAACTATGTCTGTGTGAAATAAAAACTTGGACCATCTTAAAGCTTTTTTTGTTTTGTGGAATTCAAAATCATTTTGTGGTTGCTGAGAATAAAATTTAGAGACTATAATATTTCTTTTATTCATTATAAAACAAATTCAGAAAAGTTTAAGAATACAAAATCAACATGCAAACTTTAGTTGTATTACTGTACACTGAGTACTCTGAAAAGTAAATTAAGAAAACTGTTCTGTTTACAGTAGCATCAAAAAGAATAAAATACTTTGGAATAAATTTAATCAAAGAAGTGAAATACTTTTACATAGCAAACTACACAACTGCTGAAAGAAATTAGCAATCTAAAGCAAGGGAAAGGTATCTTATGTTCATGGATTGGATGACATAACATTGTTAAGAGGACAATATCGCCCAAAGTAATATATGGATTCAATGCAATCTCTATAAAAATGTTATTGTCATTGTTTTCAGACATAGAAACCCCATGCTAAAATTCATATGGAATTTCAAGAGACCCCAAAAAGTAAAAACAATCTTGTAACGAAGCCAAAGCTGGAGGTCTCACTTTTCTCAAATTTAAATCTACAAAGCTATGGTAATCAAAACAATGTAGTTCTGGCACAAAGATGGATATATAGACCAATGGAATGGAATACAGAGCCAGACATAAACCCTCACATATATGGCCAATTTATTTTTGACAAGGCTGTAAAGGTCATTCAATGGGGAAAAGTCAGTCTTTTCAACAAACAATGTTGAGAAAACTGGATGTCCATATGCAAAAGAATGAAGTTAGACCTTTACCTTACACCCTATAAAAAGCATAACTCAAAATAAATGGATAAAGATCTGTATTTAAGAGCCAAAATTATAAAACTGTTAAATGAAAACATAAGGGAAAATCTTCATTACCTTGGGTTTAGCAATGGTTAATTAAGTATAATACCAAAAGCATAGGAAACAAAAGAAAAAATAGATAAATTGGACATTGCCAAAATTAAAAACTTAAGGGAATCTTAGAACATTATCAAGAGACTGAAAAGATAATCCACAGAATGGGAGAAAATATTTGCAAGTCATATATCTGATAAAGCATTAATATCCAGGATATATAAAGAGCACTGTGATGGTTAATATTAAGTGTCAACTTGATTGGATTGAAGGATGCAAAGTATTGTTTCTGGGTGTATCTGGATGTTTCTGGGTGTTTCCAGAAGAGGTTAACATTTGAGTCAGTGGACTGGACTATCCAATCGGCTGAGTCTTCATCTTTCACCCATGATGGATGATGCTTCCTGCCCTCAAACATCAGCACTTGGAGTCTTATGTTTGAGGGCAGGAGGCATCCAGCATGGGAGAGAGATGGTTTTGGACTCTTGAACTTACACCAGTGGTTTGCCACAGGCTCTCAAGCCTTCGAAGGCTGCACTGTTGACTTCCCTGCTTTTGAAGTTTTGGGACTTGGACTGAGCCACTGCCGGCTTCCTTGCTTCTCAACTTGCAGACGGCCTATTGTGAGACTTCACCTTTTGATCATGTGAGTCAATTCTCCTTAATAAACTACCTTTCATATATACATATTTTCTATTAGTTCTGTCTCTCTAGAGAACCCTGACTAAAACACATTTTGGTACCAGGAGTGGGGTACTGCTGTAAAGATGCTTGAAACTATGGAAGCAACTTTGGAACTGGGTAACAGACAGAGGTTGGAACAGTTTGGAGAACTTAGAAGAAGCCAGGAATATATGGGAAAGTTTTAAACTTCCTAGAGACTTGTTGAATGGTTTTGACCAAAATGCTGATAATGATGTGGACAGTGAAGTCCAGGCTGAGGTGGAATCAGATGGAGATGAGGAACTTCTTAGGAACTGGAGCAGAAGTCACTCTTGCTATGCTTTAGCAAAGAGACTGGTGACATTTTGCTCCTGCCCTAGAAATCTGTGGAACTTTGAGCTTGAGAGAGATGATATGAAATTGGAACTTATGTTTAAAAGAGAAGCAGAGCATTAAAGTTTGGAAAATTTGCAGCTTGACAATGCAATAGAAAAAAAAAAAAAACTATTTTTCTGGGGAGAAATTCAAGCTGGCTACAAAAGTTTGCATGAGTAATGAGGAGCTAGATGTTAATCACCAAGACAATGGGGAAAATGTCTCCAGGGCACATCAGAGATTTTCATGGCAGCCCCTCCCATCACAGACCCAGGGGCCTAGGAGGGAAAAATGGTTTCATGGGTCAGACTCAGGGTCCCCACTCCTGCTCTGTGCAGCCTCAAGACTTGGTGCCCTGTGTCCCAACTATGGCCAAAAGGGCCAACATATAGCTCAGGCAGTTGCTTCAGAGGATGCAACTCCCAAGCCTTGGCAGCTTCCACATAGTGTTGGGCCTGCAGGAGTCAAGAATTGAGGTTTTGGAACCTCCATCTAAATTTCAGAGGAAGTATGGAAATGCCAGGATGTCCAGTTGGAGCTCCCACACAGAGTTCCCACTGAGGCACTGCCTAGTGGAGCTATGAGAAGAAGGCCACCATCCTCCAGACCCCAGAATGATAGCTCCACCAACAGCTTGCACTGTGTGCCTGGAAAAGCTGCAGACACTCAATGTCAGCTGTGAAAGTAGCTGGGGTGGGAAACTATACCCTGCAAAGCCACAGAGGCAGAGCTACCCAAGGCCATAGGAGGCCACTCTTTGCATCAGCATGACCTGGATGTGAGACATGGAGTCAAAGGAAATTATTTTGGAGCTTTAAGATTTAATAACTGCCCTGCTGGATATTGGACTTGCATGAGGCCTGTAACCCCTTTGTTTTGGCCAATTTCTCCCATTTGGAATGGAAGCATTTATCCAATATCTGTACCCCCATTGTATCTTGGAAGTAACAAAATTGAGTTTGATTTTACAGGCTCCTAGGCAGAAGGAACTTGCCTTGTCTCAGATGAGACTTTGAACTTGGACTTTTGAGTTGATGGTGAAATGAGTTAAGACTTTGGGGGACTGTTGGGAAGATATGATTAGTTTTGAAATGTGATAACATGGGATTTGAAAGGGGCCAAGGTGAAATGATATGATTAGGCTTTGTGTTCCCACCCAAATCTCATATAGAATTGTAATCACCAGGTAGGGAGAGAGCTTGTGGGAAGTGATTGGATTATGAGAGTGGTTCCCCCATGCTGTTCCCATGATAGTGAGTGAATTCTCTCAAGATCTGATGGTTTTATCAATAATAGTTATTCCTGTGCTGACACATGCTCTCTCTTACCTGCTGCCATGTAATATGTGCCTGCTTCCTCTTTCACCATGATTGTAAGTATCCTGAGGCCTCCCCAACCATGAGGAACTGTGAGTCAGTTAAATATCTTTTCTTCATAAATTACCCAGTGTGGAGAATGTCTTTTTTTTTTTCTTTTTGAGACAGAGTCTCACTCTGTCACCCAGGCTGGAGTGCAGTGGTGCGATCTCGGCTCACTGCAAGCTCCACCTCCTGGGTTCATGCCATTCTCCTGCCTCAGCCTCCTGAGTAGCTAGGACTACGGGTGCCTGCCACCATGCCCAGCTAATTTTTGTTTTTGTATTTTTAGTAGATATGGGTTTCACAGTGTCAGCCATGGATGGTCTCGATCTCCTGACCTCGTGATCCACCTGCCTCAGCCTCCCAAAGCTCTGGGCTTACAGGCGTGAGCCACTGCACCCGGCCTCTAGTATGTCTTTAAAGCAGTGTGAGAACAGACTAATGCAAGCACATACAACTCAATGATAAGAAACTAAACAACCCAATTCAAAAATGGGCAAAGGACCTGAAAGACATTTCCCCAAAGATGATAATACACTGAAAAGATGCTTCATATTATTAGTTATTAGGGAAATACAAACCAAAACTAGAATGAGATAGAACTACTCTTTGTTTGATATTGTTTGATAAAGAAATATCTGAGGTTGGGTAATCTATAAAGAAAAAAGGTTTATTTGGTTCACAGTTCTGAAGGCTGCTTAAGAAGCACGGTACCAACATCTTGTGAGGGCCTCAAACTGCTTCCAGTCATGACAGAAGGTGAATGGGAGCCAGCATGTGCAGAGAGAAGCAAGGGGAGAAGGTGCCAGGCTCTTTTAAACAACCGGCTTTTGTGGAAACTAATAAGGTGAGAATCAATTCACCCACTCCCACCTGGGAGGGCATTAATCTATTCATGAGGGATATGCTCCCATGACCCAAACCACTGGACCATTAAGCCCCACCTTAAACACTGGGGATCAGTTTTTAACTTGAGGTTTGGAGGATTCACACAAACTATAGTATTCCATCTCTGGTCCCCCAAATCTCATGTCTTTCTCATGTAGAGAACATAATCATTCCTTCCCAATAGTCTTCAAAAGTCTTAACTTGTTCCACACCAACTTTAAAGTCCAAAGTCCAAAATCACATCTGAGACTCAAAGCCAGTTCCTTACAGATATAATCCTATGAAATCAAAATCGAGTTATTTACTTCCAAGATACAATGACAGAGCAAACATTGGGCAAACATTTCCATTCCAAAAGGGAGACATTAGACAAAAGCAAGGGGTAACAGGCCCCATCCAAGTTCAAAACCCAGCAGGGCATACATGAAATTTTAAAGCTCAAAAAAGTTCTCCTTTGACTCCATGTCCTACATTCTAGCCACACTGGTTCAAGGAGTGAGATCTCAAAGCCTTGGACAGCCACACGCCCAATGGGTTTTCTGCAAACAGCCCTGTGGCTTGCATCATGGGTTGGACTTGAATGCCTGTGGCTTTTCCAGGCTGAGGTGTCATGTGCTGGTGGATCAATAATTCTCAGGTCAGGAGGACAGCAGTCCTGCCTCCACATATCCACTAGGCAGTGCCCCAGTGGAGACTCTCTGCAGGGGTTCCAACTTTATACTTCCAGGTAGCATTGCCTTAGTAGAATCTCTCTGTTGGGGTTCTACTCCTTCAGCAGGCATCCAAGCTTTCAAATATATTCTGTGAAATGTAAGTGAAAGCTGTCAAGCCTCCACCACTCTGGCGTTCTGTGCACCTGCAGATATAACACCACATGGAAGCCATGAAGGTGTATGGCTTGTACGCTTCAGAGAAGCATCTCAAATGGTACCTGAAGCCATTTACCCTCAGCTGGAGTCAGAGTGGCTGCGATGCAGGAAGTAGTATCCTCAGGCAGCATAGGGCCACAGTGACACAGACGTCTCTCCCAAAATTATTCTATACTTTTAGGTCTCTGGGCCTATGCTGAGAGTTGCACCTTAAAGATTTCTGAAATGCCTTCAGGGACTTTTTTCCATTGTCTTGACTATTAGCACCTGGTTACCATTTTTTTTTAAGTTATAGATTCCCTTTTATCTATGCTAATCTCTCTAGCAAGAGGTTGCTCTGCAGCGCCCTTGGATTTCTCTCCTGAAAATGCTCTTTCCTTCCCTACCACATGGCAAGACTAAGAATTTTCCACATTTTTATGTTCTGATTCCCTTTTAATCATAAACTAAACTTTTAGGTCATTTCTTTGCTCCCACATCTGATCATAAACCATTAAAAGCAACCCCAGCACTTTTTGAATGCTTTGCCACTTAGACATTTCTTCCACTAGATACCCTGGAACATTACTCTTACGTTTGGTCATCCACAAATCCTAGGGCATGGACACAATGTCCTAGGCATTGACAAGTTCTTTAATAAGGATGACCTTTGCTCCAGTTCCCAATAAGTTCCTCATTTCTGTCTGAGACCTTATCAGCATGGCCTTTAGCATCTATCTTTCTATCAACAGTTTTGAAACTACCACTTAACAAATCTTGAAGAACTTCCAAACTTTTCTGATATTTTGTCTTCTTCTGAGCCCTCCAAACTCTTCCAACTTCTGCCCATTACCCAGTTCCAAAGCTGTTTCCACATTTTTAGGTATCTTTACAGCAACATCCCACTCCCCCATAACCAATTTTCTGCCTTAGTTCATTTGTGCTGCTATAAAGAAATACCTGAAGCTGGGTAATCTATAAAGAAAAGAGGTTTCTTTTTTTTTTTTTTGAGGCGGAGTCTCGCTCTGTCGCCCGGACTGGAGTGCAGTGGCCAGATCTCAGCTCACTGCAAGCTCCGCCTCCCGGGTTTACGCCATTCTCCTGCCTCAGCCTCCCGAGTAGCTGGGACTACAGGCGCCCGCCACTTCGCCCGGCTAGTTTTGTATTTTAGTAGAGACGGGGTTTCACCGTGTTAGCCAGGATGGTCTCGATCTCCTGACCTCGTGATCCGCCCGTCTCGGCCTCCCAAAGTGCTGGGATTACAGGCTTGAGCCACCGCACCCGGCCGAAAAGAGGTTTCTTTGGTTAATGTTTCTGTAGGCTGTACAAGAATCACAGCACCAGCATTGGCACCTAGTGAGGGCTTCAGACTGCTTCCACTCATTGCAGAAGGTGAATGGGATCTAACATGTGCAGGGATCACAGAGTGGAAGAGGAAGCAAGAAGGGAAGGTGCTGGGCTCTTTTAAATAACCAGCTCTCACAGGAACTAACAGAGTGAGTACTCACCCACCACCCTCCAGGGGAGGACATTAATATGTCCTCCATGAGGAATCTGCCTTCATGACCTAAATACCTCCTATTAGGCCTCACCTCCAACACTGGGGATCAAATTTCAACATGAGATTTGGAAGGCTCAAACGAACCAAACAATGGCAACTTTACATCCACTAAGATGGTTATTTTTTTAAAAAAAATTAAGGAAAATACCAAGTGTTGACGAGGGTGTTGAGAAATTAGAACTCTCAGGCATTGTTAGTGGAAATGTAAATGCACAGCTGCTGTGGAAAACAGTTTGTCAGTTTCTCAAAAAGGTAAACATTGAACTACCATATGACCCAGCAATTCCACACACACACACACACACACACATATACATATTAATGAAGTTTAAAGGAGAGTGCCAACAGCTATTTGTACACCAGTATTTATAGCAGCATTATTTATAATAGCCAAAGGCGGGTGACCGTCAACAAACGACTGAATAAACAAAATGTGATTTATTATACCTACGATGGAATATTATTTAACCATAAAAAGGAATGAAGTTCTGATATATGCCACAACATGGATGAAACTTGAACACATTATGCTAAACGACATAAGCCAAACACAAACGGACAAAGACTGTATAATTCCATTTATATGAGGTATCTAGGATTGGCAAATTTATAGACATAGAAAAGAGAATAGAAGTCATCAAAGTCTGGAGAAATGGGATAATGAGGAGTTGTCACTTTAAGGAGTACAGAGTTTCTGTTTGATATGATTAAAAGTTAGATAGTGAAGATGTTTCCACAACATTATGAATGTGTTTAATGCCACTAAACCACTTTAAAATGGCTAAAGTGGCAAATTATGTCATGTATATTTTAACTACAATTTTAAAAATGAAAAAGACGAGATAATTGATTGCTTAAAGCAAAACTAATACTTATGTTGTGGAGTTTGTGGCCTATGTAGAAGTAAAAAGTATGAAAACAATGGTAAAAGGATTGAAGGAGGAAAAGAGAAGTATATGATTGTAAAGTTTTTATTCTATATAAAGCAGTATAATATAGTTTGAAAGTAAACTGTTATATATATTTGAAATCTGTGAGGTTCTACTTTTAACAAAATGAAACAAAGAGATATGATTAAGTAGTCAATAGTGGGGATAAGATAAATCTTATAAAAACGATTAATCCAAAAAAAGGAAAAGAAGAAAGACAAAACAGAAAGCTGATAAGACAAATAAAGGGCAAATAGCAAAGTTGTAGGAATAAATCAAACAGCATCAATAAATTACATGTAATGACATTACTCCAGTTAAAGAGATTGTCCGTTGGGCGCGGGGGCTCACGCCTGTAATCCCTGCACTTTGGGAGGCCAAGGCAGGTGGATCACGAGGTCAGGAGATCGAGACCATCCTGGCTAACACGGTAAAACCCCATCTCTACTAAAAATACAAAATATCAGCCAGGCGTAGTGGCGGGCGCCTATAGTCCCAGCTACTCAGGAGGCTGAGGCAGCAGAATGGCGTGAACCTGGGAGGCAGAGCTTGCAGTGAGCAGAGATCGTGCCACTGCACTCCAGCCTGGGCGACAGAGTGAGACTCCGCCTCAAAAAAAACAAGATTGTCAGATGGAAAACAAAATCAAGACCTGACCCAACCACATGCTGCCTACAAGAAACCCATTTTAAACATAAAGCAAAGATAGGTTAAAAGTTAAACAAAGTGACAAATGGGATCTAATTAAACTAAAGGGCCTCTGTACAGCAAAAGAAACTACCATCAGAGTGAACAGGCAACCTACAGAATGGGAGAAAATTTTTGCAATGTACTCATCTGACAAAGGGCTAATATCCAGAATCTACAAAGAACTCAAACAAATATACAAGAAAAAAACAAACAACCCCATCAAAAAGTGGGCAAAGGATATGAACAGACATTTCTCAAAAGAAGACATTCATACAGCCAACAGACACATGAAAAAATGCTCATCATCACTCGCCATCAGAGAAATGCAAATCAAAACCACAATGAGATACCATCTCACACCAGTTAGAATGGCAATCATTAAGAAGTCAGGAAACAACAGGTGTTGGAGAGGATGTGGAGAAATAGGAACACTTTTACACTGTTGGTGGGATTGTAAACTAGTTCAACCATTATGGAAAACAGTATGGCAATTCCTCAAGGATCTAGAACTAGATGTACCATATGACCCAGCCATCCCACTACTGGGTATATACCCAAAGGATTATAAATTATTCTACTACAAAGACACATGCACACGTATGTTTATTGCGGCACTATTCACAATAGCAAAGACTTGGAATCAACCCAAATGTCCATCTGTGACAGACTGGATTAAGAAAATGTGGCACATATACACCATGGAATACTATGCAGCCATAAAAAAGGATGAGTTTGCGTCCTTTGTAGGGACATGGATGCAGCTGGAAACCATCATTCTTAGCAAACTATCACAAGAACAGAAAACCAAACACCGCATGTTCTCACTCATAGGTGGGAACTGAACAATGAGATCACTTGGACTCGGGAAGGGGAACATCACACACTGGGGCCTATCATGGGGAGGGGGGAGGAGGGAGGGATTGCATTGGGGAGTTATACATGATATAAATGATGAATTGATGGGTGCTGACGAGTTGATGGGTGCAGCACACCAACATGGCACAAGTATACATATGTAACAAACCTGCACGTTATGCACATGTACCCTAGAACTTAATGTATAATAAAAAAAAATTATTAAAAAAAATAAAAAATAAAAAATAAAAAGTTAAACAAAGGAAACAGACCATTCAAACAGTAACTGAAAGAAAGTTAAAGTGACTAGGTTAATATCAGACAAAGTAAACTTCAGTAAAGTAAACAAGAAATAGTAGCAAGGATAAATATGGACATTCCACAATGATAATGGGATCAACCTATCAAGAGGTCATAACAACCCTAAATGTGTGTGCACCTAATAATAAAACTTTAAAATGTATGAAGAAAGCACAGAAATAATTTTTTTAAAAAAAGAAATAGACAAATCCAAAATTTTAGTGTGAGGTTTCAATACTCCTGGGTAATCAATAAAGCAAGTATAAGACCATAGAAGCAATGACACCCCAGTAGCAATGAGCATATCTAATGCTCAGATCTTGGTGTGTAATATCATTCCACAATAAAAAGAATCAGGAATCCTTTAAAAAATGACCAATTTTAACTCTGGGGCAGGAAATATAGAAGATGAGTCTGGAACTTCTTATAGTTACAGGAAGTAAGGAAGCACTCCAAAGTTCCACAATGATGGGATTATATCAAAGGGACACAGAAGCCAACAGAAAGAGCTTCCAGTGGCCAAAGCTGAAACAATATGAGCAATGAAATTAACTAAATAATATTATATTATAACCCAAAGTATCAAATATATATCCATGAATCCAAACTTACATGAATAAACAATTAGATAAATAGATAAAAGGAAAGAATAGACTAATGGCCTATGCAGACTACCAAATAATTTATGTAGCTACTCCAGCCTCAAAAAGGTGGAGCATAACTCTCCATGCCTTAAGTACAGGCTTTCCTTACCAACTTCCTTCCAAAGAGTACAAATGGGAAGGAGGAAAAAACTTTACACTGGAGAAAATTTACAAACACTATGTCAGCCAGCTGATTAAGGTTAATATTAACTATGATAAATTACACTGATAGTATATGCTTTTCATATGATAGTATATGCTCTTCATATGGTATGATAACAACAGTACTTTACCTCTGTGGTCTTTCTCCCACAAATCCAGTTTAAGTATGAGGAAAACATCAGACAAATCCCATTTGTCTTAGTCTGTTCAAGCTTTCATAACAAAAATACCATAGGCTGGGGGGTTTTAACAATAAACATTTATTTCTCTGGAGGCTGGGATGTCCAAGACCAAGGTGTCAGCAGATTCGGTGTCTGGTAGGTGCCCTCTTTTTGATTCATAGACAGCCATCTTCTTGATGGAAAGGGCAAGTTAGCTCTCTGGGGTCTCTTATAAAAGGGCATTAATCCTGTTCATGAGAGCTCCACTCTCATGGCCTAATCATCTCCCAAAAGCCCCACCTCCTAATATCAATATCATCACATTGAGGGTTAGGATTTCAACATATGAATCTGGGGGGAATCACAAACATTCATCCCACCACATCATTAGAAGAGCATTGTACAAAATACTAGACCAATATTCCTCAAAACTGTCAAGGTCATCGATAACAAGGAAAATCTGAAAAACTGTCATAGCCCAAAGGAGACTGAGGAAATATGAAGATTAAATATAATGAACTGCCCTAGATGGAATCCTGAAACAGAAAAAGGATATTACATTAAAACTAAAGAAATTTGAATAAAGTATAGACTTTAATTAATAATAATGTATCAACATTTGTTCATTAGTTGCAACAAAGGTATCACACTATTATAAGATGTTAAAAATAGAGGGGAACTGGGTGTGAGGTAGATGGCAACTTTCTGTACTACCTTTGCAATTTTTCCATAAATTTGAAACTATTCTAAAATTAAGAGTTCATTTTTAAAAATAAGTAAGGGTATAGATAATTTGAACGACACAATCAATTTGACCAAATTGACACATACAGAAAAACTTCTATAAATATTTTATCAAATAAAACTTTTATCTAGTATTTTATACGAGAGAATACACATTCTTCTCAAGTACACACAGAACATTAACCATGATAGACCATATTCTGGGCTATAAAACAAGTCTCAATTAATTGATAAAAATTGAAATCATACAAAGTATGTTCTCTGACCACAATGGAATTACACCAGAAATCACTAATAAAAAGGTGCCTAGAAAATCCCGAAATACCTGGAAGTTGAACTGTATACTTTAAATACTATATTGGTTGGAGAAGAAATCACAAGGGACATTAATAGATATGCTGAACTGATTGATAAGAAAAATATAACACATAAAAATCCGTGGGGTGCAGCTAAAGCAGTGCTTAGAGGGAAATTTGTAGCACCAAATGCTTACATTTAAAAGGAAGAAATATCAGAATCAATGACCTAATGTTTCATCACAAAAATAACAGAAAAGGACAACTTATGTACAACATAAGCATAAGAAAGGAAATAATAAAGATAGCATAAATCAATGAAATAGGAAAAAGAAAAACAACAAAGAAAGCAAATGAAACCAAGCCTGGTTTTTTTTAAGAAAGATCATTAAAGTTAATAAATATCTGAAAAAACTCCTCAGGGGAAAAGGAAAGACAGGTTACCAATTTCAGGAAGGAAAAAAATGTTTTCACTATAAATCCTATGAATATTGAAAGAATAATAAAGGAACATTATGAACAATTGCATGTCATTAATTCAACAACTTACATGAAATAGACTATGTGAAAGACTTTAATAAAACTCACTCAAGAAAAAATTATAACCTGAATAGACATATACATAATTAAGAAATCTGATTTGTCTTTTAAGAAAACCTTTCAAATAAGTAAACTTCAAGATTAGACGCTTTCACTGGTGAATTTTCACAAACATTTAAAGAAGAAATAATAGTCACATTTTTTACAATCTCTCCCAGAAAATAGAGGAAGGGGTGCTTTCCCAAGTCAACCAATGAGATCAACATTGCTCTGACACTAAAACCAGAGATTCCGAGAGAAGAAAATTGCAGACCAACATCTCTTAAAAACATACACAAAATAACCTTCAACATAGTATTCACAACTTGAATCCAAAAATACATACATATATATTTCTGGCTCAAAATTCAAGATCCAGTCAATATAATTCTCTGTATTAACAAACTAAAGAAGAAAAACCATATTATTATCTCTAGATATGTAGAAAAAATCTTTTCACAAATTTTACATCTGTTCATGACAAAACTCTCAGTGAACTAGGAATAAAAAGAAACTTCCTTTACCTGACAAAGGAGCACCTTTAAAACACCTACAGCCATTATGTTAAACGATGAAAGAGTGACGCTTTCCTCCTAAAACAGGAAACAAAAGAAAAATGTCCTCTTTCACTACTCCTATTCAACATCAGGTTAGAAGCCAGGAAATAGAAATAAGAGGTATGCAGATTTCAGTGAAAAAATAAAACTGGCTGTTTTGGTTGAAACCCTAATTTATGTAGAAAATCCAAATAAATCTACAGAAAAAGATCCTGGAACTAATAAGTAGGTTTAGCAATGTTGCAAGATCCAAGTATACATACAAAATCAATTATATTTCCTTATATTTGCAATTAACAATCAGAAATCAAACTTTTAAAAGCACTACATATAATAGCTTCATAAAATAAAATACTTATAGATAAATATAACAAAATATGCTGAAAACTATAAAACATAAGTGAAATAAATAAAAACCTGAAAAAAATAGAGAGCTATATTGTGTTCATGGATTAAAAGATCCAAGATACAAATTATCCTCAATGTGATCTGGAGATTCAACATAATTCCAGTTAGCTGTTTTTATAGATATAGTATATATTCTAATATTTGCATGATTCTAATATTTGCATGGATAAACAAAGAAACTAAAAGAGAGAACAAAATTCTGGGAATTGTGGGGAAAAGTTAAGGACATACTATCCAATTTTAACACCTACTACATAGCTACAGGAATCATGGCAGTGTGGTAATGGCAAAAGGATAGGCACATAGATGAATGGAACAAAACAGAAAGCTCAGAAATAGACCCACACAAATACAGTTACCTGATTTTTAAATAAAGGTGCAAAGTCAATTTAGTGGAGAAAGTACAATACTTTCAACACATGGTGCGGGAACAACTGAATATTTGTTTGGAAAAGCAGAAATGAACTTCAATCCATACCTCGCACCTTTTACAAACTTAACTCAAAATAGATCATAGAGCTAAATGTAAACATAAAATAGTAAATGAGCTAGAAGAAAATATGGAAAAAAATCTGCATATTCTTGGGCTTGGGAAAGACTTATTAGATACAATACTGAAACCGCAATCCATATGAGAAAAAAAGATTGATAAATTAGACTTTAACAAAATTCTACAAACTTTTGCCTTGCAAAAAGAAGAAAAAGACAAGCCACGAACTGAGAGAAAATATTTGCAAATTAAATGCCCAATAAGGAACTTGTATGTAGAATACATAAAGGACACTCAAAACTCAACATTAAGAAAGACAATGCAATTTTTTAAATCAACAAAAGAATTGAACAGTCACTTCATTAAGAAAGGTGCACAAATGGTAAATAACATCTAAAAGATGCTCAACGTCATATTTCGCTATGGAAATGCAAATTAAAGCCACAAGCTACAAACCACAAACTACACACCTACTAGGATGGCTAAAATTTAAAAATTGACAAAACCGAGTGTTTGCCAAGATGCAAAGCAACTGGAACTCTCTGAGAACTCCAATGAGAATGTAAAATAGTACGACCAATTTACAAAACACTTTAGCAGTTTATTTTAAAGTTAAATATATACTTACTATCAATCCTTCTCCTGGGTATTTACCTAAGTGAATCAAACATTTATGCTCACCTTTACACAGATGTTTATAGTAGCTTTATTCATAATTATTAAACCCTGGAAATGATCCTTTCTTTCAACAGATGAATGGTTAAACAGACTGTGGAACAGTGACACAATATAATATGACTCATCAATAAAGAGTAATAGACTATTGATTTATGCGACAATGCAAATGAATCTTAAATCCACTTTGGTAGGTGAAAGAAAGAAACCAAACCCAGAAGGCTACATACTATATTATTCAGTTTATGTGACACTCTAGGAAAGACAAAAACTGTAGAGACAGAAAGCAGATAAGTAATTGCCTAGGGTGGGGAGTAGGGGAAAGGTTTGACTACAAAAGTACCGCATGAGGGAATTGGGAGTGTTAACAAACTCTTCTGTATATCAAGTGGTTTTGGATATAAGATTCCATGCATTTGCCAAAACCCATAGACCTGTACACCCCAAAGAGTGAATGCAAATAGTTAAAAAACAAAAACAAAAACAGAATGTCAGGGGTTCCCAAGATGGAATGCAGACTGTGACAATGAAACTGACTACATTACAAACACATGACACAATCACCCTGGAGATGAAAAAGAAAGGATTGGATCTAAGTATTTTGCCTGGATGCTGTCAGATTAAAGATTTAAAAAATGGTTCATAAACACTGTACTCTACTTGTCAAGTTTGTTTTTCACAAAAGTATGAGGTAACAAGTCAAAAAATATTTTACTTGTATAATAGAACAGAGCAAATAAGTAAATATACTGTAGATAATAAGATCCAAAGAAAGATTGTAGTTAATGAGAGCTAAAGTTACAAATAAGGGAAAATGCCAGATTGAACACATTGTGCTGGACTGCAGTCACAAGTGTCAGTGTAAAGTCACGCTTTTCTTTAATAGATAGATGATGGATCAATAAATTGGTGGATTGATTGATCAATTAATAGATAAATAGACAATTTGCATACAAATGAATTAGTACCCATTCATATACTTTCTAGCTCTGTCTGACGAGACAGCCACCCGCATAGAAGCTGGCACACAGATCTTGATATCTATTAATGATATTTACCATTCTCCAATAACAAAACTGAGATTGCTTGACGAAGTTGATTCCAGGCCTGGAGCAAAAATAATTCAAGATAATCCTGGAGCATCTCATGGTTCCAGAAAGATGGAGAATGCTAAAAAAAAAAAAAAAAAAAAAAGGAAAGAAAGGTAAGCAGAGGAGGGAGGCTGGCAGCATGCCAAAGAACACAGGAGCAAAGCTAGAGGAGCTCCCAACAGCCAAGGCTGGCTATCTGAGCAACCAAATAAATAGCAGTAGTATTGGATTACAATCCAAGGAGTAAAATCAATAACCCTGAGTTCACACATAATAAATAAATGATGGAGAAGAGAAAACTCTTGCAGAAGGATTCCAGTTAATAAAGGTAGCTGGAAGGAGAAGCATAGAAAATTGCCATTAGAACACCACAGTAATAATTGCTGCAGGCAAACTCACCAATGAATGCAAAAGATTTGTTTGTTTCTTTTATTTTGTTTGTTTTTGGTTTTTCTTTTGGAGACAGCATCTCACTCTGTTGCCCAGGCTGGAATGCAGTGGCATGATCATAGCTCACTGCAGTTTCTAACTCCTGGGCTCAAGCGATCCTCCTGCCTCAGCCTCCTGAGTAGCTGGGACTACAAGTACATGCCACTATGCACTACGCTTGTCTAATTTTTTTTTTTTTTTTTTTTTTTTTGAGATGAGGTCTTGTTTTGTTCCCCATGCTGGTCTTGAACCCCTGGCCTCAAGCGATCCTCCCACCTTGGCCTCCCAAAGTGCTGGGATAACAGGATTGAGGAAAGCAAAAGTTGAAGGAAAGAAAGGATAGTTGTTTGGTCTCAAAGTATCTCCCTCAAACCTTCAAACTAAATGCAAAGGGCAAAAATTTAGAACTTTTTTAGTGAAGAAATCCATCAGACACCAAGTGATGAAGGTTACCATCACCAGAGATGATGTCCTATTCTTATGATGTGCCTCATGAAATGATGTAAACAGAAGGGCATTTGGTATTCTTCCCCCACATCCACAACCTCAGTGCAATAATGAGAAAACATCTGACAAACCCAAGCTGAGGGACACTGGACAAAATACTTGACTGTCACAGATAGAGGAAACCAAGGGGGACATGGGCAAATCCTGGAACAGAGAAAGAACATTAGTGGAATCTGAATAAGGTCTGTGGTTTAGGTACAGTATCATACTAATGTCAATTTCTTAGTTTTGATAATTGCACTGTGGTTATGTAAGATGTTGCCATTTTAGGAATTTTGTACTATCTTTGTAATTGTTCTGTAAGTCTAAAATTATTTCAAATAAAAAGTTAAAGAGACATAGTTTCATTAAGAAGATGAAAAGACAAACCACTGAAAGAGGAAAAATATTTATAAAATATATGTCTTATAAAGGACTCATACCCAGACTATATACAAAATTCCTACAACTTAATAATAAGGAGATAATTTGGTTTTAAATGAATGGACAAGATTTGAATAGACACTTAACCAAAGAAGATGTGAATGGAAAATAAGCACATTTAAAGATATTCAATATCACAAGTCATTAGAGAAATATAAATTTCATCGTAAGATACTACAACACACCTACTAGAATGGCTTAAAGTAAAAATCTGACAACACAAGTCTTGGCAAGGATGTGGAGCAACTAAAACTCTCTTACATTGCTGGTGGGAATGCAAAATGGTACAGCTTCTGTAGAAAACCGTTTAGCAGAAGAACATTAAATTAAACATACACTTATACCATGCAACAATCCTTCTAAGTATTTCCCCAAGGAAAACAAAAGTATATGTTCATGCCAGGACTTGTACCAGAACGTTCATAGGAGCTTCATTCATAGTGGACAAAGCCTGGGAACACCCCCACATGTTCATCACTGATGAAGAGATAAGTAAATTACGGTATATGCGTACAATGGAATATTACTTAGTAATAAAAAATAATAAATAAATAAATAAATAATAAAAAAGTAATACACACAACGATATAAATGAATCTCAAAAGCATAAAAGCTGAGTGAAAGACAGACTCAAAAACTCCATGCAGGACAATTCCATCTATATGAAATTCTATAAAAAGTAAAACTATAGCAACTGAAAGCAGATGAGAGGTCGCCAGGGTGCAGAGATGAAGTCATGAATTGACTGGAAAGGGTTAAGAGAGAATATCTCAGGAATGTCAGAAATCTATACAGTGACCACAATGGTGGTTACACTATTGGACACATTTGTTAAAATTCATCAAATTGAACACATAAAATTGGTGATTTTTATAATACCTAAATTTATTTCTCAATAAAGCTGATTAACATTGATAGATTTTTAGTAGAAAAAAGCAAGTTGTAGAATGTATATGCTTTCCGAATTTAAAAAACTCTATATTTGTGTATATTTTGATGTCTAGAACTATAAAAATAGGGAAAAGTGGAAAGGGATGGGATGTGGGGGGATGGTCAAATGGAATCTCACGTTTAATTTCAGTATTTCAATTGTTAAGAAAAATTTATTTGTACCCTCACTACTTGCACAATTAAAATTATTTAAATTTAATATAGGGGATAGCTGGTGTTACGGTTTTTCCATGTAATCTTGGCGGATATCAGAGATATCGGCCGAGATTTTAAGCCGACCTGCCTATCCCATTAGCAGATGGACTCCTTCACCCCTGGGACGGACAAGTTGTCAGAGAGCGCGTCTGGTGGATGGTGAAACTCCCAGGGTTTAGTCCCACCTGTACTGGTGCCCCCTGGTGGTGATGATGCGCAACGGCCGCCTCTTGCCGACGGCAACTGCTAAAAGCAGCTCCTGGTCACAGGATGGCGCCAGGCATGTGCAGGCTGAAGGACGCCCAGAGCTGGGGCCGGGGACTTGGAGCTGGTGGATGGCCCTTGGGGATCAGCAGTTTCTGGATATTTGGCCCAAGTTTCCCTTGCGGGGGAACCTGGAAGTAGAGAGTACCAGAGCGACTCCTTTCTTGGCTGGGGTGTAGCCCCTCTCCTGCGCCCCATGCTGTTCTTCCTTCAGGCGCAGGCAGCAGTCCTGCGGAGACACAGGGGCCCTCGGACCTCAGAATGGATCCCCACAGACAGGAGCCGCCGGCCCCAGCCCTCTCTGAGCTGTGGCTCTGCAGGGCTGCAGGGGCTTGGCGGCCTAGAGCCATCTGCCGCTCTCACATGATCCCCTGAGAGACCCAGCTCTAAACAGGGCTGCAGCGGAAACTACCAGGGCTAGGCTCTGGCCAGGGTCAGGTGTAGGATGAGGATCAGAGCTGAGAGTCCTGGGGACACTGTTAATAATGACACTTAGATGTTTTAGGTTATTAAGACTTTTAAGTCGAGAGCCAGATGCAGTGGCTCACGCCTGTAATCCCAGAGACTCAGGAAGCTGAGGTGGGAGGATCACTTGAGGCCAGGAGTTCGAGACCAGCCTGGACAACATAGCATCTTAAAAAAAATAATAAAATTAATTAAAAGAAAAGACAAAAGACTTTTAAGTCAACTTTGCAGTTCCAAAGTAAATTTGGTGCTGAACAGAAATGATGGAACTGAGGAAGGGAATCCCTTATTCCCCATTGGTGCAGAGGCACCATCCTTAAGTGCCTGCCTTCTCCCAGCAGCAGTCTCAACCCCTGCAGTCATTTAGGAATGTCCAAAAATGTCCTATCCAGGGATCACGGTGACTGTCACCCTACGGTACACGTTTGTTAAAAATCACCAAAGTGTGCACTTAAACTTGCTGAATTTTGTTGTGTGTAAATTATTCCTCAATAAAGCTGATTAAAATATAAAGATTTTTAGTAGAAAAAAGCAAGTGATGGAATACGGGGGATTTTTTTCTGTTTAAAAAAAAAAACTATATTTGTGTATATGAGAGTTTTTTAATGTCTGGAAGTTTCCACATCAAAATCACAAAAAATAGGGGAAAACTGGGAAAGCAGGCAAAAGAGGTAACACCTGTTAGGGGGAGGGGTGAGGGCGAGGTGTAGGCGGGCAGGGGTGCGGAAGGAACACTGGCCACCAGCCAGACAACATGAGAACAATGTGACACTGTTTTCCTCCAACCGAAGACCATGCTTTAAATTGTGCTTGGATAACTCGTTTCTTTATAAACTTTAAACTTCACCACAGACTTTGCCCTCTTTCTTCTGGAGCAGGCTTTCTCTAGCCAGCCCTGTGAGGGGAGTGGGGCTGGAGAGGTGAGTTATATACACCTGTGAGATGCACAGACCCAGCTGTTCCTCGCATGTGCCCAGCATGGAAAATTGACCTCATTTTGCAGAAGGAAAAACTGAGGTACCCAGGGTCTCACGTGAAGTTGTTCTCTGAGCTGGGATTGGGACTCAGGCTCCTAGGTTCCCAGCCCTGGGTGCTGTCTGCAGCCCAAGTTGCGTGCTGTAACTCACCTCGAGGCTTTGATTCCAAATTTCAATGTGCTTATTTTGGTTTGAAGTGGTGATTACACACTAACTCAAGGCACAGAGGGAGCAGAGCCCCCAGAGCACCGTAGGAGCATCCTGGGGAAAGGCGCCTCCCAGGCCCCAGCTACACCCCACACATGCACTGTCCCACCTGACCCCACTCCCCAGGCATTCCAGATAAGGCAAAGCACCACCTCCAGGCCAGGGAGGGACTGGGACACCACAGACATTCCAGAGAAAGGACCACTTCACCCACTCTCCTTACAGGTGGGAGACTGAGGACCAGAGAGGGCAGGAGGCCCACCCAGGGTCACACAGCCAATTAGAAGTAAAGCAAGGACTCAGGCACAGGCTGGTGCCCCCGGCCAGTCACTCCTTGCAGAGCAACACACAGATGGGAGAAAAGGCAGTGTATAAAAATGTGGTCCCAAGTCTGGGTAGGGACAGAGCTAGACAGCCAGGGCTAGGGTGCTGAGGAAGGAGCCAGCTGGACTGCTACAGGAGAGGGAGTTTGAGGGCCTAGAGGCTGGGGCAGACACGGTGGGCTTTGTGCTCTCCCTGTGGTCAGCAGTGGGAAACAGTGGCCAGTAAGAAATCGAGGGTGGTGAGTTCCCCACAGCAATGAACCACTGCCACAGGCACAGCATGGATGCATCTCCCAGAAACTGAAGATGGAGTGGGGATAGCCCAGAGGCTATCTACAGTATGCTCCCAATTTTATAGATCTCAAAAATCAAGTGAACCAATATATTGATTAGGCATACAGGCATGAATACAAATGTTTTATTTTTAAGCAAAGGAATGACAAACACAAAATTCAGAATAGTAGACACCTTTAAGGGATGCTTGGGCAGTGGGAGAGATGCACAAGTTAGATGCAAATTTTGGAAACGTTCCAGTTCCTGAATTGAGTGTTCAGATCATGAGTGTGTATTATGTTATTAAACTTTGTAATTTACATCTCTAATAATTCATACTCATTTAAGGCTTACTATGGGCCAGGCCCTTTAATAAGCACTTTATGTATATTATGTGCTTATGTATATGCTCATTTAATCTTCACAACAACCTCATGAGGCGGGTCCTCATTTTCCAGATGAGGAAACTGAGGCATCAGTGATTTGTTGGAGTTCACACACCTGGTATCCGGCCCCAGATTCTAACCCAGGCATCCTGATTCCAGAGCCCGTGGTCTAAACCATTCTACTAAGTTTCATGTATTATTGTGTAAATAACAAATGTTTTATTATTTTAATCAAATAAAAAAATTTAAAGTGTACTGGGAGAGGCAGGAAAGGAAGTAACCACTGTATCGCAGGCAAGAGGGGCAGGGCCTGAGATGGAGAGAAAATCTCCCATCATCCCTCCCCTTCCCCAGATTAAATTCCTCCCCTCCCTCACCCTCTCCTCCAACTGCCCAGCCTCTAACCCTTCTTCAAGGCCCCTCTCCCAACAGCCTCCCTCACTGCTGACCCCTCTTCTCTGAGCACCGAGGACTGATGATCCTGTGCTTTTGTTTACAAACCTGGGTGGCCTGGTGATGTGTACTGGTATGGTCAAGATAAACTGGACTCAGCATGGAAGACTTCATGGAGGAAGCAGCCCCGCTACCCTCTAGGAGGACCTGGAGGGCTAGGTCAGAGGTCCAGCCCCTGGTGCCCCTTTCAGAGATGCTGAGCCAGGGGCTGGACACAGGGGATGCTGGAGTCAGCTCTGATCAGAGGAGGGGTCTGCCCCAGGGTGGTGGGGGGTGGTGAGTACCAGGAGCAGATGGATTTCCCCTGAGGCCTTCTCCTGGCCTCTCCCTGCCGCTCATCCTTCACCCTTCCCACCCGATCCATCCCTGCCCCACTCAGCTCCCTTATTTATAAACCATATGTCCCTGTGTCCCTGTCTCAGCTGCTTCAGCTGCTTCCCCTGATAACCCTAGAATGAGTGGTCCTGGAGAACTGGGAAGGGCCCAGGAGCAAGCGTAGTTCAGGAATGCTCCCCCGACCCCTGCTTAGGAACCTTCAATGGCGCCCCATGGACAGTCCAGGATCTGATGCATAGAACATACTCAAAATTCAGTAGCTTTCACATGTAAACTTTTTAATTTCAGTTTTTGCCTACAGGAGCTATTCCAGACCACTTGGCCAAAGGCCTCAAAGTCAACTGAGGAAATTCAGGTCCAGGGAGGGGAAGTGACTTGCTCTCGCTCACATAGCAAGGCCATTGGGCCCTCTCTACTCCACCACCCTGCCTTTCTGTCCAAACGTAACAGACAAACGCAAAGAACGTAGTCCCAGACCTTTCCAGCTGTGTAACTTTGGTTGCTTGCCTAACCTCTCTGATTCAGAGTTTCTTCATCTATAAAATGCAAACATTGTTTTCTTCAATACCTAGCACCCAGAATGGTGCGTGACAAATAGTAAGGGCTCGATAAAAATTTATCAGATGAATGAATCCCTAACTCTCGGCTCATTTATGGGCATCAAGCCAAGCGGTAAATATGAAATGAGGTTCCTGTGCAGTGCCGAATACATGGCAGGGACATTGCAAACGGTGCTCCTCTTGCCCCTCACTGACCACGCTGAGGATTCTAGCCTCCCTTCTGACCCCAGTCAGGGACTCCCGATCTCCAAAGCCCAGACTCCATCCTGAAATCACAGGCACCCAGAACTCTGAGCCTCACGGGTTTGCTCAGCTCTCCCAGGCCAGGCTCCTCCCCAGCAGCTCCTCTGGCCTCTGCTCCTATACCACAGGCCTTGCACTCGGCGCCTGGGGAAACAGTGTCCCTGGCCTGGCCAGAATGCCCAGCCTACAAGGCCCAGGCCCCGTGGACACTGTTTTCTCCTCTTCTCCTTTGTTCAGCGAATGTTTCTTTGCCCCTGGAACTGTCTCCTGGGACTCACGGTGGAGGAGAGGCCAGCAGGGATGGCGGTGCTTAGAGCAGGGACAGGTGAGCTGGCGATCATGCCTGTGCTCAGGGCCATTCGGGGGACTGTAAAGGCCTTGGCAGGGATGGTGTAGGACTGTCCCCCACAGACAGAGAAAAGCAGAGATGAAAAATGTTCACAGTAAAAGGCAATCAGAGGTGAGGGCCAACGCTAGCTCAGGGCAGCAGAAAGAGCTCCAGTCCCATCTCTGCGACTGAGCCCAGAGGTGACGTGGGGCAGGTCCCATCTCTCCGGCCTCAGTGTTCCCAGCTCTATGATGGTGCAGGCGTCGGGGCTTTGGTCAATCCCTATCACCTCCAGCTCTCATCTGGCTTTCTCATGTCATCACACGTGAGTATCCCCACAGGCAGACATGGCGGTCCCAGGACAACCACGCCAACAGGAAGCTTCTACTTCAGCCCTGCCTACTAAGGAACCTAACTCCCTCCTCAGTGAATTAAGCCCCAGAACCTGCCCTGCAGGGGTCCCCGAAGGATTAGCGTCCAGCAGCAGAGGGTAGGGGTGATGTGGGCCCGTGGGCAGGGCTTTGAAGACGGTCTCCCTGGGAGTGCTAAGCTCCCGGCTTTGAAAATAGTCCCCCTGGGAGGACCCAGTGGAAGGGGCCTCTCTGGCAGCTTCCCCAAGAGTTGGGCTGAGGTGCCAGGGTGATGTTTCCATCCGGATAAGCCCCGGAGTGTGTGGAATGAGAGCCAGGCCTGTGAGGGCTGCACGGGTTTCCTCCTCCCACAGGCGGGCGGGCAGGACTGGCTCTTGGCTCCTGCAGCCGGGGCAGAGAGGCCCCGCCACAGTAACAGCACACAGCAGCCACCTCAGGCCTTCCTCTCAGTGCTGTGTTATGGGGGCCTCAGCACAGAGAGGGGCTGCCCAGGGTCACACAGCAAGGCAGTGGCAGGGCCAGCAGGTCCCCTAGGGTGAGTGCAGGCGTACCCCTTTCACAAGTGGACCGTCACAGTGGCCCCACCTAACCCTGGATCGGCAACCCTCGCTGGGATGCTGGAGCCTCTGAGAAAGGTCCCCAGACCGCCATCCCTCTGTGTGTCCCTGAAAGTAGAGGTGAGGAAGCATGGAGCCAGTGAGGTGTGATTTAGGACAGAGTCGCAGGAGATCAGCTGGGGTCTCAATAACAAGCCCCAAGGCCAACACATAGACTTGCAGGAATGAGGCTTTGAAAAGCTTTTGGACAAAATCCTTGAGCCAGGAGTGTCTTTCAGGACTCTCAAATTCAATCCCCATGTCTACATGGGGACACTGAGGCTGAGAAAGGAGAAGGGGCTCCTTCAAGGTGCCACGGTGAGTCAGTAGCAGAGGAGAGCCCGGAACTCTGGGTCCTGACTCCTAGCCCAGTGTTCGCTCTACTTCCACTGGCTGCGGGAGATTGGGAGTGAGGGAGCCTCGGTGTGCAGAGCCCATCCAGATGGGCTGGGATTGGCCTATTTTGGAAGGGTCTGGATGAGGCTGTAGCTCTGCTTGGGCTCACCCCCAGCCTGCACCACCTTTGCCCACAGCTCCAGGAGCTTGGCACGGACACCAGCCCCAGCTGGTTCCAGCACAATAGAAGGACAGTCAATGATTCATGGAGGCTTCGTTCCTGGGGGCCTTCTCCCCCAGGAGAAGCTGCTGGCTCCTGTACAAGCTCCCCTAGCAGGGCAGGACAGGGATTAATCAGTGACGGGTCTGGAGGGAGAGTGTGGGAGGGTCCTCCCCACCCCCCATCTCTTCCTCTCTCCTTCTCTTTCTCCCCGCTTCTCTCTCTCTCTCTCTCTCTGGCACACCCTATACCTGCCCCTCTCCCCCACTACCTCACCAGCACCATCACTGGGAACTCTAAACCTCACTTTCTTGCTTCTTCCCTCACACCTGCCCTCAGGAGAGGTTTTGATAGATTAAGCCATCCTGAGGTTTTATACAGGGCAATCTGAAAGCTAAGGGGCCCTCAGAGATAACACCCAGGCCGGCATTTATAATGGGTGTTTTGTAGAAATCCAGTTGTCGGAAATGGTAATCTGTGTTACTTCCGAAAGAAGGTTCTGTGGGCAAACAAGTTTGGTGAACACTGGCTTAAATAAAATGAGTTCTTATTGTGGGCCTTGTTAGAGCCTCTACTCTGCTGACTTGAATGGCGAGACTCCAAGAGGGTGATGTGGTTTCCAGACTTACCTCGCCACCCATGAAAACCAGTCGATAGCTCCAAGACCTGTGACCCTCACGTGGCGAGGATCACAGAGGGCAGGTGACCTCTCCAAGCCACTCCACTCAGGCCTTAGCCAGGAGCATGGGTGGCACCTATTGGTAAAGTCCCTCTGGCCGCTAAGCTATTTCAAATCCAACTCTACAGGGTATTTTCCTCCAGAAAAATCTCCCCAAGGGGAGCCTGGGTAGCTTCACACTTAGGGAGAAAGAGGGAAAGGGGCAGGGGCCTGGAGCCCTCCGAATTTTCTGGAACCGCAATTGCAAGCCCATAGAGGCATTCCTGGGCATGGTGTCTCAGACCTCACATTCCTGGAGCCAGATGCAGCTGCTCATCCCAGCCCGGGAGGTCACTGCCAGCAGCGGAAATTCTTGGAGTTCGTCTCGGATGGAAGCTGCCACCAGCCCATCAGCTACAATCCAGGCGCAGTAGCGGCTCAGCGGTTCCAGGGAACTTCACGAACAGTTTAACAGAGTCACTCCCACCCAAGGTCCCAGGAATCCTCCCACAGGGCGCCGAGCGGAGGTTCCTTTTTAGGTCTGCAGAGACACAGATGGGAGAGAGGGGGTAAAGCGAGGCAGGACACAAAAAGGTACAGGCGTAGGAGGGCGGGAGAATCCCTGAGTCCATCTCCTTGCTGCTGAGGCCCACCCTTTCACACAGGGTGAAAGCACAGAACGCTAGGAAAGGGCACCCCGGGGTGTATTTCAGAGCCGCAGCACGTGCTTGGCGTTGGCACGCACAAGGTGGCCTGTTGGAACTATGGGGCCACATCCCCTGTGACCAGCCTCCACAACCTTCCTCTGTCAATGATTTCACTGGGACATGAAACTAGCTTTGGCCACGCTCTGCCGTCTTAAATATGGAATTCACCTCCGAGTGCCTGACTTCACAAGGAATGTCAGCTGAGGAAATGTGATCAATGAATATAAAGGTTACTGACATTCTTAATCACATTTTGAATTTATTATATATTTCTTATTGAAAATAATGTTCATTGACCAAAAAAAATATTTTGTGTATAATCAGTCCAAGGTTAGACATTGGATCTGGCAAAGAAGATGGATGAGAGCATCCTGCCAGCCTGATTTGGCAAGTGAGGAAGGGAAGCCCAGACTCCCACCAGACCCCCAGAAACTTGCTCTTCCCAGCAGGAAAAAGCAACATCAGCTGCCCAGAACTCGGCAATGTGCCACTATTCTGCGACTGGGTCTGGATAAGGTGCCCTCATATTGCTCAAAAGCTAGATTTAAAGAAGGTTTCCTTGGAGTCCGCATGAATCCTGTCATCCCCTGGCAGGCAGTAGCCTGACACAGTCCAGAAGACCCTGCAGCTGGGCCCACAGGCAGCTCGCAGACGTGCACAGATGCAGCGTGGGCATTCCTGCTGACAGGCCTGACGTGACTCTCCGAAGAATTGAGCCTCCTACGCACGTGCACACACATGCACACACACCCCCAAAGTCATATTCCAACTATATTAACACACTGTGTGCCATGAGCACCACCCCCAGCCACCAACTTTACATGTACATGATTAAAATAAATTGTCTTAGTTTCATTGGTTTGATTTGTTTTGGTTTCCTATTTGAGTTCCTCAAAGGCATAAGTTATTACATCTCTTTAAGTCGCATTATGAAAAATATAAGCTAAGTTAAAAAAAAAAAACTCACATGAATAAGTCACCAGGGGCACGTTGCCCCCTTTCAGAATGTTCAAGACTGCTGTGAACTGTAAGCTCCAATCCTTAAGAACGTTTTCATCTGTGCTAATTCTTTGGATTTCCTTTTTTTGGATTGGACTCGTTTGTCGAAACAGCTTCCCTCATATTACTATTTCAGAGGGAGAAAGGATAATACTCTTCTACAAATTATGTATCTACTTACCTACTTAAGCTTATTGAGAAATGTATGCCAACTCACCCTTAATAAACACAAGCCAGGCCAGCCTTCTCAAACCAATATTCGACCTGGGGAGCATGCTGGCTCTAGGCAAACTGAGTCTAGTACCTGGTGGTGACATCTGTTAGGAATAACACATCTCTTGAGTTCCACATAACTCAAGGCACAGAGGGAGCAGAGCCGCCAGAGCACAGTGGGAGCATCCCAGGGGAAAGATGCCCCCCAGGGCCCAGCTGCACCCCACACATGCACTGTCCCACCTGGCCTCACTCCCTGGGCATTCCAGATGAAGCAATGCACCACCTCCAGGCCAGGGAGGGACTGGAACACTGCAGACATCACAGAAAAGGGACCACTTCACCCACTCGCCTTACAGGTGGGGAGACTGAGGACCAGAGAGGAGCCTTGAACTCCAGCCTTGGACTATGTGCCCCAATCTGCTGATACACACACACATGCACATACACACACCCTTTTCCTAACTTGGACCTTGCTGGATAGACACCTCTTACTCCTTCCCACCCAGGGTTGACGTGTAAAATGTATACCAGCCTGGTATGGTGAGGACACCAGTCCATCGGAACTATCCTACAACTCTAGTGCTGGACAGGATCTGAGGGGCCCCCTTAACCCATTGAGTGCTGGATTGTGGGGAAGTCTAGGAGAAAATAGAGAGGGACCAGGAAGCTAGGAAGGCCAGAGAGCAGGAATGGGACGATGTTACTTCGATAGCTCAAAATAGATGGAAATATTTTAGCATTTTAAGAACAGGTGGACTGGGCACGGTGGCTCATGCCTGTAATTCCAGCACTTTGGGAGGCCAAAGGGGGTGGATCACCTGAGGTCAGGAGTTCGAGACCAGCCTGACCAACATGGCAAAACCCCATCTCTACTAAAAATACAAATATTAGCCAAGTGTGGTGGCACATGCCTGTAATCCCAGCTACTAGGGAGGCTGAGGCAGGAGAATCACTTGAACCTGAGAGGCAGAGGTTGCAGTGAGCCAAGATCATAGCACTGCACTTCAGCCTGGGCAACAGAGGGAGACTCCATCTAAAAAAAAAAAAAAAAAAGACACATCCAGGTGAAGCTGTACTAGCCCGTATGGCTGAAGATCAGTTGTGCTGTCACCCAGTTCCTGATTGGTGAGCTGGAAAAAACAGAAAAATAAGCAAAATCCTACATGCAGAGAAGATGGCTTTATTGGAATGAAGCAGAATCACCTAAGCAGGATGAGCTCATTAAAATTGCTGGATACTCTTCGCCATAAGCCTCTCTGCACCCCAGGGCTCAAGGTATCAGTGGGGACTAGTGGGCTCTTGAGGGCTAGGGAAGACACCCCTATAAGCATGGGCTTCACCTGCCTTCCCTACCTACAGAATCGCCCCCTTTTTAGCAGTAAGGACAATAAACATCACTACCCTTGGGTCTTTGGGCCCCCAAGAATGGCCCCACACTGGCCCCCAGCTTGGCAGCAAATTCCACTCATCGTCCTCATTGTATTCTAAACCTAAAGAAAACAAGACATCATGCCCAGCAGCTCCTCCATGAAACATTAATCACTGTCCCCTCCTAGAGAGGCTTCTGACCAGTGAAGGTGTGACCTACAGGAGTGATGGAAAAATCCCAAAGGGCCAGCACGTGACCTGGCCACACCATGGGCAGGGGCCCCGGCACCAGTTCCTCCAGTGCTTTTCCAGATTCCTGGCTTGGGTTCCAGGGATACTGAGGACTGCCTAAAAATCCCGAAAGGGAGAGAACCCTCCCTGCATCTACCGAATCCCCCAAGAGTGCCGTGGTCCTTGTGGTCAAGTGGCCTTGAGCCAGCCACACCCTTCCATTTGGGCCCTCGGAGCCCACAGAAGCTTTGAGATGGATGACGGTGCTGGGAGCAGGGCCAGGGCTATGGGCCACTAATCCCGCTGAAGCTTTACCACATCTCTGGCCAGTGGACGAATCCTAGCCCAGGGTGTTTCAGAAATCAAGTCTTCTCCCTATAACCTCTCAACACCTCTCCAGGGCCAGGAAAGATGAATCTCCTTGATTCTGGAGGAGAAAGTGAAATGTCAAAAAGCAAATGTGAATCTGTAAGGATCTCAGACTCCTAAATGTTTAGAAACCCAGAAGAGGTTGATCCGATGCTTGAGATCGTAAATATGTGTGGCTAAAGTGAACATTCACCGCTGGACTCTGGCTGACCTTCTGATCTTCCCAGGGTTCCTAGGGGTCCTCAGAATAAATGGAGCAGTAACAGAACCATATGCAGAACCGTAACTTTTTGCTCTTATGAGTTTAATGGAAAGACAAATACTCTAGGATTCAATGGCTGTTAGATCAAATTCTGCTTCCTTCTGGGCCAGGTGCGGGGGGCATGACCTTCCAAGCCAGCTGAGCCATTCTGTGTGCAAGTCTCAAGGGGAGGGCCAGGAGGGTGTCTGATGGAGATAGTGACCTGTTGTCTGGTCTCATCAGGGACCCAGTCGGAGATGCGTGACAGGTGCCCCTCACCAAGTCACATCACATGTGCAGTTGCCTGAATGTTCAACAGCCTGAGGACAAAGATTGAATCCTGGGAGTTTTCAAGAAATTTACTACCTCCATTAAAGTCTAATGAACAAACAGACAAGGTCTCAGCTACCCAAGGAGCCCCACTTCATCTGTTTTTCCCTCAAACCTCTCCCTGTGTCGGGCTGTATAGAAGATGAGAAGATCAGAGTCAGGGGTAGCCCCAAAGAGATGGGGTGCCTGGAGCACTAAAACCACAGGCTGGAAGATGAGGAGGAGTCTGGGATCACTTTGGCCCAAAGCTGTTGCCCCCTGGCCTGATGAGTAGCTGAGGGCCTTTCTTACTGCATTATTATCCCTCATGGTACAGCATTGCCCTTCCCGTTCTCAGATACTCTGCTGGGTGAACATGGTTCTCAGACACTTTCCTCCCAAGAAGAGGCCCTGGAAGGCAACAGGGAGGTTTGGGTGACACCACGTCCAGTTAGCCCTGGAATGAACAGGCTTCTCCTGATGCCAGATGGCTCTGGGGCTGGCCCTTCTCCTGCCTTACCCCTCCCCATGCCCACTCTGCAGGAGTGGCTGCGCTCTTCATGAAGCCTGGCTTCCTGGCTAGCCCAGAGCTTAACTTAGCAGGAATCATGACAAAACCGGCCCAGACCACATTGCGGAAAAAGCCTGATCTTTGAAGCCAAGTAGAATAGGTTCAAATCCCTGTGTGGCCTAGGGCAAATCATTTCATCTTCAGGGGCCCTGGCATCCTCTACAAATGGGGACACGTATCTCTACCTTCCAAGGATGTTGTAAAGATTAGAGTGAATGTATGCAAAATCTCAGGGAGATTCCTCACACATGGTAAGTGCTCAAGCAATACCAGTTCCCTAATGTCTTACTCAGGCCCTGCCTCATGGCTTTAGGATTCTAGAAGTCATATCTAAGCAATACACTAAAGAAGGCTGTACCATGGAGTGGGGGTGAAATGGGGGTGGGGTAGGAGTGAATGAGTAGGAGTTGAGGTGGGATGGCTAGGCCCATACTGGTGATTGGGAGGGCTTCAGGCCTAGAAGAATGTGACAAGTTAAGGAGACAAGCTGAGAAGGGCCGTGAGAGATAGGCTTGGAACACCCTCACAGGCAGGCCTGGGATTCAGCGGGCTAGCCCATACCCAATTCCCATAGCTTGGCTGGCACTCTGCCATTTATATGCCCCTCTCAAGCTGAGAGATAAGTTTCCTTATCTGTCGAATGAGCTAAAAGTTCTTGCGAGGGAATGAAGAAGAGTGTGCAGATGTGATGCACTGATTTGCAGGGACTGAGACAGCCTAGTGACCCAGGGCACACTGAAATTAGAAACCCTATTCCATCAACATGGCCTCAGTCTTCATTTGGGGGTGCCTAGCTCCTGGCTCCCTGAGACCCAGCCCCCTTATATCACCATCAGCCAGGCATTCCACAGAGGGGACAGGAACCATGTGTCTCCCAGGAGCAGTGCTGGGGCCCCAGGACCTGTCGATACACTATTTCCCACCTCAGCCCACTGCCGTGGTGATACCTGTTCCCTATTATCAGGCACTATTAAGTGTGTGTGCACGTCGGAAGGATCAGGAGCTGGGGTCCCAGTCTCAACCTGAAGTAGCCCTAACTGCACTGGGCTCTGAGGAGTGAGTCTGTCTCCCATGAGATGCCCAGCCCCGGTCAGATGGGTTGCAAATGTGAGTGGAGGGAGGGAGGAAGGTGGAACAATCCCTAGTGTTCCCTGGGCCCTACTCTGTGGAGGGTAGAGGGGATGAGGGGGCTGTTAGACTTCAGGCCTGCTTTCCCCCATCCCATCCATACTCCGGAATCAAAAATGGCTCCCATCACTCCATTTAAACTGATCAGAAGCCTGTCCCTTTTCCCTGCCCCCAGGTCTCCAAAGTCATCCCACTGGGTTCTGGAAGTCTCCTGCTAGGGGCAGGACCCTGTATCCCTCAAATAGGGTTCTGGGGTGTGACTGTATCCATCGCCTGAGATCGGTGGTCTTGAAGGCAGAAGGGGAGGCAGTGGCTCCTCCTCAGACTGGGTTTCTAGCAGTGGACTGATTTCCTTGTGGAGTAATCCAGAAACATTTGTGGGGACACGGCATCAAAAGAAGAAAAACTACAGGAAGCCCGAAGGACCTTACAAGTCATTTTCCTTTATTTGCTTAACATATAATGAAATTCCAACTCCAAAGAGACATATATGCAGAGCAGACAGATGCAGGGCCCTGGTGTGCAGCAGCCTAGAACCAGGCAGGGGGTGGGTGTGCCCCCTCTCCCCTCCATCACAACCCTCCCCACTCCTGGCCCCTGGCCATTGCCCAAGCAGAAACTGAGAAGCTGGAAATGAGAGGAATCAGCCTCATGGTCCAGGGAGTCGCCAGAGACAGGGCCTTGGTTACTAGGCCTGGCCAAATCATTGTCTAGCTGAAACCGTGGGCCTCAGTTTATCTGTTAAATGAGCTAGAAGTTCCTGCTGGGGAATGGAGAAGACAGTGTGCAAACGTGATGCGCTGGTGATAGCTAAGGGCCTCCTGGTTGTCCCTCTGCTCCTAAATACCTGCATAATTGTGTCTCTTGGTTTCTGTTGCCATCATGGCTAAGTGCACAGTGGTGGAACTGCTCTGGCCCTGGTGGAAATGAATGGACTTATGTAGATAGATGAGTGGAAGAATTCAGCCTTCAAAGCTGATTCTGATCTCTGAACTGTCCTTGGGCTGCAACTACAGCGACCTCATCAGGTCAAGGCTGACCCCTCCCCTCCAGGTCAATGTGGACGGAAGGCTGTGGCCAGGGGTCACACGGCAAGCCTGTGCAGGTTACTCACCTGCTCAAATGCCTCCAACCAGGAGCTCATGAACAAGAGAAGAGCTTGCTCCATCCTGCTCAGGACCAGCTGAGGGCTTGGAAAATCCCCAGGCCCAGCAAGGGCATCTGCCTCCATGGGCTGACCTGCATCAGGGTCTTTCTGTTCTCAGGCTTTGGACTTCAGATAGCTCAAGTGCTCTTTGATAAACATACACCAGCATAATGGTGACCTGTGTCTACACTGATGAGAGTGAGTAGAGAACTGAAAGAATGAGCAAGATAATGCAGTGATAGATGGAAAGACCAACTAAAACTCAGAGAAGTAACATGGGTATTCCTCTTTCACCCTCTAAATGGCTTTATTTTATCTAGGGAAGCCTCTCCATGGGGAACAGAAAGTTCCAACTACCTGGCTGGCTGTCAATCTCTGCTTTGTAGCCTGTCTGCTCTGCACACACATACACAGAGCTGTGTGGCAACAGGCGTGCCCCTGGGGAAAGAACACAGGGCAAGTGGAAAGAGCAGCCCTGGTCTAGACCACATCTTCCGGACCCATGCTGTGTCTGCACTTAGGGGTTGCAGGCCCGTTGAGCTCTGCCGGTCCCTGCCACTTTGCAGAAGGAGGTCGCTGAGGCCCTGAGATAGGGACAATTCCAAGGTCAGGCCGTAAGTCCGAGCGGGTCGGAGGCCTGGGAGCAAGCAGAACTGAAGGAGCAAAGCTTGCCCCTCCACTGCACCTCCTGGGATCTCTCCCCTCCAAGCACCACTGGGAGCAAGGTGCATGTTAGGAGAAGAAGGAGGGCCATGCCCAAAGGCACGAAGCAATTACAGTAGAATCCCAGGCACCTGCGCAGGTGAGTCAGCGAGCAACTTTGGGGCAAGGGGGGACTTTGTGGCACACCTCCCATCACACTCTGAGGGGGCGACTAGCAGGTGGGTCCCTTTCTTTCACCTCCTCCACGACTTCAAGGGAGTGGATGTATTAGTAAATCTTGGTCCCCAGGAAGCTCTGAGGCCAGGAAACAGAAAGAGAAAGAAAGAGATAGAAACACCCCCAAATGAGGCTTGACCATGCAGGTCTGGCAGATCTTGGGGAAGTGACTTTGGCCAGCTTGTCAGAGTGTCTACAATATGGATTTCACCCCTCCCCTCCCTCCGCCCGTCCCTGCCCCTGCCCCCTACGTGGATGCCCAGGCCAGACCCCTTCTATTTGGGCTTCATCTCCACCCTGGAGTTGATGTCGTCAGCATCCAGGTCATACTCCTCCACCTGGCCGCTGGTCCACACCTTCACGCGGTCTGTGAAGTCACTGCTGCGTGGGGCCAGGATGAAGTCGTAGATGAGTACAGCCAGGGCTGCCCCGATGAATGGCCCCACCCAGAAAATCTAGGAAGAGAGCAGGTGTGTTGAGATGGCTGCACTCAGAAGCCCCTGGAAAGCGTTCCCTGGGTTACCTCCCAGCCCACCACCCCGTTGGACAGGTTTTCTCCCACCTAGGATGGAGGCAGGTAGGAGGACCAAATCCTAACATCCTGATTCCAGTGCCCTCAAAACTAGCCCAGGCCAGAGTATGTGGTAAGGGCACCTCCTTGCCTCTGCATGGCCCAGCTCAGGCATGGGCAGTGGCAGCTCCTTCTTGAGGAAGGCCACTGCCCCCACGCTCCCAGCTTTGAAAGGGGCCCAGAGACCATTGCCTAATGCAAAGCTGGCCTAGCACATCCATATCCACAACCATAAGAGCCAAAATCCACTGAGCGCCTCCTCTGTGTTGAGCTCAGTTTACAGATAGGGAGTGAGCCCTTTCCTCCTCCCGGCCACCCTGAGAGGTGGGTACCACCATATCCCCCTCCACAGCTCAGGAAACCAAGGCTCAAGCACACGGCCCAAGGTCATGCTGAACCCAAAAGTGGCTGAGCCAGGATTTGGAGCCCGACTTTCAACCACACAGCTGGGATGACCTGGAGGCCAGGCAGCATGGGGCAGGGCCGAGCTGGGAGGGCAGAGACTGGGCCTGAAACTGCTCGCAGTGTGACCCCACCCTGCCTCTACATGGCAGGCCTCGGTTTCCTGATTTCCTGTCCCCTGGCTGTCTCCTAGAGCCTCCAGGACAGGAAGGGACACTGTGAGGGTGGGGTCAGACACCAAAGCCTCCCATTCCACCTCCCTGCACAGTAGGGGCAGCCTGTGGGTCGCCTACCCAGTGGTTGCTGAAGTTGTGTGTGATCACCGCGGAGCCGAAGGACCGAGCAGGGTTAATCCCACAGCCGGTGTAGTCAATCTGTGAGGGAAACAGACAGGGAGAGGCAAAGGCAGAGAGTCACAGGTGAAGAGAGAGTGAGAGAAGGGAAAGGGTGGAGGGAGAGAGAACAATCAGGGTGGGGGACCATGAGACCCAGGGAGAGAGGAGTGCTGACCCCAAGCTGGGCAGGAGGTCCCTCTGCTCCTCTCCAGGGCAGGACCCTGCCCCCAGCCCCCAGCGCTGACCTGCCATCCTCCACCCAATGCAAGAGCCCTGTCGGGACTCCCACTGGCTGCCCATGGTAGGGCACCCCACCAGCCCCTGCCCTCCCTTCCCCCACCTCCATCTGGGAGGGCCCCTGACTCACAGCCAGGAGGTGTCCGAGGGCTACAGGAGGGCCGATGGCAAGCGGCGGCTGAGCACCAAGGTCGCGGCGCCTCGGTCGGTAGTCGGCCAGCACACACAGCACCAGCTGGAGCGGCGTCCCGATGATCTCGATGCCCAGGCCCTGGCCCGAGTTCACGCCATCAGCCAGCTGCAGGGGACAGAGGTGGTGAGGACTGGTGAGGAGGGTAGGCAGGGACTGTGTCACAGGACCCCAAGGATCCCCAGGCCTCCCAGACCCAGGAATGGAGAGCAGACCCTCAGATGGGCCTTCAGAGTCCATCACAGGGTCCCGGGCAAGCACACACAGCAGGTAGTGGAGATCAGACCTTGAACCCACCCACTGCTGTTGATGAAACTCCAGCTCAGCCCCTAATACCTGCCTAGACCCAGGCTCCACTCTGCCTAGAAGCTGGAGAGGCCTGGGGTGAGCTGAGGCCTTCACATCCAGCTGCAACCAGGCCAGGGTATTCTGGGGTACCAAGGCCAGAGGTAAGGGGCAAGCCCCAGGCATGAAGATGATGGTCAGGAGCACTCCTAGGAGAAGAGATGCAAACAGGTGGGAAGGCCCAGCAGGGGACATGGCTTCATACCCAAAAGTCCAGACCATTCCACCCCATGCCCAACCACATCTAAATTCTGGGGCTGGGGAGGCCTTCAGAGAGGTCCTGGCTCCCTCCACCCCCCTTTCTCCTCTGTGCTTGCCTCCCTTATTGTCTCCACCCTCTCTCTCTCCTTCTCCACCCCTGTATCTTTCCTTGGTCCAAGGCCTGTCTCCCATTACTTCTGGCCCTGCCCTCCCTGTCTCTCCTTCTCTCTTCTTCCTCCCTACTGCTGGCCCCAGCCTCACCCTCCCTCACCCTGGCCAGAGAGGCCCCGCCACCACCATCTGGCTGCCACTTACTCCTGGGCCACTTTTAGAAACATGACTCATGGAAAGAGAAGGGAATGGGAGCTGCTGTGAGGTCATGAAAGCCCTCCCCATGCAGCTGCCCCAGGAGGACCCCTCCCCAGGAAGCCCCAGCACCTTCCACTATGCTTTGTGGCCATCCCAGGGGCTAAGTGCACTCACACAGGGGAGCTGGACCACATCAGCAAAGGTTCACTTGCAGAGATGCCCAGATGAGGTCACTTAGGCTGCCTTCTCCCAGGCAGGGCCGTTGCACCCAAACACTTCCCAGATGGGAGTCTCACTACCCAGCTCCCATCCTCAGGATATGGGAGTGTCTCTAAGGTCATAGGGAATTTTGCAAAATCCAAGGTAGGGGGGCACACCTTGGAGGTTTTCCCAGCCCCACCCTGAGGCCATCCTACAAGAACAATCCTCTTCCCGCCTTTGTCTGCAGCCCTGGGTTACAGGGAATGACTCACATCCCCTCCCCTGCCTTGCAGCCCCAACTTTGGGCTTTTCCTGGCGGACCCCAGGGCTACATCCCTTAGGTCCGCCAGCCCTCTGGGCAATGCCCAGTTCCCTTTCTGTCCTAAGGTTGGGCCGAGGAGGCAGAAGCCCTATGTTCAGGTCCTGACTCTTCTACTTTCTGGCACCGTGAGCATGGCCTATCCCCTCTGGTCTTCAGTCTTCCCATCTACAAAATGGATCTCATTGTCCGTGCCTGCTCTCCAGAGCAGCTGGGAGGTTCAAAGGCTAAAGGGGCTGTCTCAGGGCATTTGGAAAGAGTTGCCGATGCAGAAGGGATGGGGTAGTGGTTGTGACTCCTGTTTTGGTTCTTCTCATTGTGTGTGCAGGATTTGGGGACAGGCAGAAGGAGTGACGGCAGCTGGAGCTGCTGGCAGAAGCCTGCCCAGAATTAGGACAGGCTGAATGGGGTTGAGGCTGGTGAAGCCAGTCCGGCTAGTCCTGATGCCCACCCACACTTGCACCTGTGAGGCCCCTGTCCCTCTGGATCTGAGCCCTCAGGAAGCTCGCGGCTCCTTCTATTCCTCTATCTTCTGCTCTGTGGGGTTGGCCTAATTGCTGGCTGGCCGAAGTCCTGAAACCAGCCCTTCCCCGATGATTAATGGAGTCATCGCTGTAAGTGGCTCCCGCCTTGGAGAATCCTCCCAGCCCCACCCCTCACAGATGTGACCAGAAGGAGCTCATCTCCTCCTCTGTTTCTTAACCAGCTGTGAGAGTCCCAGCTGCTACCCAAAGACACCAGGCTTTTCATGCAAAGTGGACAGAGCAGAGGGTGATGGTTCCAGGCCCTGTACTCTGAGTCCTTGGGAAGGGGAGGGGTCAGCCACCTGTCCTGGGAATTCTGGAATGTGCCTTCCTGACTGCTGAGAACCACATGGGCTGACAGCCTTCCTCTCCAATACCCACTACCACCACCACCAGGAAGCCTCTCCTGATTGCTTCAACATCTACTGACAACCTTCCTTCAACTGCCTAATACACTTGCATTATTTACATCTGGAAAAACTTGATAATTCAGAACTGGAAGGGGCACTGAAAGGCCTGTTGAAACTCAATGTCCAGGAAAGAGCAGGTAAAATACTTCAAAATGTACGTTACTGTTTACAACCCATTAAATTTGAAAAGTTGCTTACCCAGGGACAATTCCCATTGTAATCACTTCTTTTATATATATATATATATGTGAATGTATAAATGTATGCGAAGTATTTGTATATAACAAAATATATTTTATATATATATACACATATATTATATATAGTATATATATGTGTATATGTGTGTGTGTGTGTGTGTGTGTTTGAACATCTCCATGTAGTTTTGCCTGGCCCAGGTCTTATTAAGGCAGAAAAAAGTAACAATCGGAACAATTCTCTTCCCGCTTTTGCAGCCCTGGATTTTGTGAATGCAAGTATTACCTAAAGAATAATCCACACATTTCCTCTGAAGTGTCAGAAAGATACAAGCTCTCCATTTTGTGCTGAGCCCTTGTAAAACCACTGCTCAAGGCCCAGTTCAGACCCCACCAGCTCCTAGAAGCCTTCCCAGATCCCTGGCTGGAATTAACTTCTGCTCCCACCCACCATGCCCTCACTGAATTCTCTGCATCTTGTAGGAAACCAATCATCCTGCAGCCTATATGGGTGCATCTCCTCCTGGCCTGGGAGCTCGGTGAGGACAGAGTGGGGGACCTCTGCCATCTATCTGCCCACACGTCTGAGGAGAGGCTCATTGTGTGGTGATAGAAGTGGCAGAGAATGCTAATTTTCTAGAACCCCCACCTTCACTAGGGGCAGCCTGGCTCCAGAGGTGCTCTCCGGACCCAGGGCTATCTTCTTCACTTTCTAGCTGGGAAACAATGGGCCAGTCATTAGCCTCTGGGAGCCCCAGAGGGCAGCCTGTGTGATGGCTCAGTGAGATGATGATGCGGAGGCTGAGGCCCAGGGAGGATGCAGCAAAGCCGGGATCCTTGCCCCATAGTCTGTGCCACCCTACACTCACAGGTCAATGGGCTGGTCACTCCCAGGCCCAGCCAAGGAACCTGGCTATTCCCAGCGTGGACTTGGGAGCCGGCAGAAGGTGGTTCTGTGGCTGCCAGAGTGTCCTGCCTCTAGGACAGCCCAGGGACGATCTCTCCAGGCAATGTGCTCTAAGCCTTCCCTGCTGCCCATAGACAGGCCAACCAAGATAGCTTCCAAGGCATGGGGCCCCTGGCTTGGCCTGGCACTCTGGCGCCCTGGCCTTGGGGAACAGCAGGCTCCAGAGCCAGGCCTGACTGAGGCTCTGAGCATTCGTTCTCAAGGAACAGGAAACATCGAGGCCTTCCCTGCCCACCCCAGTGCCTCCAGGACTCAGCACTGGGCAGTGAGGAGACCCATGTGGGCCCCACAGTGTCACTCCTCCATGGGTGTTCACACGTGGACATGGGGGTATTCCTGGTTTTGTGTGCCTCTGTGTGTCTTTGTAAATAAGTGTCTGCTGTGTCTGTGGATGACCACATGTGTCCAGGGCTGACTCTTTCTCTTTTTTGTTAGATTGTAAGTGGTTTATTACACAATAATTAAATTTTAAAAATCTGTAAAAGAACTACAAAATCCCCACGTGTATGCACCAAACAACATAGCCTCAAAATAAATGCGGGAAAATCGACAGAATTACAAGGAGGATTGGATCACTCTACCACCAGAGTGAAAATTTTAACAATCTTCTATTAGAAATGTATAGAATAATGAAGCAGCCAAAACTACCAATAACACGAACAGGGAGGGTTCAAACTCCATAATTAACAAGCTTGATTTAAGAAAATATGAAAACCCTCTACCCCTGAATTAGAGAATGCACACTCTTTTTCATCCCATGTTGGATATTTAGACAACTGATGAGGTACTGACCAAGTGTCTCGGCCCTCTCTGGGAACAGCTATCATACAGGGGTCTCTGCAGGAAATGAGGTCCTGGAGGCTGTGCTGTGTGTTTGCACTGGTATGTCTGATGGCACTTCTGAGTGCCTCACCGTTTCCCTGTGTCATACACCCACACAGGTGCCACTACCAGCTAGAGAGGGAAGAGAAGAGAAAAAAAAAAAAGAGCCCTCCATGTGAGAAAGCAGCAGGTCTCAACGAGCCCTTTATTTGCTCCCAGAAACCATTTCATCTTCCTGACAAGAAACAATACACAAAGCAATGGCTTCCTCCCTCCCTCCCTCCCTCCCTCCTTCTTTTCCTAACTCCAGGGCAGGGAAAGGAAAAGGCTCTATTGAGGAACCCCCGCCCAACCCTCCTTGGGTCCCAGAGCCTGAGTGGGACCATCCGGTCTTGAGAATGTGCTTTGTGTACTGTGTGTGCATCCCCCACGCAAGAGCACATGTGTGTGCATGTTTGTGTTTGTGCCATGTGTGTATACTTCGGAGCAGCAGAAATAATCAAGGGCTAGGAGGCAGCGCCACACCTCTGTCTCCATGCCTCCGTGGGCTTCAGTTTCCCCATCAGTAAAATGGAGGCCTTGGCCCAGATTCTAGCCCCTGGCAGTATCCAGAAGTACCTCCTGCCTGACCTCGGGTTGGTCACCCTCCAGCCCCAGATCAGAAACCTGAGCACCAGATCCCCCGCAGACCATCAGAACTGCTGGTCTCAGCGTGACACAAAGCCTATGTTGTAGAACCTGTCACCCACCCCACTGGACCCCTGCGTAGAACAGCACCCCCAAAACAGCCTCCCCACCAGATAGCATCCACTTGCACACCCCTAATGGCAAGGATCTTACTGACTTAGAGGCAGCCCCTTCTTCATGTCAACAATGATATCAACAACAACGTTCTTTACACTGAGTAGAAATCTGCCTCTCAAGGGGCCCTGACAGCGAGATTGCAGGCACTGAAAGGAGCTGCTGAAAGGGCCGGGGGCATTTTCCAGCCTTTCTGGATATCTTTTAAGTTGGAGATTTCAGCCTCAGAGTATGCCCACCCCACTGAACTGTAGCTCCTGGCTGAGTGAAGACAGCCCCTCATGATCCCCCTGGGCACCATTCCATGTGGGCAAGGAGCCCCTCTTGTCCCCAGAGGGAAGCCCTGACTGAGGGGACCCTGGCTACTTGCAGGGCCTCATGGACAGCATTTGCCTGCCTTCACCTCTAGGTGTGAGGGCTCAGATGCCAGCCATTCAGGAGACTCCAGACTTGGTGCTTCCAGAAGGTAAGGGCCATGGCCCCTGCTGGGTGGGGGCCCTAGACTAAGTGGGGGCACCATCTGAAATTGGCTTGTAGTGAACTAATGGCCCCTTCACGCTGCCGGAAGGTTGCCTGGGGTGGAGAAGGGAAGGCAAGGTGTGAGAGGAGGCTGTGACCTGGGGGTAATGAGCAGGGGGTGAGCCCCTCAGACAGGCATCCCAGGGGGCCATGTCCCTTCTCAAAGCATGGCCCCTTCACAGTTCCCAGGGCAAGCCCCGGTCAGGGCCAAGTATTGGGATGGGCAACACTGGGACCGGCTGGGCTGTTCTGAGGGCCTTAAAGGGGAAGCAGCCTCAGGATTTTCTGTGATGAGGGAAGTCTCCACCACAAAGCTCCCGCCCCATCTCTGTGCCCTCCCCCTCATCTGGGGCTGTTGGAAACAGTAATTATATGTCCCAGATGTGGCATCACCACCCAGCCCCCAGCCCCTCCCTGGGCAGGCCGGGCTGGGCAGGGACATGGAAACTCTGCCTTCCTTTCCCCAGCCCTCCCCTGAGCTCTGGAGGAGGTGGCAGCGCCCCCGGGAGAACTGGTGGCATGAAGGAGCCTCTCACTGTATGGCTGGGGAAACTGAGGCCCAGAAAAATGGGATAAAGGGGAGAGTTTAGGGCTTCAGTCAGGCCCCTGATGCTGCAGGTAGAAACACTCTTCATGAGCAGTCAGGCCCTGAATGAGCAGGGCTGGGAGAAGACCCCAAAGAGGGTAGCTTTGCCCTCTGCCTGAGCCCAGCGGGCTGAAATCACAGGCACTGGGGATCCAGACCCCTTCCCCTGGATGCAGCCCCTGGCCCAAATCCTGAGCACTCACCACCCTCCTCCCACGCCCCTCCAGCCTGACCATACCCCACAACTCCCACACCATGGCCTCCACCTCCTCCTAGCCTGTGCTCACACAGTCCCTCTGTCCCTTCCCTCTGCAATGTCTCCACATTCAGGCTCCTACGAAACCTTCTCCCTGATACCTTCCTGGCCCTCCCACCCCTTAAGTTCAAAAGTTCTCGGGCCCGCCCTGACACCGCTTATCGCATCTGCCTCCTGCCCCGTATCACAGACAGCTGGGCACTGGCTTATCTTGACCTAGGGCTGTGGGCTTCTCTGAGGAGGCAGCCAGGCTAACCTAGCCCTGCATTGAGCACCCAGCAGTTCCCGGTCATGCTTGTAGGGAGCCGGCTGAGCAGACCGGACAGCAGAAGAATGAAAAAAAGCCAGCAAATACCAGGAATCCTGAGTCCACTAGCATCTCCTACTTCTCAGAGCCCAGCCACACCCTGCTATGTCCCTATCTCATAGACAGGAACTAGGGCCACACAGGCCAGTCTGTTGTGTAATGCCACATGGTATTAGTGGCTGAGCTAGGACAGGGACAGGCAAGAGTGTCCACCCCAGCCTCCGAGCCTCTCACCCTTGGCTAAAATTGGTATTTGGCTCTTAGAACTAGCCGGGACCTTGCACGCTGGATGGAGGCCCACGGTCTCTCTAGGGCATATCCTGAGCCCTGACTCAGTCAGGAGAAAGTTGTCCCCAACATGTCCCGAAGGGACACCCCCTGACTCACCCCAACCACTTCCTGCCACCTCTTTTGTTGTTTTCCTTGGAAATCTCCATGCCAACCACTTGCCCCACCCAGGTTTTGCCCAGGGTGGGGCTCAGGGCCAGAGAAGCTGCAGAAGCCTCCCCCAGGTCATGAAGGAGAGTGTGTCACCTGCTGCCCAGACTGTTCCCTGCTCCTCTTGAGGCATCCAGGCCACGCCTGAGACCCCTCCAGTTCCAGGGCCAGTGTCTGACGGGAGCCTTTAGGGGGGTACCTTCTCTATTTCTAGGCCCAGAGTTGAGCTTCTGACCCCCACCCTTCCACTGTCAGGACAGGGCAGTGCCTGAGCCCCCACCATCGTGCTTAGCACCCTTATGTTCAGCACTGCCCTTGCTGGGCTGCTCTTAGCCAGCGTTCGTGGGATGGGTGATAAGTTCAAAGCAATGAAGTGAGCTGGCTGTCTGGGTGTGGCTGTGAGGTCACAAGACCTAAGTCCCCTCTTGAGGGTCAGGGTCCGCAGCTCCAATAAAGCTCAATGAGTTCGCAGCAGACAGGTCTTGAACCCAGGTGTCTGCCTCCCAGCCCAGGGCCGGCTCCCACACTAGGCTTCTCCTCTTTCTCTCCCATTTGCAACACGCCCAGCCCAAGTATTGGGGTGACTATAAAAAATGAAGGCCAGGGAGGGAATGGGGCACAGGAGTCGGGTGTGGCCTGTGTTCCAGATGGCACAGAAGGGGCCCGCCCTCCCGCCTCTGGCTCGGATGCGCATACTAGAGTGTGAAGCCTCTGGCAGCAGGGGCAGAGGTTCTGCCCTGTGAGATGGGAGGGATGCTATGGGGCCAGAAAGTCTAGGAATCACATCCCCTCCCCTACAGGGATGCTTCCCCAGCCCGTCATACCCAGCCAAGCTTCAGTGTGAGCTTGACCCTACCCAGTGGAACTCCCCGAGGCTACAAGCTCTGCCCCCACTGGAAACTGAGACCTGGGGGCAGAGCTTGACATGGCCTGCCTGAGCTCTGTCCCATACATACCCTGCAGCCACGTCTAAACTGGCTAAAGTCTAAACTCCAGCCCATGGAGGTAATCTTCAATCTTGGGCCAAGCAGAGGTTGGCTGCAGAGGAGGTTGGGTGAGGTGTCACCGTGACACAAAAGCGCTAAGCCCCCCATGGCTGAGCTGAGCCAGCTGCCCTGCCTACAGCCCTGCCAGCCTCATCTCTCTAGACAAGTCCTCCTCTCTGCTCCTTAACCTCTCTTCCTCCTTGTGAGGGCACCCCCAAGCCTGCCCACCTGTCCCCTGGGCCCTCAGAGACATCCTCCAAGCCTTCCTCAGTCTCTCAGGCCAAATCGCCCCCTGCCGTTGCCCAAGCCCGGCCTGGGTTTGCACTTGTCTGAGGAGCTGGGAAAGGCCAGGTCTGGGACAGCAGGCAGCTGCCACTAGCAGCCACTTTGCCATGCTAAGCAGCCCAGGAGACATTCTTTTCCACAGCTGCCACCCAGTTACCAGCATCTGCTTGTCATTAGTGACCCCAGTCCAGACCCCATTCAAGCCAGGAGCCATGGGCACGTGTGGTTCCAAACTCACCCCCACACACCCTAACACAGCAGCACAAACATGCACACAGTTTACATAAGCACAGAGACTCATGCTGGCAGACGCATGCACACACACACACACACACACACACACACACACACGCCACACCTCTCAGTGCCTGGAGACCCTGCAGCCCAGCGCTTGCCCCCCAGCCCATACTGTAATCCAGGAAAACTGCCTTCAAACAGCCCCGGAAAGTGTTTTCCCTCCCTTATCTTTGTCTAATTCCCAGGGGCAGAAGAGTGGAAGAGGGCCTTTCTCTTGATTCCTAGAGGTGGTTTGTTTGGAAACCTGTGTGAATATGGGGGGCTCCCTGAGGGAGTCCTGTTCACACACCTGCAGAACCAGCTGCAGACAGGCTGGGCATCTGGTTCAGGGTGGCTGGGGAAAGCGGGCAAAGTTTCCCCGGGGTGCAGGGCTGCAGGAGGAGGGAGTTGGCAGCACAGGCAGGACTGAGAAGGGCCAAAAAGCTACAGCCAAGGGGCGAGGAACTGCTGGCCAAGCTTATTCCCCATAATAGATGCCCCGCAGGGGACATTGGCAAGACCATTATTCTCTTGATCTCAGCTTCCCACAGTGCCTGGCAGCAAACAGGCTCTGGGAGGCATGCATAACTGAGTTCCAGCCCCAGCTCTCCGCCCCCCCCCCCCCGCTCTCTATGTGACCTCCAACAACCTCTTGTCCTCTCCGTTCCTCAGTGTCCCCATCTGCACAATGGGCAGAGGATGGAACTGGTGCCTTTCAGCATCATTCTAGAACCCCCCAAGCTCGGGGACACCCCACTCACGTCATTGCGGCCGAGGGAGTTCCCAGGCAGGGAGGAGGTGATGCCTGAGAGGATGGCGGCGGCGACGATGGCCCCCACGCACTGGGCGATGATGTACATGAGGGCACGGAAGATGCTGATCTGGCAGCTGAGCAGCAGCCCCAGCGTGACAGCCGGGTTGAGGTGGGCGCCACTGATGTGACCCACGCTCTGTGCCAGCGTGGCGATGCTCAGTCCGAAGGCCAGCGACACCTTCACGTTGTCCTGGACTGCGGTCTGGTTGTTCCCCAGCGGGTATTTGAAGCCCAGGGCAGAGCCGATGCTGATGAAGACAAAGAGGGTCGTGGCCAGGAACTCGGCCACCACTGCCCTCCAGAAGAGCTTCTTCTTGAACTCGCTGGCCATGCTGGCAGGGGACTTGGCCTGAGACCGCTGCTGGGTGCTCAATTCCCTCTGAGAGCTGAGCCACAGCCTGGGTTGGGCCTATTTATAGGGCCGGGGGGCGGGGGGAGCACAAAGGGAGGAAGGCCTCTCTTCACTCCTGGCCCGCCCCACACCGCAAGGACCTCCTCTGGATGGATGCAGACACGGCTCTGCTGTCCGCCTGCCAACTTTTTCCTTCCTCCTCTCCCCCTCCCTCTCTCTCTCCCTCCGCCCTCAGCCCTGCCCAGCCCAAGGAGGCAGGCAGGAGGCAGCCGTCGCTCTAATAAGGCTTTGGGAAATTCTTCCAAGCTGGCCCCACTCAGGGGACCAGAGAAATCCAGGTGTCTCCGCTCTGTGTGCAAAGCTCAGGGGGGTCCTGAGGACACAGCCAGGTGCTCCGGAGTGGGTGGGGTGGGCGGGCTGGACTCAGTGGGTGGACGTTGCCCTCCCTGGAGGCAGGCACCATGATCCTGCTGGCCTGACATCTCCATCCCAATCCAGAGAGGCACTGGCCTGGAGTCCCTGGGCCCAGGGCTCCAGAGGGGCAGTCAGGGCCTCCCGCACGGCCACTGCATGCCATGTTAGGGATGTCCCAGAGTCCCCAGTCTCCCCGAGCCAGGCCTGTGTGGATGGGGCACGGAGGCATCAGAAGGTGCAGAGAGGTTGTCTGTGGCTACCCTCCGTGCCGTGGTTGGGGGCAGGCCTGAGCTAGGCAGAGTTATTAGAAAGCCGCCACCCTGGGAGCTCCCAAACTTCTCCAGAGCAATTTGAACCAATGATTTGTGGGCAGGTTGGTGAAGATGGGGACAGTTTAGGACTTTCCTCTCAAGGCAGTCACACTGGCGGGTCACTGGGAAGGTGGAAGGAATGGCAGCCCCACCTGGCATTGGAAGGTGCTGGAGAGGAGGGAGGGAGCAGGAGAGAAAGGGAGAGACAGAGAGATGCAGGCCGGGGGGAGGAGAAGTGACAGACAAGGAGAAAGGAAAGACAGTAGCAGGGAAATAGAGCAAAAGTGGAAGCGAAAGAGACACATCCCCAACCAGAGACAGTGAGACAAGCAAGGCCAAGAGAGACAGAGAGAGCGCAGAGGGCTAGGAAAAGACAAACTGAAACAGGAAGATAGGACTGGACCCAGAGCAAAGAAGTAGAAAGGGAGAGATAAATGAGGAGAAGCAGAGAGTGGTAGGGGCCAGACGAGGGAGGGGCCGAGGCCCTGCTGCGGACCCCCGCGGGTCCCCGGTGCCCTGGGCATCTCCAATCCAGAGGCCCAGTGCTAGCCAACAAACAAAAAGAATCCGGACTCTGGGGCCAGCAAGCTGTCAGGAATCCCTGGGCCTGGCCCACTTGCCTGCTGCATGGAACGTGCTGGAAGAGCCAGGCCCAGGAGGGAGGGTCCCCCTGCATCCCCTAGGGAGGGCCTGGGATGATCTGGGCTCTCCTCCCACCTCCTGCCTGCCCCACCACAGTCCTACTCTGGAGTGTTGGCATCTTCCCATTTATAGGCCTGGTGAGAGGACTTCTCTGAGTTCTAAGTGTGCCTGGGGCAGGATAAGGATGAGTGGGTCTTATGCCTCTTGTCCAGGGGCCATCCTGCAGAGAATGACACCAGCCATTACTGGTCACCCCTCTGCCCAGCTGTGGCCTGGCTCTCGGGGTGAACTGCCAGGGACCAGCCTGGTGTGTGTTTGCTGGGGCTGCAGGTGGGGATGACGCATTCCCCTAAGTGCCTATACAGGATGGTGGTGGCCAGCAGGCCCTGCCTGCTCAGAGAGCCCGGGTGGCCGAAAGTCATCAGTACTTTCTTAGCTGTCCAGGAGAGGGAACTGGCCCTGCTGGGCTACTTCCTGGGCCCTCCTCTACATCCTTTCCACTGAGGAACCCTGGCTCAGCATTCCAGGCTCTGGGAGGCTCCCTCACACCCCTGGCCCCTGGCCCTTGGCCCCATGCCCTGGCAGGGACACTGACCCACATGAGGAGCTCTCTGGTCAGTTCCAGGGGTGTCCAACCACAGCTCTCTCTGCAGGGCTAGGATCCCCTCACCTTGAAGTTTTGGAGGGCAGACTGTTTCTCCTGCAGACCTGGCTCCTGAGGGCAGGGGGTGGCATCCCTCAGACCAGAGTCCTCTGGAACATGGCCATTTCCTTTCAGGCCACAGGCTCCTGGGTGTCTCCCGCAGACCATGTCTACTGAGGGACATACACACCACCCTCCTCCTCCCCTCACCTGTCCCTGCCCTGCTCTGCTTGGTGCAGGGCTGTTATGAGGCTGGCGGGTGCTGGGACCCAGCCAAGAAGACTTGAGGAAAGAAGCAGAGGCAGAGCTGGCACCAGGCCACGAGGAGCCACTGAACTCAGGCCAGTGTGGCCATGCAGAGTGGCAGAGACAGGAAAACAGGCCTGCGTGGACCCAGGCATGTCCCGTGTGTCCATGATGGTGTCCGTGGCTGGGTCAGCATCTGTGCAGCTAAGGATCCATGATTTGCCAGGGGGCCCATGTGGGTAAGAGTCATCTGGGACTTACTAATTTATCTGACATATAGTTGGATAAATGTTTAGTGTGTGTCATGTGCCAGACATTGCTCTGGGTACAGGGGAGACAGCCACGAGCCAGACAGACCAGCTCCTGTTCACATGCAGTTTCCATCTTGATGTGAGGGCCCACAGGCTAGGTGAGGACACGCTGGCTGATGATCGAGGTATTGTGGAGTGTGTGTGTGTGTGTGTGTGTGTGTGTGTGCGCTCAGCAGAAGCCCCTACTCTGCACTGTGGCAGGAGGCCGGGGGGATCAGGGCAAAGTGGTCAGGCAAAGCACTTTTGCCCAGGCAGGTAGGTGCCCACAAATCTCAGGAGGCTATGAGGGTCCTCAGGGTGCCACTCCACCTCCCCCTGTGTCTCCCACCCTCTCCCCCTTGTGAATGTGGCCTCTGCCTTTAATACCATTACGGCTCCATTCTTTTGAAGGAAGGCATGGCTGTCAGCAGGAGGCGCCACCAGAATGCAGGCACGGCCAGGAATGCCGATACGGAGCTCATGTGCCCACCATCTCTGAGGGGCCCTGTGGCCGCCACCTGACCATGTGGATAAAAAGGGGAAAGGCTTGCCGCTGGAGCCCCAGGCCCAGGGATGTCTCCAACCCCTCCGCCTCCTTCTCCCTGATCTGCCACAAATCCAGGCCGACCAGAGAAGGAAGGAAGGAAGAAAGGACACAGTGTCCAGCTGGGGCCTGCTTCCTGCAACCCTGGAAGGCTCAGATTATAAGTGACTTGCCAAGGAAAGGCAGAGCTGGCACTAAAACTCAGGACGCACCCATCCCAGAGCCCAAATGCAATTCTCTGCCCGCCTGTCAGGAAGGGCCCCCGATGACCTGGTTACCAGACAGAAAGCCCAGTACAAAATCTGGGGGCTGCAGGCCCAGAGAGGTGCCAGGATGGGGTAGGGGGGAGGGAGGGAGGAGGGGACAGCCTCCAACAACCATGTATAATTGGGGTGGTGGGGCAGGAATGGAAGCACCGGACTAAGAGTGGGCACCAGAGGAGCTGAGGGCAGCCAGAGTCATCCCTGTGATTCCAGTGAGCCCTAGGAGACTGGGCTCCAAAGCAGGTGCTGTGTGCAGCCCAGCTCTCTTCCAGGACTTCCTGACTTGGCAGGTGCTGTCCCCTCGCCCTCTGCTGGCTCCTGGGTCCTCCCATGGACTCGGGCCGAGCCAAGCTAAATAAAGGGGCTGCCCCCACCCCCACTTCTGAGCCCTGGGTGGGGCTTAAGGCCACTGAGGCTGGGCACTGCCTGGCCCTGCTGACAGCAATGGTCTCGGCAAAGGCTTTTCCAGATGTGCCTCATTCCTGACGTGCCTGGGAGACCCACGTTCCAGCCAGAGGTGGCTGTTCCCAGGACTGTCTGGGCCCCATCTCCCAGTGGGAGAGCCTTGGGCTTCATCCGGAGGAGGGTGGACGGAGCCTTGGATGTTGGCTGAGGGTCCAGACCTTGGGTGTGGCTGAGGTTATCACTGGCCAGAAGCTTCTGCTAAGTGCAGGGTAGAGGGGCCAAGGCGGGATGGACCATCCCTCTGGGGCCAGCAGGGATTTCCTACCCACAAGTCTGGCTAGGGGAAACAATGACTTCATTCCCTCCAGGAGGGCCACCAGGAAGATGGAGCTTGGGGTAGGAGGGGACTCAGACAGCAGACTGGTCCTGACTATCTAGTCACCATCAGCTCGCCCACAACTTGGATGAATTTTCCAGAATCATTCAGGTTTTCCTGAATTGGGGCAGAGAACCCTGATGGAGGGTGGGAAGAAAGGACCCAGTTCCTGAGGGTACTAGAAAGGAGGTGGTGAAAAATCAGAAAATGCTCCTCCCAGTAAATCCGTCCCAACTGACCAGTGGCTCCCGGCTCTGCTTAAAGATCCTGCACAGGGCATCCGCAGCCATCCCACTCCTGACTGACCTGCCGGCCCTGGCTCTCAGGTTACCCTGAGAGGTGGTGCAGACACAGGCCTGCACCCACAGGAGGCCATGGGCCAGATTTGGTACCAGTCTAGAGTGGTCCTTTGCATGAGGCAAGGCCAGCCCTCTCCAAGCCTGGGGAAGCAGAGGAGGGGCCCAGGCCCAGAGCACACAGACCCAGAAAAGAGATAGGATGGCCCCAGGGTCTCTCAAGTTCCTCTGACTGGAGCTCTCCACTGGCCATCCTTTTGAGGCCCTCACCACCCCTTCCTGCTCTAGACAGAGGCTCCGGCTCCATGCCCCAGGCTAGCAGTGCCTGGTTGCTGGCACCCACACTCTTCTTTCTGCCACGGTGCCGTTGCCCTCCTCCCCAGCTGCAGCAGCCCCTCCTGATCCCTCCTCCACAACAGAACCCTCGGTGAAGGCCAAGGCCGTGCTCACCCCAGGCCCACAGTCCCCGAAGCAGGGCCTAGGCCTCTGTGTTCCTGCCCACTGTGCCCTGCCGCAGAGCTGAGCACAGGGCTGGGCGTGGAGGGGGTTATCCTGGTGGCATCTGCTGACTATCTCAATCCCCCGAGAGAAGAGATAGGCACCCACCTCTCAAAGCCGGTGAATTCCTCCCTGTCTGACAGATAATTCCTGAACATTTAGGTGTCACACGATCTCTCTTAAATCAAAAGCGGATTTAGCGGGCCACCAGTGATTCACCAGAGCTGGAACAATTTAGTAATTTTCTAGGCTACTGCCTCCCATGCACTTCTCCTCTCCCTGCCCCCACCCCCTCCCCACCCCGCCGCTGCCTGCCCTGAGCACTGGCCAGGCTTCCTGTCCTAGGGGTGCAGGGATAATGTTGTACCCATTTCTTTATGGAAAGCATAGTTTTCTGATGTTTTACCATCAACTCTCCAGCAATGGTCCCTGCTTGATGCCATAGAAGATGAGCCACAGAGACAGGATGGGAAAAAGTTGCCGTCAGCCAGGCTGGGGTCCGTGAGGGCTTGAGGTGCCACATTCAGGGACGGGGACAGAGATTTGAGAGTCAGACTGAACTCTCAGAATGAGGGTGCCCTGAGGAGACTGGGCCCTACTTCCACCCCAATTCTGTGGGAAGGAAGTCCAGGAAGGAGTGAAGTCACATTTTCCCCAGCCCTGCCCTGAGGGTGAGGAATCCCTACTGGCCCAAAAGGGCAGGCATTCCTCACTTGCAGAAAAAGCTGGGGGTGGCATCTGTGCCAGGCTGCCAGCGCACACCCTTAGGGAGGGAAGGGCAGGACAGGGGCTCTGCCTGGAATGGCCTCGGCGCTGTGGGGCCCTGGAAGGAAGCATCATGTATCTAAGTGGCTTTGGAGCACATCCTCACGCCAAGCTCCGCCTCTCTCCCGGGCCCCAGTAGCCTCCATTCTGCTCTTCCCGCCCTGGGCTCCCTCAGAAGTCTCCCACGTCGGCTTGTGAGGTTATAAAACACCAGGATTGCGAGAAGGGGTCAGATAGCACCAGATCTCACGCCCTTCTCTGGTGCATGGGAAACTGAGGCTTGGAGAATTTTCTGGTGGGGCAGGGTGGAGCCAGGCTGGAACCCCTGGTCTCCAGTCCTGCCTGGCCTGCTCCGCCTGCCACACCCAGCCTCTTCCTCCTTCCTTCTCTGCTTAACAAGAGGCCACCTCCTCCTCAGGCTGCAGCAAGGACTCAGAAAAGTGCCCTCCCTGACCAGGAACCAAGAGGCTTGGGCAGCCAAAAGGAATCCACAGGAGACCCTGCCTTTTACTCTCCCAGTGCCCCAGGACCTGACGTTTTTGCATCTCCAATCAAGGCCTGAGCCAAGATAGAGGCCTGTCAACCCCTCATTGACACCGCAGTCCCTGAAGAGTCAGCAGCCACTGCCTCATGGCTCTGGGGCATCTGCTGGCCTTTTGCGGTTCTCATGCTCCCCTTCCCCAGCCCCTCCCACCCCGCACCTCCAGCGAGGTGTCCCCACAGGGGGTCTCTGGGCGCTGGACTCTCGGTTCACTTCTTCCTCTCCTGGAGGCTCCCATGACAAATGTCCCCCTGGAATGAGTCCCACCCTGTCATTGGTGGCTGTTGCCTCTGTCACCTCTCACTGCATCTTCGTTGGCTCTGTCTCCTCCTGAGAGTGCTGTGGCCACTGACACTGCTCCCACTGCCTCCTGGCCCAGTCTGATTTTCTGGGAGCCCTTGCCTCCTCCGGGTTCAAGCCAGCTGCTTCAAAGGCCAAAGCTTCCCTGGCTTCTTCAGTGTTCCCAGCATGCAAAGCCCAGTGAGTTTCACCTGAAGAAACAGATGCCCTGCCTGGAACAGTCTCGTTTCCCTCCTGGGCCCAATGGTGGAATGGCCTAGATGCAAGTGGCCCCAGAGCTTTGGTGAAATTCCTTATTCACTGCGCTCAGGGCTGTTCAAACAGACCTCACCACCAGGATTCATACATTCATCTTGATGCCAATGCAATTGTAAAATTGAATCTTTAATGTCTTAATGTCTGGAGGAAAGGGCCCATGAAGGCCAAAGAACCCTGGCACACAAAAGTCAATGTGGCCCCGACACCACTGCTGCCACCACCACCACCAGCCAGCAGTGCATAGGGCGGGACTGGAGATGGGCACACTCCAGCTGTGCTCAGATGGACCGTGCAACAAGCTCCAGGTGGTGGCTGGGTCCCTAACCCTCTCCTCCCTCAGGATGGGTCCGCAGTCCCTGCCGCAGGCCCTGCCAAGTCACAACCAGGCAATGGACCTGGCAATAGGCCTGGTTATCCCTTCCTCCACCTCTGACAGTGCATGGGCTTCATGTACACACAAACACATACTTGCACACACAAGCGTGCAGCATGCATGGACAACACATAAAAAAAATCTGCAGCACACGATTGCACCAGCCACATTTCACACTGTACATGTGTGGCACACACATACAAACGTGTGTGCGCCTGAACATACACATGTGAGGACACGGGCATTGTGCATACATGCAGCACACGGAGTAATCACATTGTGGTCACTATCACCCCACCACCTCTGAAGCCCTGTGCCATGTACACTGCAGCCTCCACTACCTGCAGCCCTGAGCCTGTCTCTCTGGCCCGAGTGCTCACAGCAGTTGCCACCTGTGCTGCCCCTCATCCAAGGACCTCCCTCACCTTCTGTCCTCACTGAGAGCTGAGTTTAAATGGCAGAAGAGAAGCTATGGGTGTTCCTATGACGGCATTGCTTCCTGGGCCCCCTCTTGGGGACACTCTACTTGCTATGTGTGTCCTGGTCTCCATCTCCAGACGGTATCCCGAAGCCTGAGTAAGGCAGGGGCCGGGCCTGACCCAGTTCTCTACGCACAGCCAGGTGGGGAGTAGGCTCCGTGTGCAGGCAGCTTGGGAAGGTGTTCAAAGCTGAGCGGGACCTGCCATCTGCCAGTCCACCAGGCACTGTTAGGAAGGTATGCTAGGCCACCAAGAGGAGGGATGGGGCAGGGCCACCTGTGGGACAGTGCTCCTTTGGTCTTTCTCCCCTAGGATGTTGTGGGCAGGGGCTGGGGTGGGTGAGGCCTAGAAGGGTGGAAGGAAGGGTGGGCAGGGCCTACCGTTGCCCCGTCCACCCAGAGACCCCCCTCCCTCTGACGTCCATCTGGCAAATCTATTCATGTGAAGCCAACATTCCTGGAGCCCACAGGGCCAGCAAGATCATCTCACATGGGCAGATCACTGTCTCACCTAATGAGAAAATGATGACATGGTCCCCTGCCCTGGGGCCCATCTCAGCCAGCTCCCAGCTCCCCAGCCTCACCCCAGCACACACACCTCCTGCTTTGTGATGTTGCTCTACAGGTATGCAGGTCCTGGGAAGCCACCTCATAGGCCCCCCATGCCATGTCCTGCAGGCCATCCTGTCGCCAGAGCATCGGAACATCACAGCAGCAGGATCTGCAGGCCTTTACGTCCCCATTGCACCAAAGTAAACTGAGGCCATGGGCTCAGGTAACTTCCCCAATGTCGTACACAGTGAACCAGTCTCAACCTACTCCTCCCCAGCCCTACAAACAGTAAAGTGGCCCCCGGCAGGGCATGCAGCAGAGCACAGGACTTGCCTCATGACTGAGGCAGGACCTATGTCCCTACTTCCTCCCTGAACACCCCACTCCAGGCTGGCATCAAGGGGGCCTTTGAAGAGCCAGAGCCAGATGGGGTTAGGGCCGCAGAGCCTGGAACTCAGGAAGCCTGGGTGTCCACGCCAGGCCCAGGCCCATGAAGAAGGCTAAATACAGCACTAGCAGCAGCCTGGGTACAGGGAATGAGGGTCCCTCCCCAAGCCCTTGGTGTTTGAGAACCAGAGGCTTTGGAAGTGGCCATTTTTTAGGGCCAGCCAAGATGGAGGGGCCTGCCAGGACTGCATCACAGGTCTGCCTTCGTCTCCTGCCCATCCCTACCCACTGAGCCTGAGGATGGGTGGACAGAGGAGGCCCAGGCCCTGGGTTTGAAGGCTGGAAGGGGGCCCAGACTCACAGACACCTGGAGTGGTGGGGAGGAGCTGATCAGGAGGGCAGAAGTCACAAAGCCTTCCAGGAGGAGGCAGAGCTTGGACTCATGGAGCCTGGGGATCTGAAGGCCTCGCAAAGGTGGCCTGGGAGTATACATGATCAGACTCTGGAATCCCCTGGATGAATCCCTGCCAAAGGGCCACTAACCTCCATGTGGGTGCTCCCCTGGTGGGGCCCTGGTCATTTTCCTGGGAAGCAGGTCCCACCGTGGGCCAGCTCCGAAGGCTGCTCCTTACATGTGGCTTCCGGGAACTCAGCCCCCTGTCCCAGTGCTGCCCTACAGGCTGCAGATCCAACACTTCCTGCACCCTCCACCTAGCGACAGCTCTTGGAGCAGAAGCGGGACTAAGGACCCACTCCCTGGGGCTGCAGTTCCTCAGGTCGACCACTCCCAGGTCTCTCGGGCCCTCCTTGCTCTTGCCTCATCCTGGCGACAGTACCTGGGCCTGGTGTGACCACACTATGATGCCCCACTCACCAGGAGTGACCAGGAGCAGAACCATGAGGACGCAGTGCCATAGGAGGGTCAACTTAGTCTGTGAGGGATCAGCCAGCTCCTGGAGGGTCCCTATCCTGGGGCACAAGCTCACTATCTTTCTCATCCCTACAGACCACAACACAGAGGGTCCCCTCCCACAGCCTTCAGTCACTGACCCCGCTGGAGCAGAATGAGGGGCAAAATCAGAGCAAGGGCTGGTTTGGAAGGGATGGGGCTTGAAGGGGTGGGGCTTGAATGGGGTGGGGTTGGGCTTGACAGGGCTTCGTGGGAGGACCCGGTAGGGAAATCGGGATAGAAAAGGGGAAGAAGCATCACAGGTCTTATTTCATGCAACTTTGATTTAAATGGTCTTTGGGGGGCCGGGCGCGGTGGCTCACGCCTGTAATCCCAGCACTTTGGGAGGCCGAGGTGGGCGGATCACGAGGTCAGGCGATCGAGACCATCCTGGCTAACACGGTGAAACCCCATCTCTACTAAAAATACAAAAAAATTAGCTGGGCCTGGTGGCGGGAGCCTGTAGTCCCAGCTGCTCAGGAGGCTGAGGCAGGAGAATGGCCTGAACCCGGGAGGCGGAGCTTGCAGTGAGCCGAGATTGCGCCACTGCACTCCAGCCTGAGTGAAAGAGCGAGACTCCGTCTCAAAAAAAAAAAAAAAAAAAAAAAGTCTGGGGATTCCATCAGTGCTTCTCAGACTATAATGTGAGCATAAACACCTGGGGGTATTGTTAAAATGCAGACTCTGCTTCAGGAGGGCCGTGTAAGGCCTGAGATTATGTATTTCTAACAAACGCCCAGGCAATGCCAATGCTGCTGGTCCCAGAACCACACTTTGAACACTAAGGGACTGAATTACAAGAAAAACTCCTAACAACAATCTAGTGAAAATAAAACCAAAGAGAGGAAGGAAACTGCTCGTGGCACCAGAGACAGATTGCCATTGAGCATCACTTTCCATCTGTGCTTCCTGGAAGTCATGGCAAGAAAGAAGGAAGTATTTACCAACTCTTACTCTCTGATAGCAGAGACAGCTGCCTGTCATTAATAGGAAGTCTTTTCCCCAATTCTGGCCATCCAGGGAATTGATCAAGCAGAGATTTGAAAAGCCAGCGGTAGCAGGGCTTTCGATGGAAAGGACTCAGACCGGGTACCTCAGTAGGGCAAATCCCTGATGCAGAGTCATCATGGTTCTGATAACACGGTGCCCGGTGCCCCGCCTGAGCTAGTACCAGGGTCAATGCCCATAGGAACCATCCTTCCACCACTTGGTGGCTCAGACGCTAGTGGACTCAAATGCCCCTGCCAATGGAGGAACCCTGGAGCTGTGATGCTCTACCATGTAGCCCTGGTGGGTAGGGGTGGGCAGCTGGGACCAGGCCTGAGCCACAGGAAGGGGTGAGGTGGATCTCTGGGCAGCGGAAGAGCCCCACCTCTTTCCAGTAATCGGGAAAGGCTTCCTGGAGTAGGGAACATGGCAGACAGATTTGTTTGTATAAAGGAAGGGAGGTGGTTTGGGGAGAGGAAGGTCCAAGCAGAAAGAGGGCTAGGAGGGGTGGGCTTCTAGCCACAGCAGGAGCAGGGGAGGTTCCCTCACTGCCCCTCTCCCCACGGTTGGCTCTGACTCTCAGGGAGGAGCTGGTGGAGCGGGGATGGCATGCTGCCGCCAGGATGTGGCCACGTGAGCCTGTCTTCTCTGCATAGACTGAATTGGAGCCATGGAGATGCTCTGCTTCCCACTCCTGGGTTGGTGCAGATGAGGAGGACAGGCTCTGCCTCAGGAGCACCGGGCTGGGATGCAGAGGTAAAGATGTAGGGGCTCTGCCTTCAGGGAGTCCTACACCACCCAAATCTGTCCAAGTGGGAGCCAGGGCTGAATGAGAAGCTCACACAATGAGGGCCTCTGAAGACAACTGTGAGCACAGCCACGAGCAGGGGAGACCTGGCAACCTCGTGCCATGAGGCCCTGGGGAAGTCACTGCCCTGGCCTGGGTTGTTCAAGCCTAAAATAGGTTTATTCTTATGACAGGCCAGCCCAAAAGGACTTGGGCATCATCATGGCCTCAGGCAGGTGTCAGGGTGAGCACTGCTGAGTCCCACAGGTCTTGGGTTCTCAGCTTTCCCCACTCTCACTTCTCAGGGACACGTGCCTCTCTTCCCAGCCTCCTTTGTGGAGATAGCAACGTGCAGGACCCAAACAACTTTCCAGAAAAGGAAATGGAAAATCCTTAGACAAATAAGCCCAAGGTGTGTCTGCCTTAGCTGGGAAGAAGGAAAAAGTGCTTGGCATTTTCTGTGGTGGCTTAGGGGCAATAGGAAGTGGGTTTTGCAGGAGGCACTGGGGCTGCATCACGTTCGCGGCTGGCTGCCTTCTAGGTGGGCCAGACAGGGGCACTGACCCATCTCTCCCTCCGGACTGCTTGTCAGGGGTGCGGGGAGGGGTCTGAATTGAAGGAAAGGCTGGGCTCTCACACAATAGCACACGGGTATAGAAACCAAGACACTCACACATTTTTCCAGAGTCCCCAAAGTAAGTCTCAGGAAATAAAGGAAGATAGGACAGGAGGGGCTCCAGGAAGCCCCACCCTCTCCTCTGCCCTGCTTGGGGGCCTTCCAGAATCCCAGCGAATCCTCTAGGAGGCGAGGAACGAGCAGGGAGAGTGTGGGCACTTGGCATCTGTTAGCCTCAGGCCCTGAGCAAGCACCTGGCTGGCTGAGCCTCAGTTTCTTTATCTGTCACCAGGGAGGTGTGAGTGCCAGGCTTGTTAGCGGCTGCACACAGTGTCTGCCCCTGTTGCCCTCCATCTCAGTCTCAGGAGTGGTCACTGCTGGGAATGCTGGCCCAGCCGCTGTGCAGTGCCTCCTCATCAATCACCTCCTTTCACAAGCAGGGAACCAAAGCCCAGAGTGGGGAGGAACAGCCTTAAGGGGGCAAGCAGAGAAGAAGCCATTTATCAAGCTGACCCAGGAGCAGCTACGGGGCCTGGAGAGCCAGAGAAAGGAGAAGAGGGCCTTGCCTTTCAGGGCTGGGTTTGGAAAGGTACAGGGAGGGACTGACTTCCAGGGGTCAGTACACAGAGACAATGCCCAGCAGGCCTCGCTGCATCACAGCATCTCATATGGTCACCCTTCCCGAATCTCACTGAGGTGAACTTGCCCAAGAACCAACACTTACTGGGCACCTACTAAGCACAGGCGCTCTTCTAGGGACCTTACACTTAATCCTCACACCAATCTTATGAAGTTTATACTGTTATTATTCCCATTTTACAGACAGGGAACTGAGACTCAGAAAGGTCACTGTGTGTGTGTGTGTTTTGTAACTTAGCTAAGGTGACACAGCTGAGAGGTTGGAGCTAAGATCTAAACTCAGGTGGTCCAAATTCCAGTACAAGCTTGTAACCACTCCATCATCCAACCCAAGCCCCTTTTCTCACAGCCCACACCCCATGGTAGGTTCAGCAAGGATCTCCAAAACCAAGAGAGAGAGAATGGCAGACAGACTTGGGCCCCTGATCCACAGGTCCAGGACAAGGGCCCACAACAACAGCAGACACAGGAAGAGGTATGGGTCTCTATTCTGGGGCTGGGAACTCGCCTTCCTGCCTAATAAGAGATTTCTGGTTCCTAGGAGATAAACAGTCTCCATAATACCAACTGGGACCACCAAGAGCTGGGGAAACTAAGTCTCTGCATGGGCAGGGGCCCGACTCAAGGCCACCTAGGGACTGAAAATCATCCTGCCAGCCTGGCTGTCTTCCGCAATTGACTTGGAGGTGGGAGCCAGCCAGTCCAGTCCACTTGGCCCAAGGTCACCAACGGCATGGAAAACAATAGGCAGTGGGTCCAGCCATGGCCAGAGTCAGAACAAAGCCCTGGGCACTTCCTCGAATTGAGGCCCCCTCCTTCATGGCTTGCCAAGGCAGGGGGGCAGAGGAAGCCTTCCTTCATCATGTGGCAGGGATGTTTTGCAAAGATGCTCTCAGGAGAGCTGCAGCCACCAGTGCTGACAGAGGAGTAGGCAGAGGGAAACGCTGCTGGACGCGAGATCTGCCTGCCAGGAAGCAGGGAAGAGAGCGCGGACTTGGGTATGGGTTCATGGACCCACCACCTTGCTCCTTTGGTTGAAGCTCTAAAAGGCAGGACGTCTCTGGGAGGCCAGCACAGGAGGATCGCTTGAGCTTAGGAGCTTGAGAACAGTCTGGGCGACAGAGAAAGACCTTGTCTCTACTAAAATAAATTTAAAAATTAGCGAGGCATGGTGGCACACACCTGTAGTCGCAGCTACTCGGGAAGCTGATTTAGGAGGATTGCTTGAGCCCAGGAGCTCAAGGCTGCAGTGAGCTGTGATTGTGCCACTGTACCTCCAGCCTGGATGACCCTGTCTCAAAAAAAAAGAAAAAAAGAAAAAAAAAAGCAGGCTCTCTCACACCCGATCCTCCTCTCCATGGTTCCGGCTAAGAAGTTAGCATCTTCCTTCTGATCTGTCCTCCACATTTGTTGCCATATCAGTCTTCCGAAACAGCTTGGACCCACCACTGCCCTGCTCTGAAACCCTCCATGGCTCCCTAGTACTCACAGCTCAAGCTCCTTAACCTGACATTCAAAGCCCTTCAGGATCCAGCCCTGACATGCTTAACCTTCCCACCACCCCTAGAGTCCCCAGGCCCCTTGCCCCTGACAACTCAGACCCTCTGCTTATCCTACCTGGAATGCTCTCTGCCCCTCCCACAACCCACTTTACTTCAGGGTCCAGTTTCAATTCTCCCCCTTCAAGAAGATTTTGACTGCTCCAGCCCACCAAGAGGATTCCCCTCATCTGAGCTCCATCCCCCAAATACAATCTAAGAAGGATCTGAGCCTGGAGTTTGAAGGGCAGGGTGGTGGGAGATCAATCAGTAACAGAACAATCCTCCCTCAGACTACAGTTCCTGTGTACGGCAGTTCTTGATTACGAAACTGTCCTGATATAATTATTAATAGCACTCCTCAGGGTCAGTCCTTGTGCTGGGGAGGGGAAGGGCAAGCCCAGGGATGGTGCCAACCCTGGGCTCCCCACAGAGCAGGCACAGGGAGGTGGAACCGCGAGTGCTGTACTTATCGCAGAGGGAGGCGGGACTTTGCTGAACCTCAGACAGGCCTTAAGCAGAAAATGCCAGATAAACACCCAGGATCACCCTTATCAAGGGCCACAGGAAAGGCGCCAGGTTTAATCTCAAAGCCACACCTGGAACCAACGGTTTGCAGCCTCAGGCAGCACCTTCCCACCCTGACACCCAGCTGCGGAGGCTTTCTGCCTGGAGTGGGTGTGAGCAGGGGAGGGGCCTCAAAGTGGGCAGAAGGAGCTTTGGGCTTGTCCTCCCATGGGGGAGGGAGGGAGGAAGGAGCCCCGGGCCCAGGGGTAAGGAAACAGCAGTAGAGGTGCACAGGGGTGTGTGTGCATGTGTTTGTGTGTTTGCTTGTGTATATGTGACAACAGAGGAACCTGTGGCCAGGTGATCGACACCCTCTAACTATTAAGACATAGGCTTGTGAAAGAGGAGATGATTGAGTCCTGTGGGCACTCAGAGGCGAGGACTTGAACTTTCAGCTGGGTAATCCAGGAGGGCTTCTTAGAGGAGGGGCCTTGGAGCTGGCCTTGTGGGATGGGTAGGATTTGACAGATGGACATGGGGAGCCAGAGGGCAAGGACCCAGGTGAATCAAAGAACACCAGGGAAGGCTGCAGGCAGCCAGGGGCAGCTGGGGAAGAGGCTGCTGAGGTCTGTTGTGGGTGAGGTGTGGGGCTGGAGGGGAAAGCAGAAGGGGAGGCAAAAAGGGAGGCAGGTTGGAATCACCCTCACCCCCATCAGATTTATTCCATCCAGCCCCAAGACCATCTGGTAGTCTGGTCTCCAAGAGACCCCTGTGGAAAAGAAATGCCCAGGAGGGCTCTTAACGATTCCTGTCTGGACCTCGGTTTCCCCATCTGTATGAAGAAGGCCTTCAGTGACTTCTTGGAGGAACAGGACACAGGATGGATGAGTATTTTGCGGGAAAATGAGCAGGAGAAAGGAAGGAAGCGCCGCAGTCTGGAAGATGGTGTGAAAAGGAAGGGCAGGAAAGGCCACCCACAGGCATTGGTAGCCACTGGCCCTTGACCAGCAGGGTCCTGATCCCTCTCTGTGCATAACAGGTCTGCATAACAGGTCTGCCAGGAGCACACGCACAGGCATTACAGCAGCGTTCTGCCTGGCCCCTCCCCCACCCACCTATCAGCCCACCCCCTCATCCTGGAGTTTGCATTAAGCAATCTCTATTATCACAAATGCCTGGCATTTTTGCCTGGTAATTAAAGCTCCTACAGCTCCATGAGGATTAGTGCATGATTAGGGAGTAGGGCGGACTGTGGTGGGTGGAGAAATACCTGCAAATAGACTTGGCAGCCTGACTGCCTCCTGCAAATTTTAGGATCCCCTAAGAGCTCAGTGGCCACATAAGGATGGTCCACTGGGCCTCCAGTTGCAAAGGCCACCAGCCATCTTTCACTTCCATCCCCTCAACGTGCTCTCAGCCTCTGCCCCACACCCCACCCTCCTGCCAGGGAGAGAGAGGTCTGAAGCAGCACACTGAGAAGTTCTCCTCTCCCAGGAAAACGTTCCAGCCCCAGACCATCGTCTGAGGCCCTCTCCTGCTCTTTGCCTCCACTCATACTGCTCTGGGCCTCCCACACTGTGGTCACCCGAGAGGAGACCCGCAGACATCAAGGACTCCCCTGGTCTCTCTGCTTTCACTGTTCCTCTCAGCTGGAATGATCTTCCATCCACTTCTCCACTTGTTAAAACCCTGCTCATCCTCCAACACCTGGATGAGATGCCACCTCCTATCTCATTGGAAATATTAGGAGCCAACATTTACTGAGTCCTGGTGCTGTGCCAGGCCCTGTTCTAAGCACTGCACCATGTAGTAACTCACTTAATCCTCATCCCAGCCCTAGGAGGTTGTAATTCTACAGATGAGGAAACTGAGGCCCAGTGAACTTGAGTCAAGTGCTCAAGGCCCTAGAGGCAGGAAGCAGTGGAGTCAGGGCTGCACTCAGGCCTGGGATCTGATGCAGCTTCTTCCTCACGTGCCCACCAGCGCCTCCTACACATGCCTTCAGTAGTTCATTTTGGCGGCTACTTGTGCATTTCACACAGTCTCCCCACAAAATCACAGCCTCCAGAGCAGGGCTTTAAAACTTGAACTCAGATTCAACTAAGGATTTGTGAAAGCACAGACTCTGATCCACTAGTTCTGGGCACAGCCTGAGTCTGTATTTCTAAGCCCTAACATCAGGCAATGCTGCTGCTGCTGGTCTGAGGACAGCACTTTGAGTGGTGAATCCGGACGAGGGCAGAGATGTCCTGCTGTGCCACCCTTGCTTAGCAGAGCCTAGGGCCTGTGGAAGCCTCTCTGAGACTTCACCAGCCCCGGCCCTCATGGCGGGCGGGGGCGCTGCTGCTCCTCTTCCAGGGCTGGAGCTCTGGATGGGCTGGGTCCTGCCCCCATCCCTGCGTTCCCTTTGGGTTCAGACATGGAGACCCTGGGGAGCAGTCAGGTGGAGTCTGGACAAACCTTGCCTTAGGACAACCTCCTACGCCCCTCTAAGCCCTGGTCCAGCTCTGACCCCCAGGGAATTCTTGCAGTTCTGGAAACCACTCTTCTGACAGGTGCTCCCTCTATGTAGAATAGGGAGAGTGCTGTGAATGGTCCTCCCACCACGAGAGAGGATGAAGAAAGTATTGGGCTGGCAGTCGAAGAGGTCAGGGGCTAGTGAGGATGTCTCTGGAGAGAAGCATCAGTGTGCTGGGGTCCCTGGGTCCCCTTCCCCTAGCCATGGGGAGCAGAGAGGGTGAATCTCTGCTCCTAAAGCCAAGTGAGGGAGGCTTCAAGGAGACTGCCTGAAAGCTTGATGTGTGCACCCCAAGGTGTGGGACACTCACATGGAGTGGGGAGGGTTAGAGGTGAGGAGCTCCCGACAGGTGGCGGGGCAGGAGATGGGCTGAGCGGGGGATCTCCAGGATTTGGGAGGTAATGATATGTTGGTGCTTTGCACAGTTCAAGTGTGGATCCTGCAGAAGGAAGACTCAGGTCTTCCATAAAGGTGGTAGAGGAGAGGTTGGCTCTGGCAGAGGGGCTGGAGAGCTGCCATAGCAGCAGTTGGAGAGGGTATCAGCTGACGTGGGGCAGTCCTGAGCAGCGGGAAGTCCCGTCACAAAAGAGGAGGCTAGCACTTCCTATGTGCTCACCAGAGGGCCCACAGCAATACCCAGCACCGCTGCAGGACAGATTAAGACCTTGCTGGCCTGCCCCTCCTCCCCAGAGGAGCTATAGCCAGCTTGGGCATCTGGGGAGGACTCCAAGTTCAAGGTGGAAAGGTGACAAAAGCTAACCACAACTCCCTCTCCCAAAATGACCACTGCAAGGGGAGGGGAAACTTTCACATAATCTGGGCGGCTCTGGACACTCTGAAGCCCACCCACAGTCTCCCTAGAAAACCCTGCCCCTTGGATGGAGATTGTCCATAGGTGAGGAGTCAGGGGCCTGTATTTCATTCCTGCAGGCTTGGTAGCAGCACCATGGACTCTCCCCAGCATCTGGGTCTGGGGGAGGGTGGTGCTGGGCTGTGCTCATCTTCCATTCCAGGAAAACCTAGGCAAGGAATGTCAAACTGCATAATGTACCTGGCTTCTAGAGAGGCAGGTTTGTAATTTGTTGGAAATGGTCTTCTCAAGCCACAATGGGAATAGTTTGTTTTCTCTAGCCCTGCCAAAGGGACCTTGGTCAGGAGGTTAAGTGAGTTTCATTGAAAAGACACACTTTTCCTTCCCAGGCTGATAAACAAGGCTGCTGCTGGGAAACCGATTTCCTCTGTCCGGGTGCTCAGCTGGAGCGCCCTATCCCTGGCCAAGGAAAACAAATGCATAAACATTTCAGGGATATATAGGAAGCATTTCTGCTGGAAGCCTGCTGTGAATGGCTGCTGGAGTTTACATAGCAAACCCCACCGGGGCCTCAGCACAGCCTGGACAGAGCAGTCCCTACCCTCCCACTTCCCTCCCAGCCTGGCTGGCTCTCAGCCTGCCTCTCCCCAAAGACCAACAGTCAGGCCTCTACACATGCCCCATCCACAAGAACACAAGACAAATGCTTTCGTTGTCACCACCCAAATGCCAGTTTTACCCCCCTGGCACCTAAAATAAAAGGGGTCTCCTATAGCAGGACACAGCCCTGAGCTGCTTGTGTCCTGAGCCCCAGGGGCACATGGAAGCTGGGGACAGGCTGCTGTCCGGTGCTGGTGGCTCTCCTAGGCTTCTCCCTGGGCCAGAGCAGACACAGCAGGGGTGCATCCCCTGGTTCCTGTGTGTACACACCTACCTCTGCACAGTCCCCTCACAGTCCCAACTGCAGCACTCACTGGGCAGACAGGGTGGGGTACAGGGATGGCAGCCTTCAATGTGATAGAAACCCTGAGAGGCTAGAGCTCTGCCCCTGGGCTCCTGCATCCATCCCGTTCTTGTGAACCACTGCAGAGGAGTCCTTCACTGTGCTTTTCACACAACCTCTCTCCCCACCCGCTTCTTCATCAGCATGCCACTGCACTTCTGCACGTTCTCACCTTCTTTTTGAAACTGGTGGGATATCAATGAATGGAACAAACAAGGTTCAGACTACCCCCTTCATGAGTGATTATCACACTTTTCCTATTCCAACTTACGCCATCTTTGTTCTGGAATGTGAGGGCTCCACAGGCTCTGCCCACCCACATTTTCAGTCAGCCCTCTCCCCACATGCTCCCCTACACGTACCAGGGACCACACCCAGTCCCCAGTCCCTCTGTTTATCCCTGTCCTATTGTCCCCCCATGGCCAAGAGGTCCCTCCTTCTCCTTGGAAGGCTCTTTTCCCATATCTACTTGGCCAGGTCCAGCCTACCCTCCAGGTCTACCTCCATTCTCCTGGGGCCCCATGTGGGCTCTGGGCGAATCACCCACCACCTTCCCCACACCAGCCATGATCAACACAGACAGTGCACACCACGCTCTTCGTAGCTATGGAACAAATGAGTCTGGGCCCTTGACATGGGTTTGACTCGTTTTATAGAAAGCCAGCTACCAGAAATAATGAGTCCCTGGGGCCAACCACATCAGAGACCTGGGCGAGGGACCACCCAGCGGGGAGCAAGGGAGGGATGCAGACAAAGGCAGCAGAGATCCTGGCAACCTCCTTCCAGTACTCAGCAGTCACAGCTCAGCTGGGAGGGGACACAGCAACACACTGGGTCTCCAGCACAGTCCTGGGTGGGCCCTTCATGGAAGGGGCAGGGAGGCACTGGATGCTTCTGCAGTCACGCTGACCCAGGTTGGGGTTGCATGAGACTTGCCCCAGAGGCCTGGGGTTCAGCTGTCATCCTCGGTGATGAGGTGATGAATGGTGGACTACAGGGTTTACCCACATCCAACAGTCACAGGATGGGGTCTGAGCCGTTCCAGTTCACTGATGCCCCCTTCCACCTAAGCATAGAGTAAGGAGAGAGACAAAGAGAGATCAAGCTTCAGGGTCCCAGATGAGAGCCCATCTCTTGCCTCCACTTCCTGAAGGTTTTGTCTTGGAGGCTTTGAATAGTTCAGTTTCCATCCTGTTCATCTCACCACTCCAGATTCACACACAAACCCACACACCAGTCTCTTACGAAACACAAATACACCCAGGGCCCCAGAGAGCAATGGAGAGGCCAGGTGGCAGGTGATGCATTCTTTTGTACCACAACCTACTTTGTGCCTGGCACCACTAGGCCCTCCACTGAGGCCCTCCACTGACATGAATGATCCACACACGTGGACCAGCCGCTCTCCAGTGGGGCCCAGTGGTTAGCACTTTAGAGGCACCTGTGCAGTCCTAGATATGGCTGCGTGAAGAACAATGGGGAGAGAGTGTGGGGAGGGGCCAGGAAGCTGGCATGAACTTGTAAGGGTTCTGGGTTTTACTGAGAGCCAAAGAAAGGCAGTGAACGGCTGTGAGCCCTAAAGTAACATGACAGTTTTTTGTTTTGTTTTGTTTTGTTTTAACCTGAAGAAGCACAGAGTATAACTAAATTGTGGTCCAGGGTTAGAGACAACTGAATAACAGTTTAGTTACAAAAAAAAGTTACTGTAGGTGAGACCATGACATGTCCTAGCACTTGATTTTAACACATGGTGCTACTTTTCTAAAAACACTCAGAGGAATCAAATTTATAGCAGATGGAGTGTTTACATAAAATCTGGCACTAGGTATATTATACATATACAGATATCCTAAGACTATATATGAACTAGGAAACAGATGTTGAATGTCTCCCAGCAGTTCTACAGTGCAGAGTTTGAGGCTGGAATTCATAAATGCTTTTCCAAGTATGAGGTTTAGGCAGGGAACAGACATTTTGTTTTCAAACCCTGAAGATTTTTTTCAGGATTGAAGAAAATCTGCCACAGAGGAATAAAAAGGGGAAGCTTTTCTCACTTCAACTGAATTGTACATCGACATCCAGAAAGTCTAGGATTCCTGACATTGGAACTGCAATGAGAAGGGTGTGAACAGGTTCTCCCAAAGTAACACAGTTGCATTTTCCAACAGAAGGCTTGGAACCACCAAGAGTTTTCAGTCAATGGTTCTTCCTCAACCCACTGTTCCCCATGTTTATGACACAGCCTAAACTTCCACTGAATCTCTTCCTTCCTTTCCTAGGCTTAGGCTCTTTGTCTTTCCTCAAGTCAGTGCTTTCCTTCAACTGCCGCATCAAAGTATCTGATTTTTAGGTTGAAAGTGTCCCTTCTAAAGGCAGCAAGCTTCATACTCACCTTGTTCTTCCAACTCACTTCCCTCTTGGTTACAGACAACTTCTTGGTATCTGTAAAGACTGGATTTTCCCCTTGCATATTTTGAATACTTGACACCATTCCATTTCCCTTCGAATGAGCAGAAAGATTTCTTGTCATTTGGAGAAAAAAGTCTTCATGGCAATTCTGTGCTTCTTGCTCCCCTAGAAAGGTTTAGTGTGGAAGATATTTGCATACAGCCCATTTGGAACAATTAATATTGCATTCTCCTCCTAGCTCTGCCCGGGACACTGTGAGGATAGATCGTGCATACCATCGGGGAATGTAAGGATGTCATATTCATCCTAGTCAAGACACAAGATGCAATCCTGCCCTATATTGTACTCCCTAGTCAACAACCCAAGAAATTTTGATTTGTCCAAATAGGAATGCTGAATTGTATCTTCTTGTTAAAACACTTGGCATAAAAGGTTGAAATGGGTGGATGCTGGAAAACACGCTCAGCCAGGAACGTTACACTGTTTGGGGCAACTGCGTCCAAAACTTTCTCCGCATCCTCCTCTGTGTCATTTGCTGATGTCCAGTGATGCTGAAAGATCTCACCCAAAATCGGGTTGTATGGTCTTTTGGCAACCAATCCTTTTCTGCCAGCATGAAAGGCTGAGAGTTACCCTTTTACCAACTGAACCATTCGGTTCCTGGGATCCTTCTGGTCATAAATGCTTAGAAACACATCTGGTGTGCAAAAATATCTGCATACATTTTTAAAAGAGATACTTTAAGAATAAATACTGAAAGAACTGCCTTAGTGAGATCCATTCGCAGTCTAACTTGTGACAAGAGATGCATGATAACACTCTCATGTTTATCCACAACCCCACCTCCCCTTCCTCAATCGTTTTGAAGTGAAAAGACCAGCATCAGCACTTGTTCCATCGGATGTAGAAGAATTAAGTGCTTCTACACTATCCAAGTGCTTCGGACTATTTACAGGGCTTCTGTGTGTCAAGCAGATCCAGAGGAGTCTACTGGGTTTCAGAGTTGAGCTAGTTTGATGGAATTTATCCGCATCATAGCGTTCATCTTCACTGCTCATGTAAGAGACACTGGGGCTGTATTCGGAGACAAACTGGCTTGGCTTGGCGAAATTAGACTGCTCCTTGGCGATGAGTGCCCACTGCTGATACTATTTGGAGGTGGAGTCTGATGATGTCCTGTAGTAGCTAATACAGGTCCAACCAGCAGGAAAATGGCCACTGCTCTGGCTGACACAACTGAGCAGGTTCTGGAGGTAAGCAGGCTGGGAAGGCATTGTGCTGACCCCCGTTCCTGGGTACTGAGTTCATCTATTACGTCTGCTGGGTTAAAAGCACCTTAGCAATCTGCAGCCACACAATGAGGGTTTGAGATTTTCAATTTTCTTGTTCTGTTCATCATCTTTGCAGTTTGGAGTGTGTCATTAAAAAGCTTTTATTGTTCTATTAAGATTTGTGGGTAAGCATTGAAATCTTGGACACCAAGGAACACATCCTGAATGCAGACTCCCAGAGGGTGGCAGAAGGGAGGCAGGAACGACAGTAACGTGCCTGCTCTCAGCCTGGTCCCCAGGTCCCTTCACCCCACCCCTCTCTATCCTTCCAAACCTTTACTCTCCTCACTCAGAAAGACTGAAGTACCTCCTATGAGCTCCCAATTTACAAATTCCTTGAATCCTGGCAAGCTGCTTCAGTGCAGGGGTGAGTCACACTCATCTGCCACTAGACAACATCTGTGTCACCACAGTGGCTGAGTCTTACTATCAGGCTGTTGAGTTTGGGCTTGGTTTTGAGGTTTCCTATAGACATAACCAACCCTCTCCATCCAGCCAACTGGTGCAAATGCAGGGAGAGTACTAGAAACACCACGGGGAAGCAGTTTGCAATTACAATAGAAAAATCAAAGCAGAGACATTTTAAAAATTAAAAGGGCCGAGCCATGACACATGTTGTGCCTGTGTAGGGGATGAATCGAATCGTTTCCTGATTGGAATCGTTCTGAAAGCTTGTGAGTCAATTACAAGGACAAGTAAGAAGGGCTCTGCATATGCAACCAACAACTGTGGACAGGCACAGAAAGGGGAGGGATGAAATGGAAACACCCCTGAGGAGCAGAAGAGACCGAATCACAGTTCCAGACTCATTCATCAGTGCTAATGCAGGAGGCAACTGCCAGACAGCCAGTTTACAGCCGGGTCTCTCATCCTCGTACCTTAAGCATTTTGGCTGGGTAATTCTTTGTTGTGGGGGCTGTCGTGTGCATTGTGAAATGTTTAGCATCCTCTCCCAGGGCTGAAATGACTAAAAATGTCCCCAGACATTGCCAAATAACCCCAGGGGCACAAAATCGTCCCGTTGAGACCACTGGCTCTGTAAAAACACCATGGTCCCTGGGGTTCAAGTCAACTCAAAATCACAGAGAAAGGCACTTCATGGCGGAAAATAAGGCCCTGTCCCCCTAAAGGCATCCCTGCAACAGAGGGCTGGTTACCTGCCTTAACTGCTTTTCAACGTTGATGAACGCTGTGTTTTTCATGGGGAAAAAAGATGCCTCATAGAGCCTGTGTCAGCCAGGACAAGACAGCAGGCCTGAGTTCAAAGCTCCTGACTGGTAGAAAATCATCCAGGGACTCTTGCACACTTTGTATCTCCAGACAAATAGGCCTGTGTGAAAGTTTCCATTCCCAAGCTCCAGCCATTCGGAATGGGGAGCAGCTCCAGGATGAGTCACGTGGGTATCCCTCACCCCTGGGCCTTAACCCCTGCTGGGCCCTGCCCAGTCCGCCATCCTGCAGGATCAGATCCAGATTCCTCTTTGCAGAAGTGTTCTCTGACTGCCAGGCCAGCCATGGGTCCCCGTCAGCACCCAGGCCAGGCTCCAAGGCAAAGCTGGTTTCACCAGCGCCTGAAGCCTAGGCTCCAGGTGGAGGTGGCAGGTGGGGGAGCTGCTGCATGAACACGACCCCCCAGGCCAGCTGCTCCTCGTGGACGCCTGCTTAGGGAGCAGCACCGCCCTCCCAGGCACTCAGCAGGGAAACCACGGTCCTCGCTCACGTTTCAAAGCCCTGCCTTGCCCTCTCCTCTCTGCCTGCTCCTGAGCCCTGGCCCAACTTGCCACCACCTGATTCCTCCTCCTCCCCAAGGCATGCCCAGAGGTCACTGCGGCTCACAGGAAAGCGAGTGCTTCCACAGCTCTTCTCTCAACCTCACAGCAGCTCAGGAGAGGGATCCTTAGATCCCAGGGACAGATGGGGAAACTAAGGCGGGGAGAAGAACCAGACCTTGTGGAGCTCACACAGCTTGATGACTGCAGATCCAGCACAGGGCAGCTGTGTGTGGGGGGCAGGGCATCGGAAGAGGGCTGGCATGGACAGTAGGGAGTGGCAGCACCCAGAGAATGCTCCTCTGTTGGGTGGGAGGCACTACGGACAGGGAGCCTGGGCAAAACGGTGTCAGCATGGAAGCTGAACGGGAGGTTCCACAGGCAGTGAAGGTAGCTGAGGGAGGTGGGTGCTCTGCCTCAGCCCCTCGAAGGCACCATACCCAGCTGGAATTACATTTTCAATTTCTCGTCTGCACCTCCGAACAGAAACATCTGTGCCCCAGCCCCAGGCTCCGGTTATGGGTTCTTTCCTCTTTTCTCTGGACTGTTGACAACCGTTTCATTTTTCTCCCTCTAGCTAGGCTGGAAGCATGAGAGAGGTCACTGTGTGTGTCTTGTTTGGAAATGACCCTAAATTAGCCTGTTTTTGCTGAGATGGTTACAGTACAACAGGGGGAGGGGACAGGGGACAGACCCCACATTCCTGACACAAGCAAAGGTAACAGGAGACTCTCTCAGGCTGAGGTTTGCATCACAGCAAAGTGCAGAGACACATGGGATCTGGGATGGTTTGAATTAGGATGCTGTTCTCTGAAGGCGAAATCAGCAGTCTGGGCTTGTGCAATGCCACCGAGGCTACAAAGCCAGGTGGTGGGAAGTCACTGCCTGCTCAGTGACCTTCCAATGGGCTGGGACAGCAAAAGCATAAGCCGCAGTTCCTGGAGCTTGTGACTGAAAGTGTGGCTGGGACACAGACCTCTGTTCTAGAGGCCTCCATCTCACTGTCTGTAAAACAAGAAGAGGTGATAACAGGGGGTGCCCAAAGGCCTTTCTGTAGAGTCAAGCAAGCTGCCAGACAGCTGTGTGGCTCGGGGGTTCTTGCAGGGCATCAGAGCTGGGTGTAAGGGTGGGTGGTGCGTCTTTCCCTGGACTGTAACAGGGTTGATTCCGAACTTGACTTTTGGCTGATGGCAAACTCTCTGAGAGCAGGAGCCAAGTCCTGCTCAGCTGTTTCCTCCATGGTATCCAGCCCAGGGGTTCTATGAGGGTTGACCTGATGGAGGGGAATTCTGTCTGTCCACCAGGCTGGCCTACCCTGCAGCCCCACCCACCGAGCAATGGACAAGATGCTGTGGGCACACAGCTGCCTCTTATCAGGCGCTTGGGTTCTGACTGCAGCCTTTGAAATGACCTGAGCTCATGCCGCGACGTCATGTGGGGCCCTTCCTACAGACAGCAGGACTTACCCCTAAGAGGCCAGGCCCCCTGGAAGTGGGTCCTCACTGACCTTGGAGGCCACTTTCCATAGTCTGTCCCTTTGGGCTGTTTGAAAATCTGGGATGGAAACAGAACGCAAGCCTTTGTAATCAGACCCCTTGGACTAGGATTCTGGGAGGCTGGGCCTGCTGTCTCCCATTGCAGTGGTATGTTACCTGACGGGTATGGGGGCAGTGTTCTCACTCTCCACTCACCCACTCAGCTTTTCTAGGAATAACTGCCCAGGTGGACCCGCCATGATAGGGGATTGATGTGGGAAGTGGAACAGGTAGGCAGCTGGTGTCAGCAAAATTCTAGCAGACATGGAACACAGACCTGGGGATGAGGGGATAGCTAATGGAGCTAGGAAGAAGGTTCCCCCGGCCCAGTGCCTATGGTAGGCCAGAGAATCAATGCCTCACTTGATACCCGACTCTCACAAGGCAGCAGGGTTTTGAGTGGGGGGTGGGTACCTGGTTCTCAAAGTGTGGTACCGGGACCAGCAGTATCAGCATCACTCAAGGACTCCTTAAAAATGCAAATTCTTGGGCCCTGCCCTGGATCTACTGAATAAAAAGCTCAGAAACCCTGGGTGTGGGGCACGGCGATTTGTGTTTTTTGGTTTTGTGTTTTTGCGTGTTTTTTGAGACGGAGTTTCCCTCTTGTTGCCCAGGCTGGAGTGCAATGGCATGATCTTGGCTCACTGCAACCTCCGCCTCCCGGGTTCAAGCGATTCTCCTGCCTCAGCCTCCCGAGTAGCTGGGATTACAGACATGCGTCACCATGCCCGGTTAATTCTGTATTTTTAATAGAGATGGGGTTTCTCCATGTTGGTCAGGCTGGTCTCAAACTCCCAACCTCAGGTGATCTGCCCGCCTCCGCCTTCCAAAGTGCTGGGATTGCAGGTGGTGATCTGTGTTTTAACATATTCTCCAGGTGACTCTGATGCCCCTGAAGCTTGAAGCCACTGCTTTGGAGCAAACTTTCCCCATGCATGAGCCACAAATGCATATGGGCTCCCCTCAGCCCCTGTGTGCTGCACAGATAGAATTATTTTCCATCCATGACTGCTCGAGGAGATGCTGGGGCTCAGCCTTGTCCAAGCTCACACAACACTGAGCAGATGTGAGGGCAGAGAAGGGCAGGGCCCTGGCTCAAATCATGCAGTCTCTCTGCTTCCCACATCACCTCACTGTCACCTGCTCACAAGTGGCCAAGGGGCGGGGGAAGGAAGTCCTGGGAGATGGAGGCAGCCAATAGAAGAGGAAGAGGAGCTTCAGGCCCGTGTCCACACACTAAGACTCTCACTCTGCGTGGACTGAGTTCCACGCAGGCCAAAGCCCCAGGTCAGTCTCAAACAATTGTCAATTAGCGCTGAGCCCAAGAAGTCCAATCCTGGGCCCATGCTGGGAGGTGCTTGGTGAGTCATGCAGTGGAATAATTTCTGGGGAAAAAGGAGTTACTCCAGAAGAGGCAGTGGAGAGGTGTCAGGTGGTGGGCCACCCACTGGGAGCGATACAGAGACACAGAGTCAGACGGAGGCCTTCAGAGAGGGTCCTGGGAGTCCAGAGGCAAGCAGAGGCTGTGTCCAGGGTGTTGGAGCCCTGCTCAACAGGCCCACCTGCAGGAAGGATGCCCTGTGGCCTCCCACGCTGTCCTGTACAGATGCCAAGGCTAGTGTCACCTCCTGTCCCCACTGCTGCCTTTCTCTCATCACTTTGAATGAGTGGCCCTTTGTACATGAAAGGAAAGCGACCTGCAGGTGCCCTTAATCCTCCCGACGAAAGAAGCACCGGCACATGACCCTGCAAGAATGCTTCATCCCTGGCTCGGGGGGCGGGCAGGTGGATGGACGGACAGACAAAGCACGTCGAGGATGTCTCTGTGCTCCTCCCACTTCCCCTTCCTGGTGTTTCCACCATGTGAACGGCTCTCTTTCTCTGCATCTCCTCTCAAAGGTTCGCTTGCCTGTGGTGGGCATCAACCCTAAGCTCACTGTGGCCCGTGGATCTCAGGCAGTAAGCATTGTGGGGCCTCGCCATTTTCCATCCCCCTGCCACAACCCCAACCATTTCACAGGCAGAGAAATGGAGATTCTCTGAGATCACACCAAATCAGGAGTGGCTGAGGTCATCATCGTGAGCACAAACACCATGGAGCACTTAGTAATGTCCCAAACACTCTTCACAAGGTCTGGTGAGCAAGGTATGCATCACTCCCATTTTACAGATGACAAAGTGGGGTGCAGGAAGGTGAGGTCCAGTGGCTAACACCAAGAAGCGGCAACACCAGGGCTGGAACCCAGGCAACTTCTCTCCAGAGCCCACGCTCATAAATGCTACCAGTTCCACTGCTCCTCCAGAAGGGACTAGGATCCAGGCCCCTTCTCCTGAGCTACTCCTCTCATGCATGCTGAGGCCTCCGGGTCATTCCCCAAGGGCTTTGTGAAGGGCCTGCCAGGGCAAGGGGAGCAATTCTGACAGCTACGGCCCCACCAGCCCAGGGGTCCGCTCAGAGAACACAGCAAGGAGGTGAGCCCCAACTCACCCCAGTGACTGAACATTCCCCTCCCCTAGCCTGAGCCTCAGCCTCCCCTTAAATACAGAGGGGCTGGGTCAGAGGAGTTGAAGGTCCCACTTGTCTCTGAGGCCACAGGCATGCTGCTCAGTGCTCAGAGTGGCCGAGCTACTCTTCCAGCTCCTCCGCAAGCAGAGGGTGCCGTTCCAGGCAGCACCTCCCACCACCCCCAGGCTGGGCCAGGGCTCCCAGCTTCCCATCCTGCTCAAGCCTCCCCCACCCTCAGGTAAGCACCCCTGTCCTGCCTCCTTCGGGCCTAATGGTACTTGTCCTGCCTCCTTCGGGCCTAATGGTACTTGTCCTGCCTCCTTCGGGCCCAGTGGTACTTGCCACATCTGGCTGCCGCTGCCTTGAGGGAGGAGGGGCTTCAAGAGGTACCTATGTAGTCCCCACCCCCACCATGAGGGCAGCCTCAGAAGCTGTCTAAAGACGCATCACCACTGCAGACCACACACTCCTGAACCTGGGCCCCAGTGAGTGGAGAAACCTGTGTCTTTCCAATCACCTCACCCCTTTGAATCAGGGTAGTCAGGAACCCTGCAGGCCTGACGGCCCCCAACCATGGCTCCTCAAAGCTATTCGGGGTGAGGCTCAAAGCCAGAGAGGGGCTTGACTCACTTGGTTCTGATGCAGAGCTCGAGGGGTGGGACAAGGTCGTTGTCTGTGTCATCAGAGATGGTTTGGGTGGTATCTGGGAAGGAGGAGAGAGGCACACCACATGTCACCCAGGGCCCTGCACTCACCCTGAGGTCAGCACAGACCACTCCTGGGACCCGACCCCTTCTAGTCCCTGTCCCCTCCTCTCCATCTCAACTGGACCCACCCTCATCCCTAACATCCGTTCTCACCTGCACAATTCACTGGTCCCCACCCAAGTCCCACTTCAGCTACCACAATACTCTTTCTAAAAACACTTCTGATCTCACCACCCCGATTCTAAAACCTTCTATGGCTCCCCACTGCCTGAAGAATACATCCAAGCTGGTCAGCATAGTATTCAGGGCTCTTCACCATGTGGTATAGGCTTTACCCAACACCCTTAATGCCACCCACTGCTCAAGGCCCAGCTCTGGCCGCCTCCTGCAGGGAGGCCCTGCGGGCATTGACTCTGATCCCTCAGTCTGGGCGCTGGAGTCTGCACTACTGTCTGTCATGGGGGATGGTGGATATGAATGCTGGTTTCTGTGATCAGCCTGGAGGCTCCCTGGGGAAGGGGGGGAGGGCCCGCACCAATGGTCAGCCGGATCTGCTCCTGCTGGTTGGCCAGGCCATCATAGTAGTACAAGTCAAAGAGCCTCTCAGTCCTCCAGTCACGCAGGAGCCCCGGCTGCAGGCTAAAGAGGACGCTGAAGTGACTCTCGCTGCACACCACCCAGATGGGGAACCTTGGGGTCTTCAGGAAGCAGCCAACCTGGATGAGGGAGAGGCCTGATGTGAAGTGCCGTCCCCAGGGAAACGGGCCAGGGCATTTTTCTGTCTGACCCAAGGCAGGGCTGACCTCAGAGGGGCCCTGCTGAAGATCACATCTGTGTCTGATGCTGGGAGCCCCCCATGCTGCTCAGGCCACCAGGCTGTTTCCCAGGGCCATCCCCGCCCTGCCACCCCACCTGCTGCTGCTCACAGGGCCTCTGCCATACAGACCTGAGACCCAGTATCACTCGCCCCCTCCTCCCCCATATCTAGTGGTTCCCAGTACTGCTCATTCTGCATCCAAGAGCTCCCCTACTGCCAGCCTTTCCTCTTGAGATCTACTCAGCCTCCAACATGTACCATGGCAGTGACTTCCTAACCAGTTCTTCCCACACCCCTCAAACAAATTCAGCTTGTCCACTAGCCTAGAGCTTGCTTACCCTTGGACAGCTTGCATCTCCCAAATCCCTTGTTGGAGCAGAAATAGTTTCCTCCTTCCAGCTCCCAGGGAGCACATTACTAGGTGCCCACCCACCTCAGCCGCAGCACCTCTGCCTCATGCTCGACAGATCACACCCTTAAGTTCCAGGAACCCGAGGTAAGTAAATGTTGGACGAATGAAATTTCTCATGGATGAAGCAGGACTTGAACTAGAACTGTACGGTAGAGACAGGGAGGAATGGAGCCCTGGGGAGCCAGGAGGGAAAGGTCTGAGTGAGAAGTCTGTGGGGGTGCCAGGAATGGAGGGCCAGAGAAATTCAGGGTGCAGCAGGGCACTGAGCTTGCAGCAACACTTGGATAGGGAGCATTCAGAGCAGGGGAATTTCATGGTGGAAGCGTGTTTGTGGAAGACAGATAAGGAGGAGTAAGCACCGGGGCCCTCAGCACATTGCTAGCATCTTGCCTGTAATGGGAAGAGAAGTGACAAGGACCCCTGTGAAGCCCCTGAATGCCTGGCCTTCAAGCACTTTCCCCCAGCCCCTGACACTCCTTGGGCGGCGCCTCTCCTGACCCTGGGCCCTGGTTTATTCAGCTATGTACGTGCCACAGGCCAGGCTGATTCTGGCCTAATCCCCACCAGCCCCAGGGAGATGTTTGCATGCTCAGGTATTTACAGCTACAGCCTGTGGATTAAAGAAAGAATGGGAATTATTTTTCCAGTGGGGAGAAGGGCATACTTTTTCCAGAACCCTTCACAGGAGAGTGGTCGAGCAGCTCCCATCTTGGTCTGGGATGTCTCTGACAGCGGGGCTGTGCTCTGAAGGTCCTGAACCAGGTCCCCAGTGAAATTCATGCACATTTAAAGCTGCCTCCTCCAGAAGGTAGGGGGACAATCTTTGCAATGCACTTGTCCTTCTCAAGGTTCAAGTGTCNTAATGGTACTTGTCCTGCCTCCTTCGGGCCCAGTGGTACTTGCCACATCTGGCTGCCGCTGCCTTGAGGGAGGAGGGGCTTCAAGAGGTACCTATGTAGTCCCCACCCCACCATGAGGGCAGCCTCAGAAGCTGTCTAAAGACGCATCACCACTGCAGACCACACACTCCTGAACCTGGGCCCCAGTGAGTGGAGAAACCTGTGTCTTTCCAATCACCTCACCCCTTTGAATCAGGGTAGTCAGGAACCCTGCAGGCCTGACGGCCCCAACCATGGCTCCTCAAAGCTATTCGGGGTGAGGCTCAAAGCCAGAGAGGGGCTTGACTCACTTGGTTCTGATGCAGAGCTCGAGGGGTGGGACAAGGTCGTTGTCTGTGTCATCAGAGATGGTTTGGGTGGTATCTGGGAAGGAGGAGAGAGGCACACCACATGTCACCCAGGGCCCTGCACTCACCCTGAGGTCAGCACAGACCACTCCTGGGACCCGACCCCTTCTAGTCCCTGTCCCCTCCTCTCCATCTCAACTGGACCCACCCTCATCCCTAACATCCGTTCTCACCTGCACAATTCACTGGTCCCCACCCAAGTCCCACTTCAGCTACCACAATACTCTTTCTAAAACACTTCTGATCTCACCACCCCGATTCTAAAACCTTCTATGGCTCCCCACTGCCTGAAGAATACATCCAAGCTGGTCAGCATAGTATTCAGGGCTCTTCACCATGTGGTATAGGCTTTACCCAACACCCTTAATGCCACCCACTGCTCAAGGCCCAGCTCTGGCCGCCTCCTGCAGGGAGGCCCTGCGGGCATTGACTCTGATCCCTCAGTCTGGGCGCTGGAGTCTGCACTACTGTCTGTCATGGGGATGGTGGATATGAATGCTGGTTTCTGTGATCAGCCTGGAGGCTCCCTGGGGAAGGGGGGGAGGGCCCGCACCAATGGTCAGCCGGATCTGCTCCTGCTGGTTGGCCAGGCCATCATAGTAGTACAAGTCAAAGAGCCTCTCAGTCCTCCAGTCACGCAGGAGCCCCGGCTGCAGGCTAAAGAGGACGCTGAAGTGACTCTCGCTGCACACCACCCAGATGGGGAACCTTGGGGTCTTCAGGAAGCAGCCAACCTGGATGAGGGAGAGGCCTGATGTGAAGTGCCGTCCCCAGGGAAACGGGCCAGGGCATTTTCTGTCTGACCCAAGGCAGGGCTGACCTCAGAGGGGCCCTGCTGAAGATCACATCTGTGTCTGATGCTGGGAGCCCCCCATGCTGCTCAGGCCACCAGGCTGTTTCCCAGGGCCATCCCCGCCCTGCCACCCCACCTGCTGCTGCTCACAGGGCCTCTGCCATACAGACCTGAGACCCAGTATCACTCGCCCCTCCTCCCCATATCTAGTGGTTCCCAGTACTGCTCATTCTGCATCCAAGAGCTCCCCTACTGCCAGCCTTTCCTCTTGAGATCTACTCAGCCTCCAACATGTACCATGGCAGTGACTTCCTAACCAGTTCTTCCCACACCCCTCAAACAAATTCAGCTTGTCCACTAGCCTAGAGCTTGCTTACCCTTGGACAGCTTGCATCTCCCAAATCCCTTGTTGGAGCAGAAATAGTTTCCTCCTTCCAGCTCCCAGGGAGCACATTACTAGGTGCCCACCCACCTCAGCCGCAGCACCTCTGCCTCATGCTCGACAGATCACACCCTTAAGTTCCAGGAACCCGAGGTAAGTAAATGTTGGACGAATGAAATTTCTCATGGATGAAGCAGGACTTGAACTAGAACTGTACGGTAGAGACAGGGAGGAATGGAGCCCTGGGGAGCCAGGAGGGAAAGGTCTGAGTGAGAAGTCTGTGGGGTGCCAGGAATGGAGGGCCAGAGAAATTCAGGGTGCAGCAGGGCACTGAGCTTGCAGCAACACTTGGATAGGGAGCATTCAGAGCAGGGGAATTTCATGGTGGAAGCGTGTTTGTGGAAGACAGATAAGGAGGAGTAAGCACCGGGGCCCTCAGCACATTGCTAGCATCTTGCCTGTAATGGGAAGAGAAGTGACAAGGACCCCTGTGAAGCCCCTGAATGCCTGGCCTTCAAGCACTTTCCCCAGCCCCTGACACTCCTTGGGCGGCGCCTCTCCTGACCCTGGGCCCTGGTTTATTCAGCTATGTACGTGCCACAGGCCAGGCTGATTCTGGCCTAATCCCCACCAGCCCCAGGGAGATGTTTGCATGCTCAGGTATTTACAGCTACAGCCTGTGGATTAAAGAAAGAATGGGAATTATTTTCCAGTGGGGAGAAGGGCATACTTTTCCAGAACCCTTCACAGGAGAGTGGTCGAGCAGCTCCCATCTTGGTCTGGGATGTCTCTGACAGCGGGGCTGTGCTCTGAAGGTCCTGAACCAGGTCCCCAGTGAAATTCATGCACATTTAAAGCTGCCTCCTCCAGAAGGTAGGGGGACAATCTTTGCAATGCACTTGTCCTTCTCAAGGTTCAAGTGTCCCCTCCCCCAACACCAAGGCCTCACCCCAGCCCTGTGTACCATTCAAATGGACTGCAGAACTCATTCCTTAGTGAAGTGTGGGGGAATTAGATGTCTTACAGGACGTGGCTGGACGTGCCTAAGCCCCACGTAAACTTGGCTTCCATTCCATGCTTCAAAGAGGCTTTTCTGGTGAGGGCATCGCCAGGAACAGGGAACCCTGACACAGGGACCCAGTATTCATTCGCGGCAAGGAGAGAGCCCCGAAGCTGACCAGGGAACAGGCCTTTGCATAATCAGTCACCCTGAATTTTCCAACAGAGGGACAAAAGCGCAGCTTGCCACGCAGAAATAACAGTCGAGAGATTAAGGGAAAAAAGCTGCCTGAAGAGTTTATAAATGAGTTTCCTCATTCAGGAGCCTCTTTCCAAGTGGGTGACATTTTCCAGAAATGAAATTCACTTCCTTTACATTCTTGAGTAACCAAAGGCTTGGGGTGAGGCCGGAGTTGGTGGGGCAGGGC
>NW_016806417.1:1821447-1889567 GCF_001698545.2 Rhinopithecus bieti
GGTGCTGGCGGGGAGGGCCACATTTCCTACAGCACAGTCTGAGGCTTTGTCCTGGTGGGGAACATGTAGCACAATCAGGGATTACTTAATCTTCTAGGGCGGGGGTTGTGAATGGCCTAAAGCCATCCATGGACAGCCAGGTAAGAAGCACTCACTTAAAAGGATTAGCATTTACTTGCCTCGAGTTATGGTGTGGCATTTCTAAGGACAGAATTTATGGTGTGGCATTTCTAAGGACAGCAATGGGGACACAGTGCTAGAGACAATAAGAAGAGTGCTGTCCTTATGGAGCTTACCAGATTGATGGGGATGACACATTAACTAAATAATCAAACCCATACATTTCCACTGCACTTTATTGAATCCAGGATGCCCTCAGATTCGCTATTTATTTATTTTTTTATTTTTATTTATTTATTTTTTGAGACGGAGTCTCGCTGTGTTGCCCAGGCTGGAGTGCAGTGGCTGGATCTCAGGTCACTGCAAGCTCCGCCTCCCGGGTTTACACCATTCTCCTGCCTCAGCCTCCTGAGTAGCTGGGACTACAGGTGCCCGACACCTCGCCCGGCTAGTTTTTTGTATTTTTTAGTAGAGACGGGGTTTCACTATGTTAGCCAGGATGTTCTTGATCTCCTGACCTCGTGATCCGCCCGTCTCGGCCTCCCAAAGTGCTGGGATTACAGGCTTGAGCCACCGCGCCCGGCCTACCATTTATTTTTTGTATCACTAAGTAAGAAAGAAAAAGCAGGTGTGTCAAAGTCTCACACACCATCAACTGTAATAATGCATCAAAATTTCAGAAGTGCTCAAATGTGGTCAAGTTTGCATCTTAAAGGCGATGAAATGTGATGCTTAAAATCCAGAAGAGGCCCTATGAAGGAAAGAATAAAGATACCCTGATGGTGACTGACAAGGTATGGAGGGGACAATGAGAAGCACCCCCTACTTAGATGGGGTTATGAGGGCAGGAAAGGCTGCCATTTAGTAAGTAACATTTAAGTCAAAACGATGAGAGGGAAAAGCTGGGCAGGTGGAGGGTGCAGCGTGCACAAAGGCCGGGAGGTGGGAGAGAGCCCGAGAGAAGCCCCAGCCTGCAGGAGAGAGTAGCGCAGGCTGAGGTGGGAGAGGAAGGCAGGTGCAGGTCTGGCAGGGCGTTGGGGGTGGTGGGAAGTTTTGGATTTTAGTTTCTGCATTAGTCTGCTTGGGCTGCCATAACAAATACCACGGACTGGGCAGCTCAGACAGCAGACATTTATTATCTCACAGTTCTGGAGGCTGGAGGTCCGAGTTGTCACCAGGGTTGTTTCTGAAGGCCTTGCCCCCGAGCTTGTAGGTGGTTGCCTTCTCCGTGCCTTCAGAAGGCCTTCCTGCTGTGTGACCTGTGTCCTAATCTCCTCTGCTTAGGAGGATACCAGCCACACTGGATTGGGACCCACCCTACTGGCCTCATTTTACCTTAATCATTTCCTTAAAAGCCAAATACAGTTATTAATACATTCTGAGGTACTGGGGGTCAGGGTTTCAACACAGGAATTTCGGGGAGACATAGTTCAGCTCACAACAGTCTCAGAGGACTGGAAAACCACTGAGGGTCCAGAGAAAAGGAATGATATGATCGTGCGTGTATTTTTAAAGATCACACTGGCTTCAGTGAAGGGACAGGATTGGATAGGGGGAAAGCAATGGGGACAGGAGCTGAATTTGGCTGGGCTGTCACAGGTGTCAAAATCAGTGATGCCGGTGGCTCTGACCCATGAAAGTGGATGGGCTTGAGAAACAACTTCAGGGGGAGGCACATGTCCTCCTGATGGAGAGGACATGCTCCTGGTTGAGTAAATGGGTGGATGGTGGCCACCTCTGAGCTGGGGAGGATAGGAGGAGGAGGGAGCTTTCACAACTCTGCCTGTCAGGCTGTTTTCCTTTGTGGGCCCCTTCATGAAGACGGCAGTGAACATGCCTTACAGGTCTTGAAAGAAGTGCTGAGGCTAAACTCCCTGTCCCACCCCATCCCTCCTGGACTGTCAGTCCCCCATCACCACCATGACCACGAGCCTGAAGGGACTTGACCTCCAAATGCAGCCTAGAATGCAGTCCACCCCTCGCCGGTGAGCCTTGTCCTGGGCCAGCTGTGGGACTGAGGGAGCGAGCTGGAAGTCAGATGGGCAAGACCAGCCTGGTGGGGTCACAGATAGCCCATGGAGGTCCCATAGGACACAACCAAGCCGGGCCAGTTACTTATGGCAGGGGGTGAGTTTCTCTGGCACAGAGTTTCATCTGTTTCCCCAGGCACAACCTGAGTAGGGGTCATCTGGGCAGCTCACTTTTAGGTAGGACCTCTTCCTCCCACATACTCAGTGAGGGCCCCAGAACCCCAGGCTGCAGTGAGAAGCCTGGAGACAGGCTGCCAGCGAGGGGCTTCACCTGCTAGTGAGTGAACGCTGTGGACGTCATGGCCCAGGCTGTTCCAAATGCCAGTCTTCCCCGTGGCTGTATCTGTGCTGCCTGAGGAGAGTGCCAGGCTAGGCCAGAGCAGGGACCCTGGCTCTGAGTCCAGGTCTGGGCTTGGGTGCTGGACTACCTTGGACTCCTTCTATGTCCAATGTGGCTAATTGTGTAGGGCCCAAGGGACTTGGGGACAGAAGGGATGGAAGGTGGTGTTAAAGAAGAGGGAAGGGGCTGGGCGCAGTGGCTCACGCCTGTAATCCTAGCACTTTGTAAGGCTGAGGTGGGTGGATCCCTTGAGGTCAAGAGTTCAAGACCAGCCTTGCCAATATGGTGAAACGCCACCTCTACTTTAAAAAAAAAATTAGCATGCCCCCGTAATCCCAGCTACTCAGGAGGCTGAGGCAGAAGAATTGCTTGAACCCAGGAGGCAGAGGTTGCAATGAGCCGAGATCACTCCAGCATGGGTGACAGAGTGAGACCTTGTCTTAAAAAAAAAAGAAAGAAGAAGAAGAAGAGGGAAGGGCTTTGTCTGAGCTGCCGGGCCCTGAGCCTTCAGTGGAAGGCAGGGTTGAGGCCCAGCCCTCAGTGAGCTCATGGAGGAGAAGAGGAGGCCAGGGCTTCTTCCTTAGTGAGCTTGCAGTTGCAAAGCAGAGGAAGGAAGCATCCACCTACTGCAGGGAAACAAAACTCCCAGTCCTCAACTGAGCACAGAACAGCCGAGGGTCTATGTGGATCCAAGAAGCCCACGAGGAGGGGAGATGGCTGTAGGGCCTGAATTTCTTCAACAATCATTTTATTCCAAGGGAAGGATAACCCCAACTGGTTTTCCCATCAAGTACCCTGCACAGACCACAGGAAAATAGTTTACTCTCTGACCAACGCCCTCGACCCAAGAATGAAACCAGAGCTCTTGGTGAGCCTGGGAATTCCATGAACCTGGCCAAGGTTACCTCTCTTGGCCCGTGGAATTTTGAGCTGAATACTTTCAGAGCACACCCAGGGTCTGGTGCTCGAGAGCCCTGTTTGCTTCTCACCAGCCACATTCCTGGGCTCCCTCCTGACACCAGCACAGCCAGGAAGTACACACTCTCATTCTTTCTTACCCCAAGTCTTTGGGACCCAGAAGTCTGCTTTTGGCGTGGTGGGGGTATCACCCAGAGAGGGGATCTGGGGAGGGGGCTGCACCACATGGTTCATTAGCAAGACATAGCACACCTCAACATATGGGAAGGGTGGGCAAAACTGAGTCCTGGCTTAAAACCCTAGTCTTTTTCCACCCTGAAAATCCAGAGTAGAATCGCCTGGCACCATCTGCATGGCCCCACTGAGTCAATCTCTGGTTCTGAGGATATGTGGTGAATGAGGCCTCATCCAGACCCTCCAAGAATCTTTGCAGGGCGTGGTCACTGTGAAAAGCACTCCTGCTGCCCCTCAGGACAACCCTTCCCATTTAATCAACCACAGAACAATGGACTCTCTGAAGCCATGGAAAGCAACGCTCAGAAAGTTTCCATGGCAGCTAGAACAAGAAGGCAGGGTCCAGTGCTCCTCTGCCCAGCTCCCTCAGTCCCTGGCCACATTCCTCAGAGGTACAGTCACCCATGCCCTGTCCAGTTTTACCTGGTGGCCCAGCCCTTTCTGAGCCCCTGGCTGCAGTGACACAGGATGCAGAGGGACCACACGACAGCAAACAGGATGTGTGAGGCCTACTATGGGTTGAACTGTGCGTCCAAAAAGATATGTTGAATCCTAGCCCCCCAGTACCTCAGAATGTTACTGTATTTGGACACAGGGTTGTTGCAGGCATAATTAGTTAAGACGAGGTCATATGGGAGTAGGGTGGGCCTTTAATCCAGTTAATCCAATATGACTGAGGTCTGTATAAGAAAAGACACACAGGGAGAAGGTGGGCCTATGATGATGGATGGAGGCAGAGACTGGAGTGATACATCTACAGAAGCATCACCATACGGTCAAGGAATGCCAAGGATTGCCGGAAAACACCAAGAGCTAGAAGAGACAAGGAAGGATTCTCCTTATGGGTTTTGGAGGGACCATGGCCTTTCTGACACCTTGATCTTAGACTTCCAGCCTCCAGAACTGTGAGACAGTAAGTTTCTGTTGTTTCAAGCCACCCAGTCTGTGGTACTTTGTTAGGCAGCCCTAGAAAACTAACACAAGGCCTAAGACCTCAAGTTCCTGTCCCTTGGGAAGGCTCCCCCACCACACAGACACCAGCTGCAGCCACTGTGACCCACAATCACAGTGGAAATCCCTCAAAGTCCTTTTCAAACAATCTTCCCCAGAACACGGTATCAGCTGGCTTTGGGTCTGAATTACAGGCCTGTAGCCACAGCAGAGAAGCTGTACTTCTTCCCAAGCCCTCTGTGATTCCAACTGGACCCGAATTTCAGCCAGCTCTGAGAAGTGGAGTCCAGCTTTCCTTCCCCTCTTCCCTCCTTCCCATTGCTCCAGGGAGCCAGGCTCCCCTACTTGTGGTGAACGTGAGCATCTGGGTACCTGGCACACGTTGTAATGCTCAAAGAGAGATAAGAAGCCAATATCACTGCGTGCAGCAATGCCTTTGAGAAGTGTGATGTTACCGTCCCCAGAATCCAGCTCAACCACGTCGTTGAAAACGTTGGACACAGCTTTCCCAGTCAGGAGCAGATTGACAAGTTCCTGCAGATGAGAGAAAGGGAATAGGCTCATCAAGTCTGAATCAGTTACTGAAAGGGTGGAGAGGAGATGGGGGAAAGAGAAAAAGGTTGGAAAAGGAAGGAAAGCAAGGAGGAAGACAGCCTGAGAGCAGAGGAGGCTGTGACTTCAATTTTCCCACAAGCCCTGTGGGAAAGGCACCAACTTTTCTCATCAAGGTAACTCCAGGCACCCATCCACCTTTATTCCACAAGCACTCATTGAGTACCAACCATTCACAGGACCCTGTCCTATGCTGTAGGCTACTGGGGGCACTGGTGAGAGGGTGAGATATGGCTCTTGACATGTGCTTTGCGTCTAGACTGGGGAGTCAGGTGCATGCCTGCAAGCTGACTCACAATGCAGGATGTGGCTGGGGCTGTAAAAATGTGTGCACGGAGTACTCTGGAGCCAGATGAACTCAAGGCCACATGACCGAGTCAGGGCAGCTTTAAGGAGAAGTAACATTTGGGTGAGTCTTAAATGATGTTATTTTTTAAAGAAACCTTTTTATTTTGAAATAATTTTAGATTCAAAAGAAGTTGTAAAAATAGTACAGAGAGTTCCTGTGTACCCTTCACCCAGCTTCCCCCAATGATAACATCTTACATAACCAGAGCACATTATCTCAACCAGGAAACTGACCACGGTGCAGTACCAATAACTAAACCCCAGGCCTTGTTTGAACTTCATCAGTGACGGTGGGGTTTTAATAGGGCAGGGAAAGCCGAGGAAGGTACTTCAGTAGGCAGCAGAACAGAAGCACAGAGGTGGGAGTAGGAAGCCCAAGTCTGAGTTCTAGCTCTGCCTCTGCCGTCATCTTACTGCGTGGCATGAGGCATTTGGTGGCCCTGTGACTCAGGCCACACACCTGGCAAACCAACAAGCATGCCAACCCTGGAACTTGGAGACAGTGACATGTGGAGCAACATTCCTCCAGCAGTCATCTGCAACCCATGCCTCCCACATTTTGGTGTACCAACACGGCTGGAAGGTCCCTTCCTTACACAGGGTAACCAGGGGTCCAACCTCCTGTTAGGAGTGGAGAAAATGGGGCTCACAGGCAGGTTACCCAAGCCACATAGCCCATTAGTGCCAGAGCTGAGCTTCCACCTACATCTGGCTCTCTCTGTCCCATGTGACTTCCCTCTTCCCTCAACCCTGTTACCCTCACGGTACTATCTGCCTGGGCACAGATTCAAGATGAAGGGTGGCCTCTAAGGGCCTGCTGAGGAGGAATTTGAGCGAGCCCAGCCCCAGCACTAGGGCAGGCAGGTCTCTCTGTCTCATCCACCTTCTGCCACAGCTGGCGCTGTCTGTGAGGCAAGAAGGAGGCATCACTCCCATGGTGGAGCACGTAGGAATGGCCAGAACGGCCCTTGACCAGTGTAAACTCTGGAGGGCAGAGGTTATAGAGGCGTTTTCCCCTGAATTGTGAAAATGACATCGGGGGTTAATAAATCCCTCAGTTAACACCAACACCCCTGCCCCAGTGATAGTAAAAGAGGCCTCCTCTGATGGCCGCAGAGGGACCTCCACTGGAGGGAGATACTAAAGGGGACTTATTGTGTCCTTGTAGAGGAAATGAGACACAAGAATTTGGAGGAAATATCAGCTGTAAAATACGGCACCTCAAGGGCAGCAGCTGCTGAGAAAGGCACAGCCTTTTTCAAGCAAGTTCAAGTTTTCCCATCTGGTTTTTCAGGAGGAATAAAACCCCTGCTCCCTGATCTGTGTCTAAAACCTTCCTCATAGCAAGAAGCCTTCTTGAGATGGTGGAGAAGGGGCATCGGGCCTCTCCCTGCTCCTAGACTCAAAAGTCACACAACGGCAAAGCTCAGCAGTCCCTTCCTACTCAGTGTGGTCTGTGAACCAGCAGAATCCCCCTCCCTGGGGAGCCTGATAGAAACTGAGAATCTCAGGCCTCAGCCCAGACCCACTGAATGTGAGCCTGCTCTTCAAGAAGAACCCTAGCGGATTCATTCAAAGTGTAAGAAACCCTGGTCTAGTCCAAATGCCTCTTGTACAAATGAGGAAGCTGACGCGCAGGAGGGGAAAAAGACTGCCCCAGCTCATATTGTGAGTGAAACAGAGAATAGGGTTTGGGACCCAGCCCCAGACTCTCATCTGGGCTCCTCTGCACCCTGCCTGACTGCTCACACCTGGGCAGCATCCTTCTCTGCCCCAGAAAAGGGGAAGCTCCCATGGGGCAGGCAGGTCCCTGGAGTGAGAGTGGGGCCACCCCAGGCAGCCAGAAGAGTAGCCACTCCCCATGAGGCCTTCCTCTACGGTGGTGGGCAGCAGCCAACCCCCCAATCCCTCTGTGGGTGCCCTGGACAAACCACAGGCCCCAAGCTTGCCTTGTATGGTGCCCAGGTAGGTTTCCAGACCTGGACGCAAGTGAGCCAGGACCCCCAGGACAACTGAGTCCTCAGTTGGACCCAGAAGATGTGCAGCTCTGTCCAGCCCATCCATGCTATGCATTGTAGCCCCCATGCGCTGAGAGCCAGATTTCACTGTGGCCTATGTGGCCACTCTGGGAGGCCTCATCATGGGGAGAAAGGCATGGATAGAAGCCAGGTGTAGAGCTGAGCTCCCAGTTTTGATGTTCACTAGGTAACATCTTGAAAAGGTCCCTTCCCTGGTGTCACCTGGGTGACTGAGAGGATCGATGATAAGCAACTGTTTTCAGGGTCTTCTCTGTCCCCGTGAGGTCCACTGAGGGCCCCTTTGTAATGATGCAGAGGGAAGGGTGGCTATAAAGACAACACCTTGTGCAAACATAGAAGGGGCCAGAGCCATCATCTCCCCAACTGGACCCAGGGTCCCCTGACCCATGCCTGAGACATTACTCCCTGCGTCCTGGGCTCTGGGCCGTGTAGCACTTTGGTCTGAGTTCAGCCTCTTTTGCATCCTCTGCAGCTCTGGGCACATAGATCAGTGCACAGAAAGGTGTCCAGAAACAGACACGAAACTGAACTCTCTTTCTAGGTCTCCGTGACATGACAGTGAAACCCAGCAGAGGTGGCATGTGAAAGCTGCTTGGAGAGTGTTGGCAGAGGCAAGAAAGACTTGCCTTTTTCTTGGGCAAGAGGAGGGAGAAGGACACCTCCCTCTCGGAGGGACAGAGGAGGGGGAAGGACCACCTGGGCCCCACAGCACCCCTGACCTGTGTACAGTAGCCATGTGCTCCAATCAGGTGGCTGGTGGGGACATCAAAGTCCTGGCGGATGCTGGAAAACACAAGAAGAAGCATTGTTAGCACAGCTCTGCCTGACCCAGGTTGCAAACCTCGCTAGGTGACCAGGCGCTCCCCTTGGGTTTCAGGCTAAGACCCAGAATTCCAGATTTGGTGGGAACCTGAGTGCTCTGTTCTATGCCCTCCATGGAGGAGGCTCCCACCCAGAAGGGATGGAGCTAGAGCCCAGGACTCCTAAAGTAGAGCTCACTGCGTTCTCTGGACAATGGCCTCCACTCCAGTCTCACCAGAGCTCTGCCTACACCAGAGAATAGCAACTGAAGCGTGACACAGAAGAGAGGACTCTGGGTTTGGAATCCAGTGTCCTGAATTCACATCCCAACTGTCACTACCAATGGTGAAGACTGAGGAACCCTCTTCCACCTCTGAGCCTCAGTCTGCCGCCTGTAAAATGGGAGGAATGCACTCTAATGTTTCCTTGAATTATACAGTAACAGTCACTACCATCTGCTCCTGCACCAGGCACTGTACACACGTTATTCCCTAAAACCCTTCGAGAAAACCAAGCCTCACAGAAGGGATGTCGTGCTCAAGGGTGCCTGGCTCTGAGGCCTGTGCCTCCAACCCATGGTACCACTATGGTTCCACCCTCAGAATGGGGTCCTTCAAAAGGTGCAAGGTGAACACCTCCTTTGCTGAAGACATTCCCCAAATTGAAAGAAATGGATTGAGCACCACTAGGCACCAGAACAATTTAGTATCCCTGTAAGCAGAGGTCTGCCACAGGTGAGGCAGAAAACCCTCCCAAGTCTCCATCCTCCTTCCCGGCTTGCTGTCATGCTAGGAAGCCTGCCATTAGGACATGGTTCCTTTTAGCTACCCCAAGGTGAATCCCTCTGGGAGATGAAAATCTGTTGAACGGAGCCCTGTAAGGAGCACACAGGGAAAGAGCTGCTATCTACTCACTGTGCTCAGCAGGTGGCAACTGCAACCCCCAGCCCCAAGTGAAGAGGGAATTCCTGGCTCTATTTTATAGATGTGGGAAGAAGTGCAGAGAAGCTGGCTCTGGGGGGCAAGGTGAGGCCAGGGAGCCTGGGTCTCAGGTCTGTCCCCCTCACCTCTGCACATGACCCTGGGGGGCACACACAGCTCTGGGAGTCACACTTGAACCTGGGGGTCACACGCAGCCCTTGGGGGTACACATGACCCAGGGGGGTACACACAACCCTGGGGGGCACACATGGCCCTGGGGGGTACACACGACCCTGGTGGGCACACACGACCCTGAGAGGTACCCTTGACTCTGGGAGGCACAGACGACCCTGGGGGGCACACACAGCCACCCAGCACTGTGTCCAGGGCCTGGTCCCCTTCCTTCAAACACACCCAAAGAGAGAGCCTAGATACAGGATTTAGAGAGGCGACCCAGGGGTAGGAAGGGCTTAGCAATCAGAACATTTATTTTTCCTTTCAGTGGAAGAGAAGAGAAACTTGGTCTCAATTTATGCTTTAAATCTAAGATCTGCCATAAGCCTACAAGCCTAAAATACACGCCTGGGTCTCCGTCTGCTTCCAAAACAAGTTTAGAAACTCAAGCTCCACAATACTTGGGGAAAACGCTTGCTTGTGGTTTTTAATAACCATGGCCAAACACGGAAGGTTTATGATCCACGAGAAGATGAGCTGGGGTTACCCTTGCAGGAGCTTGCAGAGAACCACTAAGGCTTGGGGGTCTTCAGGGAAGGGTGGTTGAGGCTCACCCACCACAGATAGCCCAGCAAGCCTGGGAAGGAGCCAGCTGGGAGTGACTCACAGCAGAGCATAGCACTCAGCTGGCACTAGCTCAGGCAGAAGAATTGATGGAAATGCTCTCCGCAGCATATACAAGCATCTTCTGAAGAGAAGAAAATAACCTCAAAAGGGTCCTGAGGGGGGTGCCGATAAGCATCACTGGCCCCATGCCACCCGGAGCTTTCAAAAGCAGTCCTGTCTTCATAAGCTCATAGCCTCGTGTTCACCCAGTGGGCTCGAGAGCCTGCGTCAGCTGGGAGCAGGGGGACAGGCAGAAAGGACAATGGGAGGAAATGGTAATTGCATCCTTAGGTGCAAACACGATGGGAAATTCAGCAGTGCACTGGAATCTTAAAAGGGAGGAACATCTGCATTTCACATCAGGGCATTCGAGAGAGAGAGACGCCAAGGAGTAGCTTATGGTTTAAGAGATTTACAACTTTGGCAAATCTAGATGCCCAGACCTCCCTCTAGGGGAATTCTCTGGAGAGCTGAGTGTGAGGAGTCCTTGAGCAGAGGAACAACAGCCTCAGCACTGGCCAGAGAGAAGGTAATCCACATGGCTAGTCCCAGCCTGCTGTGTGGCCTTGGTCTCCCCTCCTGCAGCATGAGGGGCCTGGAGAAGATGAGAGGTGTAATGGGATGAACTGTGTCCCCTTACAATTTATATGTTGACGTCCTAACCTCCAGCACCTCAGAATGTGTGTTTGGAAACACAGCCTTTTAAGGGGTGACTAAGTTAAAATGAGGCCATTAGGGTGGGCCCTAATCCAATCTGACTTGGAAGAAGAGGAAATCTGGACACACAGGGACACCAAAGATGCACACTCACAAGCGAAAGATGAAGGTACCATGGTACCATTGTGGTTCCACCCTCAGAATGGGGTCCTTCCAAAGGTGCAAGGTGAACACCTCCTTTGCTGAAGACATTCCCCAAATTGAAAGAAATGGGCTGAGCACTGCTAGGCACCAGAACAATTCCGTATCCCCTAAGCAGAGGTCTGCCACACGTGAGGCAGAAAACCCTCCCAAGTCTCCATCCTCCTTCCCAGCTTGCTGTCATGCTAGGAAGCCTGCCATTAGGACATGGTTCCTTTTAGCCACCCCAAGGTAAATCCCTCTGGGAGATGAAAACTCTGTTGAACAGAGCCCTGTAAGAAGCACACGGGGAAGGAGCTGTGTGGACCCAGTGAGAAAGTGGCCACCTGCAAGCCCGGGAGAGAGGTCTGACAAGGTACCAACCCTCTGGCACCTTGATCTTGGACTTCTTGCCTCCAGAGCTGTGACACACGAATGTCTGTCATTATGGCAGCCCTAGAAACCAACACAAGTGGCCTCCAACATCTTTTTAGATTCAGAGCCCTTTCTTCAAATGAAATATTACAGGCAGAAGCCCACTACATGAATCATATGGGCTGAAGGCAGTGTGGAGGCTTGTCCCATCCTTCTCCTCTGTCAGCCCCTGGATCTCCAAGGACATGCAGCATCCTAGGAGCAGGGGCCACCTGAGCCACAGCTGTGACTGTCTCTTACCCAGGACTGACTTAACCATCCAGTCTAATGGGTAGCTGTCTCCTTCATGTACTCGTGAGGGCTGGATAGCCCTGGGCCCTCAGAGTATTCTGCACAGCCTGAGGAACCAGGCACCAAGCCGGATGACAGGAGCCAGGAGGGCCCAGGACCAGACAAAATGGAAGCTGTCTTACACCGGGGGCCCCTCCAGGGAGCAGAGCTTGCTGGGATTTCAGTCCAACAAGTACAAAGGAGGAGTGGGCTGGACCAGGGGGTGGAAACTCACAGAATAGGCTTGGCTCTGGCTGCCCTAACACCAACCTCCGCAGCATTCTGGGAGCGAAGGGTCAGAACCCTGAACCAAGGGTCTGGGGTGATGATCCAGCCTCCGGGGATGCCTGTGTCACCCAAAGATAGAGGAGGAGGAACAGAGAACTTTGCCCAGGATGCCAGCAAGGACCAAACCTCCCAACTCTGTCCACCATCTGAAGGTTCCTGAGATCCTACGTTGTATTAAGAAACAGAACAAAGGGGATATCAGGGCTGCAAGAGTTTGCAAGGCTTGGAATTTTGCAGAAGGTAAGATGAATGCCCAGAAAGAGTAGAGAACTGGCCCTGAGTTAGTGACAGACGTCAGCCCAGACTCAGGGCCCTCTGCTTCCCTTCTCCACTTGCCCTCTGTCCATACATCCCAGAAGGCGAAGAGGCTCTGCCACTGAGCAGGCTGCACAGTGCATGGGCCTTGAATCTGCACAGTCTCAGGCACCTTCAAATGCATCTTTCTCTCAAAAGCCTTGTAAAGCCAGGAGAATAAGACCACCATCTTTGTTTTACTGATGGGGAAACTGAGGTCCAGTCAGTAAAAAGGACTTGCAGTTTTGTGGTCACACAGAGTAGGCAGGACTAGGACTCTGTCCCTAGTACCAACATCACAGTGTCTGCTGTGGCTGGAAATATGGGATGATCAGTCAGGCCAGCCAGCTCGAAGCAAGCCCTGGAGTCCCAAAGCCCTGCCCCTAGCCCCCACCATTGCTGGCTCAGGCACAGCTCGCCCCTTCATCTAAAAGCCTCGCTGTGTGAATCTGGGCATGTGGTATAAAAGTTTCTGAATAAGAAGGAAAATAAGTCCAAGTGGCCTAGAGACCAGGTCCCAGCCTACAGGCACAGCCATTCACCTAACACCAGTGTCCACTTGGCCCCTGACTGGTGAGTGACCTCAGGCATGTCCTGACCTCTCTCTCAGTTTGTGTCTTCACTTAGAAAACCAGAGAACTGGAGCAAGAAATCTCTAGGCGCCTCCTAGGATGTGCACAACTGTGCCTGGTCCATGACTCTATTGAAAACATCAAGCCTGAAGTAAGCAGTACTTACCCTGGGGAGACCCAACCAGCCATCCCCGCTCCACCTGACCACTAGGGCACCAGGCCCTGGAGGAACCCTGTCCCACCCCACCAGGCCAGGTCCTGCTTGCTCTTCCCAGAAACTGACCCTTGACCACACTTTCCCCACCCACCAGCAGTGACCTCCAGAGATAACAGCCCTTTCGTGGGGTTTATGTTGACTTTTAAGGACACCACCAATAGTGTAAGGGCAGCCGTGGTACAACCAAGAGAACTTGGGCTCTAAAGTCAGAGGGCCCTGGTCAAATCCAATTACTGACACTTACCAGTTATTTCCCTCTCTGAGCCTCAGTCTCCCCATTTGCAGTACAGGTACGACGACCCCTCCTTCTATTAAAGACTACTGTGAGAACTGAATGAGATGAACTATATAAGGCAATTGGCATTCAGTAAATGTCACTTCCCTTTTCCTACTATAACAACCATAATAACAAAAAACAAAACAAAACAAAAACAATGACCAAGAGGTCACGATTCCTGCCATCTCAACCACTCATATCACAGCCAAGAACCCAGAATAAACCGAGACTTTCAAGCAGTTGAAATGGAGCTGTGAATATCTGAAGAGGATTTGAATAGAGCGGATATCAACTGTTTTCCCAGGACGGCCAAGAGGGAGTAGGTGATGAGTCAGAGCAAATGGGTGTCAGGCCCCATTTGCGTGACCTTTGGTAAATCACTTTCCATTTCTGAGTCTCCGGTGTGTCATCCCCTGACAGGGATAACAATAATTACCTCAAAGGGCTGTTGCAATAAGGGACTAGACCATACCAGGTCTTGCAAACTGCAGAGCATCCCACAGGCTAGAGGGTGAAAGTTGTTTCCATTCTCGAAGCAGTAAGAGGAGAGGGCTAGGATGGGAGCCCAGGAGGCAGGGGGAGAGTTGGTGGAAGGCTCTGCAGGACGGAGAAAGAGGGACCTGCAAGGAGGAAGAAGGGAAAGCAGGGGCCCAGCCTCATCAGCAGCTGGCCAAAGGCCTTCCCAAGCTGCCTTCTGCCACCCACCACGTCCAGCTCCTTCCCCCGCAGCCAGACCCTCTGCAACTGATCCCTGCAAACCCCCACCAGTGGCCTTTGCCTACTTTGTTCTTGCTGCCTGCCAAAACCCTTCCCACTTATCCCTCAGAGCCCTGCTAAATGTCACCTCCTCTATAATCTCACTCACCCCAGGGACAGAAATGCCCCATCTCTCCTCCCCTTCCTAAGGATACCCACCAACTGCTTTTCACTCGCCTGTCTTGCCTCTCCAGGTGGCAAGGACTTTGAGGGCCAGAACTGGGCTCCAGACCCCGCAGGTGCACAGCAACTGTGCCCCTAAATGACACAAGGCTACCCACAACTACCCCAGGTGACACTGCATGTGAGAAAGGCCCTGGTGGAAGAGCTTCCAGGAGCTGGAAGAGGCAGGTGGAAGTGAGCACCCCACCCACACAGTTGAGGCTGGTCTGGCACAGGAGACCCTTCCAGAAGGTTAATTACCTCTCCCTCCTTCGAGGCCTGTCCTCTTTCTCTGCACACCTGGCCCTTCATGAACACATAGGTAAGGTCCCTGGGTGAGTGGGCAGGGGCAGGAGATGCACATAGGACCAAGGGTCAGGAGACCTCCCAGCTCTTCAGCGGCATGGGTGTGGCCCCCATTCTCAGCTGTGCCAGGTGGGCCCCTCCCACCCAGCTCTCAGGCTTGGTGTCCATGGCAGAATGACTGTCCTCACAGGTCAGTGGCTGTGACTTGCCATCTCAGCAGCCTAGGGGTCTGGCCCAGGCACAGCTGGCTTGCTTTAGCCCAGCCCAGGCCAGCTGCACTGGGAGAGGGAAGCAGGTAGTCAAGCACCCAGCTGGTATGGGCCTATCTAGGGCCTCATTTGCCACCTCTCTTTCTAAGTCTAAGTCTTTCTAAGCTGAGCAGCTCCTGTTACCCCCTCCCACAGTCCAGGGAAGACGATGCAGGCACAGGGTCTTAGACTGAGAGCCAGGAGCCTCAGGTGATGCTGCCAGCTGTGCCATTAACTGACCCTTTACTTCTCAAAGTTCCCACACCTGTAAATGAGATAAGGGTTCCAGCCTGTGGGCCCATCCCTTGGGTTGCCACAAGACCACAAAGGCCCAGGATGGCAGCAAGGGCCCTTTCCCTCTCTCCTCCACCTCCAGCTCCCGATGAGGCTAAGCCTCCAGATTCAGTCTTCCACAGGGTCAGGGGTCTGCACAGGGTCTCCAGAGGAAGCGAAGCAGAGATCTACAGGATAGAATTTGGCTCTCTGTAAAGGGGCCTGGGGAGAGAGGAGCAGGTGGCTCCCAGGGATGGGACCAGGGAGAGAGACAAAGTCAGTGGAAGGAAGTGCAGTCTCAGTGGCGGGCCCACTATTTCCATGACACTGGCATCCATGCCCCCGTGGGTCCACCTTCCATGGTCACCTTGGTCTCTTGAGACATTGCTGAAAATCTTCATTAGTGACGCCTCTGCCCCAATCTGAATCAGTGTTAAAGTTGGGCTGGAGTTTATTGAGGAAGTTCCTCTCCTGTTTCCCAGCTAAGCTTCAAAACGTCTTAGCACGCTGGGTAGGAAGGACACTTACCCATCCCACCCTGCCTCACATGTGACCTGGGGGAAGACTCAGGTGAGAGAGGGCAAGTGAGCCACAAAGCTGAGGTGTCTGTGCAGAGATGGAAGCCCCGTGGTCAGGCTCCTGGTCTGGGTGGCTCTGTTCACACCTCATTATTCTGGGCTGGCAGAGGCTCAGCAGAGTCCCAGGTAAGCTGACGAGCATCCCGTGGACCCCTCCCATTCAGAACAGCACATCTGAACCTCCAAGAACCTATGATTCTCAAGGGGAACAGCCCCTGTTCACATCTCATCCCACGAACCACCCACCCCTGTGATTCCCCCTAGAGGGTCTCTGACGGGGTGAGCACTGCCCACACTTGCTGGAACAGAAAGCTTGGTGATCTCTTTTCTCCATTACTGAGAGGAGCCTGGGGGCCTCCATGAAGGCCCAGCCCACCCTAAACAAACCCACATCTGCTCTCCTGTTCTCAGACACTTGTTTCCTGACTCTGCCCTATCCTTTTACTAGCGGATGTGGCGGCCTTCTCTGGGCGGTGACTGCCTTTTGGGGATACCCCATGTCCATACGCCTGTGATGGTGCAGCCCAGGCCTGGCCACGGCAATCACACCAGGAATGGCACCCAGCACCCAGCAGGCTGAGGAACTGCTGGAGAAGGGCTCCCTCGAGCCCACCGTGCAGGAGGACCTCCCTGAGAATACAGCTGGGCCAGAGGAGCCAAAAGTGAAGAGACCAAAGAACAGACACCAACTCCCAAAGACAAATGTCTGGGTTCCTGGATCCAGCCGCTCTTAAAGCCTGGGCTTCTGATAGGAATCAGTCAGTGGCTGTTTCTGCTTACACTGGCTGGGAATTGAGCTTCTGTCACTGTCTTTCCAGCCAACACTCACAGTTGGCTTTTGTTTCAGGACTATTTGCACAAAGGAATAAACTATTTTGTTGCTGCCATTGCCTTTAATCTCTTGAGGAGAGTTACGAAGAGTCACAGAGAGACATAGTGTGGGTCCTGCCCAGTGTCATCCCTCACCCTCAGCACCTAGCTTGTGCTGTTCGAAAACTGTTTCAGCAAATGACAAGCTACCACATCTTCCGGACTTTCAAGACTGCCTTTGAAGTTGCTACTGTCATGAAGGCCAAGAATCTACTGCATGAAAAGGTTTTCACCCCCACTGGATCTTCTCAAGGCCTCAATGACCTGGCCAGGCCTGTGCTCCACCGAGGCACTGGAGCAGCCCGTGCTCAGTGCTGCCCAGGTCTGCTTCAGAGCTGGCCCTGACCCCAGGACCCTGAGCATCCTTGGGGCTTGCGAGAGCTCTCTGGGGAAAGTTCTAGCCATGCGGTTTGAAAAGCAGCAAAGCTCGGTGAGCATGAAATCCTGCATGAGATTTACCATAAGTAATTCGAGATCTTAGAAAAGAAAATAAACAGCTTGAAATCAAGTGGGAAAAAAACCTTCACAAGGCTTTGCACACAGCCTGGGATAAACCAGCCTCAAAGGTCTGTTTCTCGACTGTTCTTGAGGCCTCTGACAATGAAGTGGCCAGGCAGGCAGTGGTCGGCAGCGCTCAGCTAGGTTTACATCTGCCCATGGTGTCCTCACCCTGGCTCCGGTCTCGGTTAGCGATGGCCAACAGACAGGAGGCACTGACTTTGGTGCAAGGGCCAAAAAAGAGAAGCCTCCAGTGCCCAGGCATGAGTCAGAGAACCCTCACCAGGAGGGAGGGACCACCATGCCCTCTCCATCACACATCACAATCACATGCACGTGTACACAATCAAGTCACCCTTCACACAATCTCAAACACAACCACCAACACCCACATCATCTCACACCTGGCCATACAGCGTCACCAGTCTCTCCCATCCACACACACACACTATCACACCACCACAAATGTACACATACACACGCTGTATTTGTAAAGAACTAGCTGGTTCTTTACAAACTCTGCTTCTCTTGAGCTGAACTACAATTGGTCCTGGAGACTCAGCTGTCTCTTTTTGCTATCAGGACATGTTTTCAACTGCCCAAAGTGGTAACAGATTGCCCTGAAATGGCATCAGAGGATTCTTTGGCAAAGCTGAATCTGAACCTCAGAGCAGGAAGGCCCTCGGCGATCATCCGGTCCTGAGGTTTTTAAGCTATGTATGCAGAGCTGGGGTTTCTCCAAAGGGGGATCTCAGGGGCCATGGCTGGACAGCAGGGGTTGGTACTGGATTGGGAGGCTGGGGAGGGGCAGCAGGGGCCTCTCCCTCCTACCTCTGCTGCTCTAATCAAAGTCATTCTGCTGCATCTGCTTCACACAGTGAGCTTGAGGATAAAGCTTATTTGGGTAAAAAAAAATCAGATTTTGTTTTCATTACAAACGTAGTTTAAAAAGCACCAGCCCAACCCCTCCTGTTAGATAAAGAACCCAAGGCACAGGCTGGGTCAGTCACATGGTTGTCGGTGACTGAGCTGCGCTGAGGACCTAGGTATCCTGGTGCTACATTGTGGCCAAGAAGTGAGTGCCTTCCTGTGACTTGCCACCCCACTGGGCTTCCCGGGACAAACCTAATGGTGCCTGAGGTGGACGACATTTGTACCCAAGTGTCCAAATGTCTGTAGAGAAAGGCCTTTGCCGGCTGCTAGCCCCGGAGGCAGCAGGCAGAGGTAGGATTCCAGTCCCAGAACAGTTATCATTGCCCTACAAATCACTGCAACCCTTCAGCAGAGCCTGGTATCCCTCAGAGAGCCAAGGCTGGAGGTGCTGGGATGCAGGGAGTGCCGCTGGAGTGCAGTGTGACTGGCACGTGAGAGGAGCAGGCTGTTCTGGGGACTACCCTCTGGAAGGCCATAGAATGGCTTATTCACGGGCACACTCCCACATGCAGAAATGCTAGCACATTATCTGAAATAATTTCAGTGTGGCTGTCTCATGGGATCTGGGCAGCACCATGACTGCCCAGGCTATTCCCATCCTTGCTGGCATTCCTGTCTTTCCTCTTCAGGAGTCTCCCCTGGGCCCCAGGTAGGGTGGAAGGGTTAGCTCCACTCAGATGCCCACATCTGCAACCCCTCGGGGGGAAGCATGCAGCAGTCAGGAGGGAACACTGATCTGGAGGAGCCCCCAGGCGGCACAGGCTGCCCAAAGCCTGCCCTGATCCTCACTCGAAGCCCTCAGTTTAACTAAAAGCTTAACTAAAGTTATCTTGAACTTGAACAAATCAGAGAGAGTTGGGTGTCTTCTCAAATACACCTCTGCACTGCACGACCCTGGGCGGGGCGTGGTCCCACGGCCCCTCCTCACCCCTCCAGTGGCACTCAGCACAGGGAGCTCTCGGTTGCTCTGGACGTGCCTGCCAAGGGTGAGTGTCACTGCAGAAGCCCCGTCGGGAATTGCTGGACATCCCTGTGGCTGTGCCTATGGAGATGGCAGCATGGCCTCCCCCACAGGGCCCCAAGCCAAGGCTGCAGGCAAGAAAAGACAAGAAGGCACACAGAGGCATCTGAGCTCCTGGGATAGGGTTGGACCAGCCGTGGCCATTATTCCTGGCTTGTACCCACCAGGAGCTGTGCTAAGCACAGCTACATCTTGTAAGGCAGGAATTCTCACTCCCACTTTAGAGGAAGAGACTCCAGCTCTATTCAGAGGAGTAGAGAGTCAGGCCTAAAACCAACCAACTTTTTCCAAAGTTCAGGTTTACAAACAGCAAACCCAAAGAGCCAGCTCTGGGGCCAGATGGCCTGGGTGGGGCCCAGGGCCACCAGTTTTACTTGCTGTATAATCTCGAAGCCTACTCACCTCCCTCAGCCTTGTTTCCTCCTCTGAAAAACAGGGATGGTGAGAGCACTCACAGCGGTGCCCACCTAACACAGCTGCTGTGGACTCGATGTGTTTGTATGCAAAATGTTAAGGCAAAGGGCCTGGCGCACGGGAAGCCTCACAGACACTATCCTTACCACTGGCAATGAGACCTGCCTACACACTGTCATCTTAGGAGAGGGGAAGGGGAGGCCACAGGTAAGACGAAGCCCAAGGCATGCCTGCCTGCCTGCCTGGCTCCAATACCACAGCAGGACTCTATTTGGGTCCTCTGGGAGACAAGGCCCATACTGCCCCAGGGGCCTTGACCATCTGCCTGCAGGACCCAGGGAAGGGCCACAGATGTCCTGGAAGAACAGCTGGACTATGTGTCTGTGTGTGTGTCCATGTCTTTGTGAGTTTTTGTGTGTCTGTGTGTGTGGCCATGTATGCACATCTGTGTATCTGTGTGTATTCATATTTGTGTTTGTGTATGCGTGTTGGCAGGGGTGTGACTTCAGGCCCACAAGCATGAGGCTGTGCAGGTCCAGCAGGGCAGCCTTCCCCACACTGACTCCCCACAGGTGCCCAGCTTGACTGGAAAGGGTAGGGAGGGGGAAGAAGCAGCCCTAGTCCCCCAGCTCTGCACAACATGAAGACTGGTCTGGGCATGGAACCCTGAAGCCCCTTTCAGAGGGACAGGGCTACATGCAGGAGCATGCAGGTAACAAGGCACCCACTCCCAGGCTGCCCCGGTGACCACCAGAACAGACACACTCGAGCACAGAGCCCTAGACTCCCAGAGCCAGAGGGCCCCCACACGGATGGGGGCGCTGAGACTGGCATCATTGAGCCTGGCCTTCCTGAGAGTGCAGTTTCCCCTCAAGGAGACCTGGAGACTCCCACCCAACCCGTCAGCCCAAGAATGAGGCAAACCAGGAGCAAACCCAGTCCTGGGGAGAAGGTGGTGCAGCTTATGGTCTCCATGCACGTGAGTCCACGCCAGGAATGAATCATATCATTATGGCAGGATTAGAAGTTGGAAAGCGCTGTGCACTCACACGCATTTAATAAGGTCAGAAGCAGCAAGCAGCAGGCAGCCTGGCGCACGAGGTCACAGAGCCCCCACTGTCCTCCCCGGAATCCACAGCAGAGGCCCCTGGAAACAGGGAGGGCGCCGACCAGACCCAACCAGGCCAGGAAAGAAGTGTCTGCTGCTGCGACCTCCCGCCCCTGGGCACCACAAGGCTACTCACCCTGCCTCCCCACTTCCCAGGGCCCACCTGCTGAGAGCTGTTCCCAAGTCCTCCCCACCATGCACCCCTCAAAGTAAGATTCACTCTCCCAGGACTCCAGGCCTCCAGGGTTCTGTCCTCTGCTTGAAAGAGAATGGGGCAATCGATTATACTTTCCACAACCATTCACGCGCTATTAATCTGCTACATTTCCTGGTGACATGCCCAGGTGACAAATACAAAGAGGCCTAAAGAGCTCCTAGCAAATGAGTTTCATGGGGAAATTCCAGCTGGGGGCAGGCAGGGGGGGTATGTTTCATCTGATACAGACTCATCCTACAGACCCTGCCAACAGGGGTCAGGCAGGGGAGATTAGGATAAGCCACCCTGCCACCTCTCCCTGCCTCCAGGGCCTACTAGCCACCGCCCACTCACCACCGAGGATGCCAGTCTTGTCCTCGCAGCTACAGGGCTGCCTTGGTCTACAGCGAGGCCTCCCTGTCCTGAGCTCTTGAGGGCCCTCGGCCATCTCCCGGGTTTCAGCCTCAATTGTCCATCCCCTGCACAAGTGCCAGGGGCATCCCCCTGAGTGCTCAAGTGCATACACACTGCCGTCCCAGGCAAGCTCCTTGAGGGCCGGTGGCGTGTCTTTCAGGTTGTCCACCACACACATGGTAGCCCTGGACACGTGTACATGTAGAATGTGACTACTTTCTCTCCTCCACCAGCAGACCTTCCCCTACTCCTTCCCCTACTGCACTGCTTCATTCATCCTTTCCACAACATTTATGGAGCCCTCAACATGGGCCAAGCACCATCCTGGGCTCTAGGGAGGCAGCAGTGAACAAGACAGATCAGCCCAGCCCCAGGAAGTTGAGGGAGAAAGATACTCACAGCTCCGTGGACCTGGACAGGATGGCAGACAGGGTGAGCAGGATGCAGCCATAGGGGCCCACTTCAAACTGGGAGGGGGAGAGAAAAATGAGCTCCATCCCATTTGCACCTCCCTCTTCCCAGCCCCACACCTCTGTGGGAGCCACACCCCAGGGAGCAGCCTGCCCTGAGCCAGCTGCCTCCAACCCAGCCCTGGGGTTGCTGGGTGGCCTGAAGGCTGACCTCCTAAAGGATGGGGCATTGGAACAGCCTGAATGACAATGACAGCAGAGCGAGGGTGATGCAGGGACCACCACAGAGAGCATCAGTGACCTCAGAGTCCTCGAAACTCATAAGACAGCAACAGTCATGGCCAGCTCCATTATGATGCAAGCGTCTAATGGGCATTATCACCCCGAACACTCTGACAGGCCTAGGGGACAGTACTATGATTACTGCCCTCTAGCATATGTGGAACTGAGGCTCAGAAACTGAGTGACCAGCTTGAGGCCACATAGCCTGTCAGCAGCACACTGGGACTCCAGGGACCTCTAATTCCAGATCCCTTACTCAGAAGAACTGTGCTGTGCTGAGAGCAGCAGAGAGCAGGTTTGGAGCAGAGTCAGGATCCGGTGAGGCGGAGGAGGCAGCCATGTAGATGCATATCTTAAATGTTTATATTATATTTTAAAATATCAACATTTTGGTATTTTGTTCATTGTGGATTTTTCTGATTAACTTTGATTTTTAAAAACGATAGGTTTTGCTAACTTCTGAGTTTTTTGGCACCCCTTAGATTTTGCATCCAAAGTGAGTCCTCCTCCCAATTTTGGTTTGGAGCTGGTGTCCTGGGGCCTGTCTAATTTAAATCCTCACTCTGCCACTTCTTGCTATGTGACCATGGAAACATTCCTGGACTCCTCTATCCTCAGTCTTCTCATCTGTAAAAAGAGGGTAATAATCACAACACCTACCCTCATCAAGTTGTGAAAATTACATGAGCTAATCCTTATAAAGTACCTCAAACAGGGCCTGGCATCTGTGTTAGCTGTTAGAACGAAGCTGGCTCTGCCCTGCCCATCTGTCCAGTGAGCCCAGTGGGCCACAGCCTGCTGGGATGGGCCATGTCACTTCTGCTCCCTGGAGAAACGCCATCCCCAACTGCAAGTCAGTGTGAAGGCCTCACCCATCCCACTTTGGAAACCATGAACTGTGACTGAAGACACTGCCTGTTATAATAGTCAGTGTTCTTTATGTGTAATCACATTTTGGACATAAAATTAGAAAAAAAAAAAAAATCCCAACTTGTTTCTCCTGGAACAGACAATGAAAATTATAAAACTTATCATGTTTATGTTTTTGCCTTGGCTGCCAGGAAGCTCAGAGACAAATATGGTGCTCTACTATAGTAACTACTGCAGCTCAAGCTTCTGATAAAATTACCTTTTCCTCAAAATATACTCTTTGTTTCCACCCATGAATTCACTTGATCAATCAGTCATTTAAAAAAAAATTATTGGTGAAATTTCTGTGCCGAGAGGATGCTCCCAGCTAAGGCTGTAGTTGTGAACAAGGTGGATATGGATCTCTCCTCCTGGGGAAGTAACTTAGGGAAGAAAAAACAATAAGCAACTTGAAAAGGCTGGAAGAAGGGGTTCTGCCATGACAGAAATGCAGGCTCCTTCAGAAACACAAAGGAAGGGCCTTCAACACAGACTTCAAGTTTGGGGAGGGAGTATCAACGAAGGGTTTTTGGAGAAAGCGATGTCCAAACAGAAACCTAAGGGAAGGGAAGGAATCAGAAAAGTGAACGTTGCTCCAAAAGGAGAAGCACATGCAAAGGTCCACAGGCAAGAGAGGGCAAGTTGACTATGCAGGGGCACAGCAGAGCCCTGAAGACATCATTTTCTTTTAAAAAGCAACTTCCAATCTTTTTTTGGAAATAGGAATGGAATGAATGAATCAACAACCATCTTCAATCAACCTCATCTTCACTCTGTGATCTCAGGCTAGCCACTTCATTTCTGCTGCCCTGTTTCCTCTTTGCAAAACAAGAATAATGAAGACCCACCTGGCCTATTTCCTTGGCTTCTGGTGCACATTCTACGAGACAATGTCTGCGGAAGTGCTCTGAAAATGGCAAAGAGTAATGCTGATGTCTCCCCCTGCATGGGTGGACACAGGCCCAGGACGACTTGGGCCACCAGCCCCTTGTCCCAGCTCTGCATGCTGCCTAGGGAAGTCATGAAGCTCTTGGTCTCGGTGTCCCTTTCCATAGAAAGCCTACCTAATCTGCCACAAATTTCCATCTCCCCTTGGACGAATCACAAAGTGTTCTTGGTCTCAGTTTCCCCTTCTGGAATTCTTGCCTACTTCTGCCATGGACATATATGCTGTCCTGGGGCAGCAGCAGTACTTTCTTGGTCTGTGGTCTGTTTCCCCTTCCGCCATGCCTGTAATGCCTACATACCGGCAATGAAGAAACGGACACAGAAGCCCACTGTAAGCCCCAACTCTCTATGTAAATTTGGGGAACTATTATTACATTTATGCCAGCATTTCCCTCAGTCCTAGGAACACCCTCAAGGAGACCCCCAAGCCCTGACATGCCTCTCTGCAGTGGGTGGGGAAGAACCCTGCTTGAGGCTTCTTGCTCTTGCTGGAATACAACTAAATGGCACCCATATTCCATTTTGTTTTTTAAAACTTTTATTACAATTATCTCATCAAATTGAAGCTGCCAAGACATGGGAGGCCACAGGGCAACATGCCTGCATTGAAAGGCGAGGTCAGGCAAGGCAACTGGCCTGAAAACTGCCATCAGGGTCTAGAAAGTGGTGCCACTTGGGAAGAAGAGGCCATTCTTCCAGTGCTGCTCTGCACTCCATAGAGACTTGAGTCTACCAAGGAACTCCAAGGGGAGGCAGAGGTGGGGGCATCCTCCAGCTGGCCAGGAGCCTGCCAGACACCTTGCCCAGAGAGTGAGCAGTAATGAAAACACAGCAAGGAGGCAATTTATTTTGGGCAAAGATGGCTTGGTGTACATTTCCAGGCCTGGCACGAGGAACCCCTCTTAGGCCCAGGCCATGGAAAATGAATTTGGTGAGGGCAGTGCTGAGGCAGCTCAACTGCTTCCAGCAAAAACATGAATTAAACTGCAGGGGGAGAGCTGCCTTCCAGAGTGAGGAGGGCCGAATATGGACTGCCTGTACCAAGGACCAAAGCCAGGCGAGGAGGCAATTGTCTTGAGTCCAGAGGCATCGCTGCAAGGAGACTCCCTCGCCCTGGAACAAATCCCACTCTCTGAACCCCTTCCACAGTCCCTGTCTTGGTTAGGCTTCATCAAAGTCCTGGGGTACAGGCTGAGGGGGAGGCTCCGTCTCATGGACAAGGATGCAGAGGTCCTGGTGCTGAGGGGCCACCCCAGTCCATCAGTGGGCAGCTACAAGCCTCAGGATCTGTGGGCATTTGAGCAATCACCCTCAGGCTCCACCTTAGCCCCTGAAGCCTCACCAGTCACTTCCTTTTCCTGGCCCTGGTGGCTCCACGCTCTGCTTCAGCTAAGAGTGTGACTAGGCGATCCCATTCCTGGCCACCCTGGCCAGATCCCACACACGGACACGGATGCCATCAGACTCTGCTCATCTCTCCTGTGACTGCTGCACTCTCACAACACTCTGGAACAATAGTAGGTCTCCTTTCTGCTCCTTCAGACTGCCTAGTACTGCATTTGGAAGACACCCTTCTCCACGTGTTTAAGCTTCTTCTTTGAGGACCACACGTAGATGATGAAGAGCTGGAAGCTACCCGATAACTGCTCCATCTTCCATTTTCCAGATGGGGAAACTGAGAGCCAGTGACTTTCCCAAGGCCACATGTGACTACAGAATAAGCCAGAGGAGGCCCCCAGGCCCCTGCTCCAGGCCTCCTCTGACCAGGCCAGGTGGTGAATGCACCACATCAGCAGATGGCCTGCTGAGTGACTCCAGTGAAAAACCAGAGTTGGGGACAGGTAGCAAAGGACAGACGGGGCTCCCGATGCCTCAGCCAGCACTCCTCCTCCCATGCGCCTGGACAGAGCAACCCATGTAGAAAGGCAGCCATCCTAATCCCCGCTTTTGGGACAGGCCCTGAGGCCTCTGCCCGGGCTGAGGGGTGAAAGCACTTCAGGTGGACTGACCCTCTGGCGACCTCACCTGCCTCCTCTTGTTCTTAAGGCAGGTCCCATTGCCTACCCAAGGGACATCTGGTACTGCCAGGGCCTGGTCATTTCCCAGGGCTGTGCCCAGGCCTTCAGGGTCCTTGGGAAAGTTCTGCGGAAGGCAGTCTGACAGCAAGAGCTTTAGTCCTGGTCCCATTTCCAGCAAGTCCTCCCACTCTCTGGCTTACCACCAAACCCTCCAGTGCCTTCTGTGGGGCCGAAAAGAATGGATCCCACATCCAGAAGGCCAAAGGGAAGGCAAGGGAAGGCTCAGGGACCAGCCAGCACACCAGGAGAGAAAGGTCTGTGTTCTTCCTCTGCTTCGATCCTGACACTCAGACGTCAGAATTGTGAGGCCTCGTAGTGGGGGTCTCAGAGGTGGCAGGTCTGCTGGCCTTAGCTCAGGCCACACCCGCCTTCTGAAATGCGTCCCTCTCATTTATACATGTCTACAAGGAACCCATCTCAAGGCTGCCCTTAGAGCATCATTACAATGGCAATCCTAATGTCAACAACAGAAGCTAACAACTACTGAGAACAAGCACAGCCCAGCTGCCCTAGGCTCTCTGCATGATGCTCTGAGGCAGGCACTGTTCTTCTGACCCACATTTTACAAATGAGGAAAGTGAGGTACAGGAGGATTCAGTAAGCTGCCTAAGGTCAGGTAGTTACTGAAGGGTGAATCTAGATTAAAAGCCAGGCCAACCAGCTCCAGAGACCGCATTCTTTACCCCCGGAGTGTGTGGCCCCTCCCTACAGAGCCTGTGATGCCACAGCTCTGCTGCCGTGACTTCCCAGAGCCCTGAGATCTGCTGCTGTCTGGCCCTGGCCACATCCTGCCCAGCTCATGGCCAGGAGTGAATGTACAGCTCTTCTCTGGCAAGAGGCGGGTGCTCCAGAGCCCTCACCTAGAGCAGCCCTGCCACCCCAGGGACACTAATCAAAGTGTGTATCACACTGCTAAGCCCTCCAACCCACCCAGGAAGCCGCTTTCTGGTCACCTCGCCAGCTGGTCCCAGGACCCACTTCACTGACAAAGAGCTCCTGTATTCCAGTGGTGGCTGCTTCCACTCGGACAGAGAGAAAGCTGTGCTGACCTCCATCTAACAGCTGCTTCCTGTGTCCTGACCCCACCTATCCAGCTCTGCTGTCAGTAGCCCTGGCTGTGGCTGCTCCCTGTGCCGTGCCTCCAGGACCAGCCCTTGAGGATGCAATGGCAGGAGCTGGATCCCTCACCCCAAGTCCATTCTCCTCAGCCCCCAACCAGGGGCCAGCATCACTCCTTCCCAGCTTCCTCGCCATCCCGGCGGGGGATGACAGGGAGAAGAACTCCAGTTCACAGCACTGTTCCCACAGTGAAATCAGAAGGCTCAGTGCTGCACATCCCACAGGAGTAAGGCACGCTTCATACCTGACGAATGTTTTGTTGAAGAAAAGTCACCAAGTCCTCATAGCAGGCCAAACTGTGGAGCGTGAGCTGAGAAGACACAAACATGCAGGATGAGTGGCCCAAGCCCGGTGCAGTGCCCCATCCTGGATTAGCTTCTGTTCCCCGGCTTCAGTAGCTACAAAACCCCACTTGGGAATGTCCCTGCATCAGAGAGCAGCGTCCCCAAGTCGGGGCTGAGAGGCACGGCCATACGTCTGCGTGACTGAAAGGCTGCCTGGCACTGCTGGAGTCGCTGGGACTCAGGCAGCCCTGTGGCAGCCCTGGACCTCAGACTCCAGAATTCCAGCCTCCTGTGTGGCCCCAACAGGGGAGGACTGCACCCCATGGGCGAGTCACTGATACCAGAGAGGAGGCTGGTGCGGAGGTCGATATCCAAATCACAATAGCCAGGCCAGGTGGAAGTGAACCGGCCATCCTGAGTTCAGCGGGAAGCAGCCCTTAAGAGTCTCCTTTGCTTTCTCAGGCAGGCCAGGAAAAAACACTTCAAGAGAAAATATTCAACAATGCAAGACCCTCAGTTAGGGTCACAGGGCAACACGTGCCCAAACCGAGGTCAAATGAAACTAATTTATTAACACAAAAATTCTCAGTGAAGAAGTTGGCAAGAAGTAGCTGAAAAACTTCACTGTTTTATATTTTACAAAATACAAAAATATACGTCTCCCATTATGTCCCTGATTGTGTATGACTTAGATCTGGCTTTATGGCTGGTGTTCCAAGCTATTAAAGTTCCTCCCCACGTTCTAACTTTCTCTCCCTCTCCTTACCACCCCTGCCCCACCCCCTCCCACAACAATCCGGGAGCAGATGCTAAAGAAAGAGGAACAGGGACACAGAGAAGCCCAGGGCTTAACCAAAAGGCATTCCGTACAGACCTCACCATACAGACCTGCACACCCTCAAGGGGACAGGGAGCCAGTCAGCCTTTTGACCGTAAAGCCAGCTCTAGCAGGAGCCCATCCCCAAAGCCACCCCACGTCTGTCCCCACCCTAATCCCAGGAGGAGGATTCCTGGGACCTGGGTTGCGGGAAGGCCAGCCTGTCCCCAGCTGAGGAAGGATTTACTTATATGAAAGGAGACAGTCCCCAAACAAAGCCAAAGGTTGCGTGATAATTTTCCAGAAAGCCATACTGTTTCTAAGACTCCATCTGCTTTGTATTTCCCTGTTGGACAGAACTGCTGTGTTCTTGAAGCCCTAAAAAGGAAAGGAAGGTGCATGAGTCCTCCGAGTGGAGAGAAGGCGTGCCCTCCAGCCGGGGCAAAACCACATGTGTCATTAAATAAAGACAAATAAGAAGGTGGCTCCAGAGAGAAAATGGAGCCAAGAGTTTCTCGTTTTTCCCCACTTTGAACTCACCCACTAGGCTAGGCCCAGAGAACTCCAATAGCAGGATTCAAAAGAAAAAGAAAAAAAAAAAAATAGAAATGGAAAAAAGACTGCAAAGGGAGAGCTTGGAATAACCAAACCCAAACCCAACCCCTGGCAGTAGGAAGCCTGACTCTCACCGACAACTGACAAATGTGTTTCCAGACTGCGGAATGCTGACTTGCCCTTCGTTTTCACTGATGGAGGAACACCACCTCCGTCCTCTCTGAGGCACCCCCTGGGTGTGCAGTCCCCAGGGGTGTGCAGCCCAAGATGGCCGGGAATCAGAGCCGGATTTGGGGCCCCGTGCTCCTTTAGTGGCTGCGTAGCCTTGGACCAGCCACCCTCCCTCTCTGGGCTTCTGTTTTCTAATCTGTAAAACAGGGAGAAACTGAATTCCTGCCCCATCTGTTCTCAGGGCTGCCCTGCAGATCCTAAGGGCCAGGGTTAGTAAGTTAACTGGAAGGTGAGTACCAAAGACAAGTGACAGTAATAACAAAAATAAATAACAATATCTAACACGTGGTGCTTAGTATGTGCCAGACACTGTCCTAAACATTTCACAATTATTATTATTATTTATCAGCTATTCATATTGATAAAATGATTCAAACTGATAATCATATTTATTATATATCATTTCTTTATACTGACTCATTTAGGTCTCACAGCCATCCAAGTAAGTAATCGTTATAATCATCCCCATTTTCCAGAGGAGTAAACAGAGCGGTTACATCAATTGCCCAACGTCACACAGCCAATAAGCAACAGCATTGGGAGTCTGATCTAAGAGTCCTTTCTCTGAAGCGATATGCTACAGTGACCGATGTGCCCCCAGAGTATGGTCCTTGGCCCCAAAAGCGATCACCTTTACTACCGCTTAGCCTCACAGCTGGGACAGTGATGCTTCTACTCTGACGGGGTCAGGCTGAAGAGCCAGCAAACCTTGCATGTGGGTTATATGCAGTAGAATGGGGCCAGTGGTGAAGAGATGATGCGGGTCAGAATAACTGGGTCCAGGGCCTGGGCTTCATCTCACCTCCCTGAGTCTTTATGGGATGGGGACCCAAGTGACAAAGCAAATGGCAGTGTGCTTTGGGGACTGGGAAGAGCAGTACAGTGCGGTCAGGACTGGATCAACCTGAAGGGCTGTTTCCCGAGGCCTCCAGATCAGAGAACTATAGAGAGGAGCTGGCTGCAGGGGTCAGAGGCTTCCTCTGAGGGGTCACCCCAGAGCTCCTCAGGAAGAAACCAGGGCAGACAGACCACACCTTCCACATGAGAACTGGAGCCCAGAGAGGGCATCACAGGGCCGCATGGAAGGACGGGGCTCTCCCTGAGTCTGGGGCTGCCCAGCACATCAGGCTGGCTTGCAGGGCTCCTCCCAGCATGTGGCACAGGGTGGGGACCGGAAGGACCCAAGGACAGGAGCACACACAGCCAGCTTGCCGGCAGCTGCCAGCAGATGATGAGCCATGGCAACACAGACCTTGGAACCACTTACAGTGCGACAATGGCTCTCTCTCGGCCCCCTGCTCGCCACACAATATCTGCGAGGGCCAGGGCGAGGCAGCGGGTCCGGTGGGCATCTGAAGGCTGCAGGCCCCTGCGGACAAGAAAAGGAAGGCATTTATGCCCATGTGGACACAAGGCTGAGATGGTGCAGCTCTGCTTAGGGTGGTCAGGCAGCCCCCTCTGCAGACGGCCTGTTCTTTCCCTTGCCTGCAGAGGGGCCACCTGCAGCCCAGGAGCCCCAAGGCAAAGCCCAGGAAAGAGGGGTCTCCGCAGCTGAGGGCCAAAGGAGGTGCCTTCAAGTGGGAGGCCCCGGGTGGGGCTGGAGAAGGAGGAGGCAGAGGAAAGGGCCCATAGGAGCAAAGGGGGCTCTGCAGGCTTGGTGGGGCCCAGAAGTGTGTGAGAGAAAGGGCTATGAGTTCTGACAGGGACTGAGAGGCCCAGCCAGCAGTGCTCGGGAATGACTGCCATCTCAGGACTCTGCTCTGGCCCTGGCCATGCCCACCTCCAAGCACCTGGAGTCAACAGCATGTACAGGTGGTGCTCTTCACTCCCAGGGCCAAGGGGACAGCAGCCTCACTTGCTGGACATTTAGACACAGAGTGACAGGACGGATTCAAGGATGAGCTCTGTGTTTTGAGTGGGTACATGGTGGTGCCATCAAGTGAAATAAGGACAATGTGGCTAGGAAGAGGTAGTTGGAGATAGAAGATAATGAGTCGCACTTCAGACTTACTGAGTTTTGAAGATGCAACTCAGATCTTTAAGATAAGGGCTGTCAGTCATGTAGAAAGCCCAAGAGAGCAGCTGGGGCTGGCACAGATTTCCCAGAGACAGAATGAAGAAAAGCAGAGACAGTGGCCAAGGGTGGAACCCTGTGGAACTCTAAGGAATCAGTGGAGGTAGAGAAGGAAGGGTCAGAGGGGTGGAATGAGGAGAGAGTGCCACGACACAGTCTTAGGAGCAAATGGACAGGCAGTCAGCTGTATCAAACATGGCAGAGACCTCTCTATAATAAAAAAGGTAACTAAGAGGTCCCTGGTGCCTGAACTGAATGAGAGGGAAGGGAAACAGCTGAATATACATATTTCTTTCCATTTCACATTCCCAGGACTCCTTCGAGCTATACTTCTAGGCTTCTCTTGGATTCTGCACATTTTTAAAAAACTCATATGGAAGCTAGCTGGTCTCTCCCTAACAAACAAAAGGACTTGATGAAGACCCTGCTAAGGCTCAAAGGAAAACAGAGGAGGGGGTGCCTGCCTTCAGTCACCAAATAATTCCTGAGCTCCATGTGGAACTGTTGGGGAGGAAGAATACTGAAGTTTGTCCCTCTTTTCCAGGGCAGGAGAAAAGAAACCAGGAGACCAGGACCCAGCCCACCACAGTGGGCAGCATGTGGTCACTGCCCGGTGCCTGGGATATATAGCCAGTGACCTACACCCAAGCTGCTGTGATCCAATTACTTTAAAAGGTGACAGACCACAGTGGCCCCTCAGTTTCCTCATCCATAAACTGGCAATGACCACTGCACCTCCCTCATGGCTTTACATGAGATGTTTGTAAGGCCCATGGACCAGTGGCTGGCATGTGGTGACTATTGAATCAATGGTGCCTATTACTATTGTCTTTTATGAAAACATCAAGTCCCCACGTGGGCCATGACAAGGAGAAAGTGGATTTCCAACATCTAATATGAAAGTGACACCAAGCCTCTGACACTGGAAATCCTTCAAATCCAATGAGACAAGCAACAAGCACTCAAGCACTTAAGAAAATAAAACAGCAACTGCCTGACACTTCTTTGGCCTCAGGAAGCCCATCATGTTCCTTGGAGGAAATAGTTACCAAGCATTCACCGAACCGGATGCCCCAGCTGCTGGGAGCACTGGCCCCGGTCATGGCTCACTATGAAAACAACCATGAGAAAACATTGCTCTAGGTTTCAGGAGAGCCCACACCAAGGACTAAGGGGACCCTGGAAAGCAGTGCTTATCAGAAAAAGAAGAAAGGACTGGACTCTGAACCCACAAACGTGACTCCATTACCCCCACAGCTCCTGCTTCATGCCCTGCTCTCATACAAATGATGGCCATGAACTGTCAACTGCACATCCTGAATACCTCATGCCCACCCTCCCGCTGCTGTGTGGCCCAGGCCGGGGTGTTCTGCCCCTTAGCTCAGCTGTTACAGCCAGTGCCCCACCAGCATTTTTGCTCCATCTCGCCCCCCGTCCAGTCGCCGTTGCACATACACATGGGGTGGGGGTGGGGGCGTGTCTTCCTACAACACAGGTGTGACCTGTGTTCCCCGACATGGATAGATGTTATACAAAATCATGCCTGGAGTGTACCTATGCTGGAAAAGCTCCCTATCTGGAAGTAAGGAGACCCCCTGGCAAACACTTCTACACTAACTTACTGAAGCAGGTAATTCTCAGTTGGAAGCTTCTCAGTGTAGCAACAAATAAGACTTTAAAAGCCAACATTGGCCAGGTGCAGTGGTTCATGTCTATAATCCCAGCACTTTGGGAAGCCCCGGGTGGGAGGATCGCTTGAGGCCAGTAGTTTGAGAACAGCCTGGGCAACATAGCAAGACTCTGTCTGGAAAAATTAAAAAATCAGCCAGGTGTGGTGGCAGGTGCAGTCTCAGCTACTCAGGAGGCTGAGGCAGGAGGATCGCTTGAGCCTAGGAGCTGGAGGCTGCAGTGGGCCATGATCATGCCACTGAATTCCAGCCTAGGTAACAGAGTGACCCTGTCTCTTAAAAAAAAAAAAATTAAAAATGCTTGAAAAACCAACATATATATTTATCATGTGCCAGACACTGTTATAAGCTCTTTCCACGTTATTTCATCAAATTGTTAAAGCAACCCTATGAGGGAAGTACTATTATATCCTCTTTTTAAAATGGGAAAATTGAGGCATGGAGGCACAGTGATTTACCCAGATCAGATAGTAAGTAAAAACTGGAAAAAAATAAACACTGAGGAAGGAAGGAGAGCTTGGGCAAGTCGAACCAACTGTCCTGGGCACCTGGTTTTAGGAACCAGCCTCCTTTGCCTTTGACCCTGTCTTTTCAGCACCACGTAACACAATCAAGAGATCTTGCTCTGCGGTGGGGCCTGTCCCCTGATCCTACAGGCTCTGCTTACAGCCCCTTTGAACCACCATGTGTCCAAGCACAAGTCCTCATTCTTTTCACTGGCTTCCAGTTAGTAACTCTGCCAGTCTCTCTTTTCCCTGGGCCTTCTCCATCTTTCTCTTTTGAGACGCAGTTTTCTAGAAAACTCAGTGGAGTTGGAAAAAGTACAGTGGTCAGACAGGTAAGAGACTTGGGCTCGATTCCTGGGTCACAGGTTCTGGGGAAACCATTGCCCTCCCTGGCCTTTGTTTGCCTGCCCACCTACAAATGCAGGCAGGCACTGGGTCAGATGCCCCCAAAGCATCATTCCAACACTGCCATTCTGTCTTTAACCCAGGAGTTCCCAACCCTCAGGCCACAGACTGGCACTGGTCTGTGGCCTGTTAGGAACAGGGCCGCACAGCAGGAGGTGAGCAGTGGGTGAGCCAGTGAAGCTGCACTCCACCTGCTGTCAGGTCAGCAGTGGCATCAGACTCTATGGGAGCAGGAACCCTATTGTGAATTGTGCATGCGAGGGATCTAGGTTGCACGCTCCTTATGAGAATCTAATGATAAATGTAATGCACTTGAATCATACCAAAACCATCCCACCCCATCTCCAGTCCGCAGAAAAGTTGTCTTCCACAAAACCAGTCCCTGGTGCCAAAAAGGCTGGGGACCGTGGTTTTAACCCACCTCAGATTAGCCAGGGCTTTATGTGCCTGCGTAAGAACCTGCACCCACAGATGACAACAGGGGAAGGAGGTGCTGCGTCTGAATCGCCCAGGCCTTTACCAGATAGCTCAGCGCATGCCTTCACTGGCAGAACACGGGTGACAAGCAGGTCTGCATTTCCTGATCAGTCAGACTCCTTCCAGGAGGCTGGCACCTGGCCAGCCTCTTAAACCAAGAGAAGTTTCTTTAAGAGCCGAATTCCTTACAGGTGAAGTCCAGGAAAAAGACATTTATCTAGAGATAGGGGAAATAAATGATCTTAAGGGAATAATACATCCTGCTTTTACCTAAATTACCCAAGTGTTTCAGATGAAAGAGATGTTTCTACCCTAACCTTCTCAAAATAGCCTCACCTGTCCATGTGACGTGCCCATGGAGCCATGTACAGAGTCTATAGTCAATCTGGGGGAGCTCCCTGTCTGCTCCCTCTCAGGGTCAAAAGCTGCAACAGAGGGTAGAAAGGCTGGCCTGGGGCTGCAGGACCATGGGCTCTGCTACCAATGTCCACAGAGGCCTCGGGCAAGCTCCCCTCCTTCTCTGGGCCTTGAATTCCCCAATTTCAGAGGCAAAGTGGAAGTGAGAGGAGGACTTGCTGGATTCCCCGACTCTCAGATCTGCACCCGCGTCTGAGGGCCGCTCCTGGCCTGTGGCTCTCTCCAGGCCTTCACGGGCATCAAGAGCTCTTTATCTCTTTCTGTGAGCTGAGCCGGCACAGCATCTTCTCAAGTGGAAAAACACCGAGTCCTGCCGCCCAGCTCTGTCCTTCCCGAATGAGGAGAGGCCGACTGCTGGCCTGATGGAATGAGTCTTAATGAAGCCAGACAGTCCCGCAGAAAAAACACCACTGCTGCCAAGATGCCTTTATTTCAGCGTGACTTCCCTGGAGAGTACGATCCCATCCTCCGTCTGCTTTCACAGAACCATTTCCCCCTCAGTGGTGGTGGGCAACAACTGAGGTGGGGGCCTCCAGGGCCAAGGCAGACCTCACACACAGGCAGGAAAGTGCAGGGGCTGCCTCTTGGCCCTCAGGGCCTGAGCTCCCCAGGGCCCCAGATCAGATGGCAGCTGATGGCAGGTCATTGTGGTGTTCCTGAAGAGAACAGAGGGGCCTGTCTTTTTTTTTTAAGCTGGATCATGTCTGAAATCCTAGAATTTCAGGGTGAAAAGGGAGTGCTGAAGCCTCACACCCAACTATGCACACATGGCTTTTGGAGGAACATCAATAATGCAATCAATCAATGTGAAAACTATGTAAGTCAATGAAACCGAGGAGCTGAGGACTGAGAGAGGTTCCTGCTCACGTGACCCAGTGTTTCCCCTTTGCTTGCGTGGGGCAGGGGCTCTGTAGGTGTTTGCTATGTTGTTCTCTGTACTCTTCTGTGTTCATCTTTTCTAACTTAAAGCCAAAGGGGAGGTTCCATCGTGAAGCCGTTCATGAACAGATCCACCCCTTGGTCCCTAGGAGTCTGTATGGGTGTCCAGTGATGGAAGTCTAAAACTCAGAGCCCTCAGCCTCCCTCCTGGTCTCCCTGGGCCCCCACTGCTCCATGCCTCTTGCAGGGCACAGCAGCACAGTGTGACATAGGGGCACCAGGTACCAGTCTTGGTTCTGCCAGGGATGCCAGATGTGACCCTGAACAACCATCTTTCCCTCTCTGGGCCTCAGTTTCCCCATCTGTACCATGGCAGGCTAAATTTGATGGCCCTACTCACTTGTAGAGCCCTTGAAGATTTACCAAGGACTTTGCATTTTCTTATTGAGTCCAATTTAGGCAGGCCAGAGATGACTATTCCTACTTCACAAACAGAGAAAGTGATGCCCCATTTCCACACAACCATAATCCAGGTCCTGACCCAGTCTGGTGCTCTCTTCAGCACACTTCCCCTCTCCCAGGGTGGCTGAGGGGCACAGAGCCATGCATTCCCCCTCCCAGCCTGGGCACCAACATCTACAGGCTAGACACCCACCCACTTGGCAAGGACGACCTTCTGCAGCCTCTGACCTGCAAGGCCTTGGCAAAGCAGTGACATGGACTCCACCTCCCTTCTCTTCTCCAGGCCCCAGACAGCCGGCCCTCACTCCCTGGTCTTCCTGGTCTTCACTTGACAGAAGCCCTAACCGGTCCTCAGGAGGGTTCTTCCTCCCCAACCCCTATCTACCTGCGACCTGAGGCAGGACCAGGGCAGGAGAGTGGGAGGAGACTGGGGTGGGAAGGCTGGGGAGGGCATCTGGTGCCTGCTGCCCAGGGCCCACTACCAGGAGGAGGCGAGTCCTTGCTGGGGTCAGGGGAGAGGGTCTCTGGGCCTCCCCAGCTTGTCTCCCTGCGACACCTCTGCCTGAGTCCCCTGAGGCTTTTTCAGCAAGCTCCATAACTGAGCCAGGTTCTCCACTCCTCCCTCTCAGTTGAGTCTGAAGGATGTCCCCTGAGGCCTGCCAGGAGGACTGTGGGAGCAGGAAGTCAGACCACTTCACTCATCCTACACAGCACAGCACCTCTGTGATGGGGCAGCAGCCGGTAGGGGTGGGCTACAAGCAGCACCCAGCCCAGGGGGTGGGCTACAAGCAGCACCCAGAGTTTCAGGGCTCCAAACAAAGGCAAGGTCACTCTCCCACACCATTAATCCTTCCAGGCTCGCTGGAGAAAGTGGCCCTGGCCAGCAGGCTGTGCTCTCCTAGCTGCACGGCACAGACCTCCTCTGGTCCAGCCAGGCAGGCCACCCCATAGGGTCCGGCTCCTTGGCACCTGGCACACCCCCACACATGACAATCCCCAACAGGCCAGCAGTTCCTTCTTCCCTCCTCCTCTGCCCACCCCCACTGGCCCCAGGACCCAGTGGGCTGCACCATCCTTGGCCTGCAGCTAGGAGGTACCTGCCTGGTCGGCAGTGACAGGTAGAAAACCTCACTCCTCCAGCTAAGCAGTTTTCTTTCTACCCAGAGTCCCCCTGGGATCCCAACCTGGATGGCTTTTGCCTTCTAAGGCCTGGCTTCCCTCCCTGATATGGAAAGCAGAGCTCGGCCCCCATGGATGTGGCCTGGGGGATACAGAAGCTCTCACATCCCCTTAGTGGGGTGGGGGTAGGGCAACAAAAAACCAAGTTGGCCTTGTGCCCTGAGCAGTCGGCTCTTCCTGGAACATACTTAAATGCCTTGTCCTGATTGTTGGGAAACTATCTGTAAGCTCCCCTAGAAGCCCACGTTGAAGTTCAAAAGCAACTCTGAAGGAGCACTGGGCCGAAATGAGTTGAGAGACAATCTGTTGCAAGGGACAAGGCTTGATCCAAGCAGCTGGCGGCACCCAAGCCCCCTCTGGCAGCCTGGCGCTGACCTGCCACTACCCCGGGTCCCACCCTCCTCCTGCAAATGCTGCCCTAACCATCCCCAGTGACTTCCCCACTCCTCTCCCTGCCCACAGGCTTTGCACATCTTGTTCTCTTTACTGGAATACCAATCCGCCTCCCCTCCCTGTTTGGATAACTCATTCATTTGTCCATGTGTTCACTCAACAAAAATTCTGAGGGCCTCTTCTGTGGACCAGGCACAGGGTTGGATGCCAGGGGCCTGGCTGTGAACCAGCTCAGGAAGGTCCCTGTTCTCATGGGGCTTGTGTTCTGGAGTGGAGTGGGCAGTAGTAGGTGGCAGCAGATGTGGACAGGTAACCACATCGATGAGCAAGAGCACCAACTGGCAGTGCAGTTATTAGAGGCACGGCTTGGGTTTATCTTAATGGGGGAGGTCCGAGGAGGCCTCCACAAAGATGTGGCCCATGTACAATGAGAGAAGCCAGCAGGTGCAGAGCCTGAGCACAGAGCCTGAGGGCCCAGGAAGGAGTTTGAGAATATTTGCCGTGAAAGGGAAAAAAATTTGAGGGGAAATAAGAGTGTGCAAGGATGCATATAAAGGGGAATCAGGGGTTCTGTCCATCCTTCATATCTCTGTAAGATGAAAACGTCAGTCCACCAGGGAGCCCGCCCTGAGCCACTTCATGTCCAGGTGAACCCTTAGCATGTCCCCTGTAACCACCTGTTCCTATCTGGCTCTCCTGTTCAATCGTAGGTGCCATGAGGGCACCTGTATGTGTCTTGTTCAGCCCCGTATCCCTGCTAAGGACCTGGTAAGTACACTCTGCATATTTTTTTCAGTGCAAGGAAGGAAGGAAGGGAGGTAGGTAGGTGGGTGCGTATGTGCTCAGTATCCCTGTACCCTCTGAGGGCAGCCAGGGGTTCTCACTTAGCAAAGATCTACCCAGTCAGGAGCATTCCTGAGCATACAGGACTGTGTTGAGTCCACCAGGGAGAGCTGATGGCAGGGTCTCTGCCCATGACATTCAAACCTCCCAGCCCTTTGTGGGGCTGAACTTCCAGAGCAGGCAGTGGGGCATGATCCTGTACAGACAAGAGCCACGAAGCATAGACCTGAGAGCAAAGGGGAGGGGAAGCAGAGAGAAGAACAAGGACAGGTGAGATCTTGCCACAGAAGTGTTACGTTGTTGTGCTTCTGATTAGCATCTTCGGTTGGAGAGGTAATGCCTTGATTATTACTGTGCAAAACCACTGGAAAAATTATAAGATGCCAAGCATGAAGAGCCACCTTCACTTGAACCCTATCTACGGCAAAATCATCCATGCTGGTGAAATGTGTTTCACTGGAGTACCAATCTTGGCTGGATGGCTCTCCCAGTGAACAGCGTCTTTCCCAGGAATGCACGGGCAATGGGCCTTGTTATCCGTGTAGCACCCAGGCTTTTCAAAAAAAGATTCTCAAATGCTTATTTCAAAGAACAAGTACCTTTCAATAAAGTTCAAGAACTGGCAAGATTAAGTATGGTTTTAAAATCCATTTAAGGATTAATGTCACTTCAGGAGAATAGGGGTGCCTGCTGGGTACCAGAGGATTCTTCTGAAGTACTAGAAACATTTTTTCTTAATCTAGGCAGTGTGTTCAGGGGTGTGTGATTTTGTGATAATTCATTGAGCAGAACGCACATAATATAACTACTTTGTACATGTTATATTTTAACTAATTTTTTTTTTTAAAAGGCCAATTGCCAGAAGTTCTGTAGCTCTGAGGGTGACTCGGTACAAGCTGGTCACCGGGCCTGCAGGGAGGGAAAGAGAGGCAGTCCACCTCCTAAAGGAGGCCTCGCCTCCAGCTCCACCAGTGCTCTGCCAATCCTTTCATCTTGGCACCAATGACGGTATGAAATAGGGGTTTTCTATCTGCCTCTCAACCTCATGGAGCATTTCTGGAGAGGACAGAGCTCATCTAAATCTCCCCTATATCATTTGTGCCTGCACAGAGATGTTCCAGGAATGTGTGCTGAATGAATGAGAATGAGCTGCTCATGTGCAAACACTTAATGTGTGAAATGAAAATTGAACGGCTGCAGGGAGTGGAAGCGATGAGTCTGTGGGGCGGCCTGGAATGTGTGGTTATGAATGTTGGCAGAGGGGAGATAGCGTGGGGAGGGAGGGGAGGCCTGGACTCAGTCAGAAGGTCAGCAGGTCGACCTGGTGGGTGTAAGGGATTTGGGCAGCTTTGCTGTGTGAGGAGAGGAAATTGGTTTCAATGTTGTTCCTGCAGCCCCTTCCCAGGTGGAGCACCACTGAGAACCCTCCTCGCTTTTAGAAACAAATGCACACAAGTCTCCTTAACACTGGTCTGCGCAGGCCTTGTCAGCTAGCTGCCATTAACCTCTCCTTTCTTGACCTGCAGAAGACAGGAAATATCAGAGAACACACACGCTTCCTTGCTTGTTTTTTCTGGACACTCTAGAGAAGACTTGGGAAAATAAGATATTGCCAGAATGATCACTGACTTACCGAGCACAGTCAGCTTTGCTATCTCCTTCGAACAGGAGTTTCTGTAGGACACAGCCTTGGACAGCTGCCAGGACTCCGCAAGGACCACCCTGCAAAGAATGAGACCATTGCTGCCAGTGAGAACTGGCCTGGGGCAGAGTTTTTGGTTTCACCCAAACTCACCCCAGAACCCAAGTGACAGAGTAAAGGGGCCCTGCCTTCTGCAACAGAAGGGCCTCTGATGTGGCAACTGCTTCTACAACACACTAACCTTGGGTCACAGAGAGGGAGTGACAAGGCCCTGCGTCCACTCCTAGAGGAAGGGGCCAGTTGACAGTGTGTCATGGGAGGAAAGTGACTCTTCATAACCAGTCAGCTGTGAAGCCAGGGACATCACCATAGGTGTTCCATCATATAGGGAAACGTTTCTGTGTCTACAGGTTGAGAGTGTTAATTGTCTACCCAGCCTTCAAGGCCCATCCTAAAGGCCTCCTCCTCCAAGAAGCCTTCCTGACCATCTTGGCTGGCAGCGAGCCCCTTCAGCAGCCTACGGTTATGTGAGCTCTGCGCTCTCTTCTGCTCCTCTTGTGGCCTGCTTCGGTACCACATTAGCTGTATCTTTGTCCTTTCCCACCCTGTAGTGCAGAGGCTCCTTGAGGAGCTCATCCAAGGAGCTCATCTCTGTAGGCATCACAGGGCTTAGCACAGGATCTGACTCCTGGGACACATTGGCAAAGGCTGGTGGGACTGAACAACACAAACAGACCTCATCCGGATTTAAGGATTGTCTGAACGGTAGGCTGGGGTGCTCATGAAGACCAGCTGAGTTTGGCCACGAGAGGCAGGGACAGAAGCTGGTGGTCCTGGGGCTCGACCTCAGGCAGTGTGGCGCAGGGGAGGTTCCTGGGGCTTAAGAAACTGAACCGGACCAAGCTGCTCTGCTCATCTGCTGATTCTTGATCCTGGGTTTAGCTTATTTTCTGCCCGTGAGTATAATGTGGGAACTGGATATAAGCCATGTTCTAGGTCTGCAACCACCAGCCTCTGCTGGCCCAGCTTCTATTACACCCTTCTCTTCAAGCACTTGCTCCGCACACTTGATCCCTCTGCCTTTTCCTGCAGCCCCCAGACTTTCATACCGCTTCCCCTTCATTCATATGCCACCTGCCTGGAGTGCCCTTTCTCCAGCTCTATCTGCAAAATCCTGTGAACCTCTCAATGATCAGCCTAAGAAGGCCCCATCCAGTGGCCCCAAGCAGACTTAAGGCCTCCTACTGTGCTCTCCTGCTGAGGATCGCAGCACCTGCACCACTCACAACAAGTGCTCCTTAAATCCATATTCAATTTGAATATCTCCAAAGCAGAGGGTCTTGTTCCCCAGCTTTCGCTCCACCAGCCACATCTGAAGTGCCTGCACCAAGTGACAACTCAGCACATGCGGGGCTGGCTGGCCCAGAACAGCCCAGCTAATGCTCACAGGATTAACCAAAACTGGGAGGTACACCCGCCCCTATGCGTGATGGCCCAGCAGAAAGGTCCCAAGGAAACCTAGGAGCAACCTGCCTTGTTCTGCACAATGCCGTATGTTAATGAGGCTGTGTTACTAAAGGAAAAACTCTGAAGTTTCCATTCTTCATTGAAACAGCAAGAGCTGGAACCAAACAGAAGGGTCTTTATTTCCTATAAAAAGAAGAGAGAGTTTTACTGGTTGTTTTAAAAGCAAACAACAATACAATGTTCAGTGTGCATATTCCTGCAGAAGTTGTTCTTGAATTCTAGCAGGGAAGTCCATTTTCTAGCATGGTTCATCTCTTTTCTTTTTATTTTCCAAGCTCATTCTTACATTTGAGGAAAGAGAAACTCAATCCTGAGGGTCTTACCTCTGGAACATCTTTAAACCAAGCCGGCCTGTGCTCACATGGGACAAAATCTTTGTAAGCTCCTTACAGGGGCCTTGAGAAAGAGAATTTTAGATTTGCAAGGGATCTTCGAGGTCCTCTGACCCTCCACAGGCAAGACTAGGGGTTTTCAAACTCGACCTCACATTAGAACCATGTAGGATAGGAAGTTCCTAAAAACAATCTTGATGTTCAGAAAACACACCAGTCAATTAAACCCCAGTTGCTGAGTGTGAGACTCTAGTATCAGTAGTTTTAAGACTCCCTCAGGTGATTACACAGTGCACCGGGTTTGAGAGCCGGTGCTCTAGCACAGGGTTAGTAAACTGTGACCCACAGGCCAAATCTGCCCACACCACCTGTTTGTAAATAATGTTCTACTGGCACACAGCAAAGCCCGTTTGTTTCCATACCATCTGTGGCTGCGTTCATACCATGATGGCAAAGTTGAATAGGTGCAGCAGAGATCACAGGGCCAGCAAAGCCAAAAATACACTATTGAGCCCTTTACAGAAAATGCCTGCCAACTCCTGGTCCAGTACAACTCTCTACCATGCATAAGAACCTCCTCTGTGATGCCGCCCATGAGTGGTCCCCCATGAACTCTGCTTGAACCACCCCAACCCCCAGCGAAGTGGTTCCCACCATCTCTCAAGGCAGCCCTTCAACTTTTTCACAGCTGTCTTCTCCAGACTTCTGGCTGATAATGAGTTCACTGTTCATTCCCCATTAACCCACGCATCACCCTCCAGAGCCCCCAGAATGGTCAATCCCTTCCCCATGGACAGGCCCTCAGATGAGAAAGGCAGTGTGTCCTCGCCCACTCCCCTCATGATGGGCCCACCCTCTCTCTGCCATAGTTTTACATCTGAGGGGGTCTCTGAAGCCTTGAGTGAGTCCCAAGGCCAGCAGGTGGATTCTACAGCCACTTCCCTGCACCCCCTGTCTGGGTCAGACCTTTCCTTATTTTCCACCAGAATCAGCTTTTTTTTTCCTTTTCATTAAATATAAGGAAAAACCTCTTTGACAGAAGCATTTGTCCACACGTCATCAAATGTGGGCTGGTGGCACACAGGAGAAAGGATGTGTGGGTTCATCTGTCGGGGCTCAGAATGACAGCTCCCGCTAGGCACAGTGTGGTCAACAAAGCCTGCGAACCTGGACTCTGCTTTCCACAGAGGCCACGTGCCCTGGGGCCTCCTGTTCTCTCTGCAGGCCTCACTTTTTCCAGCTGCTTTTGGAAATGCTACTGCTGGGTAGTCTTTAGGAGCCTAAGGGGCCTGCCCCAAGCGTAAGTGCCCTCTGCAAAGACTCATCGTCCCGTGAATGTGGTGACAGATGACAGAGCACCTCCTCCCAGGTTTGGGGCCACTTAAGTGTATCTGATCCTCTGTAGCTTCAAAAGAGACAATGGAAGGAGAAGGGGGAGATATGAGAGAGAAGGGAAAGGGGAGGAGAAGGGAAGGAAACGAAAGGACAAAACCTCTAGAAAAGTATTTTGCTCTTTGATTTGTATGCTGAGTAAATCTGTAGTAAGCAGGAAGAAAGGGAGGTCAGCTGTGTCCCTAGGAGTTTTATTTTTCCCTCCTGGATCTTGGTGAAAGGCCAGAAGAGGACAGCGGGAATGACATTCCATCCTGCAGGAGCCTCTGGCCACGGGAGTAGTGAGGCCACCCTAGTAGCCGAGGATGGTGAGCAATCCCAGACACCCCTGCAGAGGAGGCTGCTGTGGCCAGGAACCCTCTCCAGGTCCCCTGTGACCATGGGGCCCTTTAAGTGGCCATGGAAGTGCACCTGGACAGTGCTGAAGAATTGTTAACACCTCCCTGTCCTTCCCTCACTGCAACCTGGCCAGAGCTTAGGAGACCAGTACAGGAACAGCGCTGCTCTAATGGGGACAACTGGATCATTCCCAGTACACCCTAACGGTACTCACAGGGACATGATAAAGCAGCTCTATTCCCACAGTGTTTGGAGGGGAGGACATAACCTCCTCCCTCACCTTTTGTCTTGGAGAGGGAACAAGAGCTGCCAGGACCAGACTGCAGTTTTCCTGACTCTCAGTTTTCTTCTACATCACACATTTTCTTCTACACCACACCCAAATTTCCATTTCAACAATGACCAAGAGATTACAATGAGCTGGATTGGGGCAGAAACACGAAAATCATGCCATCCATACCCATTCAAATCAAAATGCATTTAACCTGGGAGTCTCCTTACACTTACCTTTGCTACTGAGAGGTCGATTGGCTTTGATGCTGTCTGCAGCTTAAGCACTGATGGGACTGGGGACAGAATGACCTCTTCCCTTATCAACTCATCCTCCACATCCTCTGAAAGAAAACCGTGGCCATGTGAGCCCCTTGTTATGACTCACAGAGAACAGAACATGAAGTTACTAAACACCACAGACATTGCAAAGTTTGCAGAAGGTTTGAGTGAAAGGAGAGTTCCTCCCCAGTTCATTCACCTCAGCTCTGTTTTGGGGCTCCCAGACCCTCAGTGGAAGGGAAGCAACCAGATCAAGAGAGTCCATGCTCCTTGTCACAACCCTGTTCTGTTCATACTACGAGGATGTTGCCAAGTGAGACTTAGCTACTGGTCCACTAGAAAGTTCCATGCGTGGACATACAGTGAAACAAGTGCCCGGGGCCTAAGCCATGGAGCCAGGACCGGGAAAGCCTAGCTCAGACACATTTCTTAAAAAAGGTGGGCATGACTCGAAAGATCATTCCCCTGAGGACGAAGGTGAAGAGGACAAGACTAGGAAAGAAAATGGAACCATTGCTGATAAAATAACTATTGCAGATGATCACTATTGTAACTTGCATTTATTGACTGCTTGAATTTGATCACCTTCCTCCACAACAGCCTTATGAGAAAGTAATTATTATTACCCCCACTTATAGATGAGGAAACTGAGGCTTAGAGGAGTTAAGTAACTGGCCCCAAGTCAATCAAATGGAGAGTGGCAGAGAGAGTGACTCCTAGTCACTCTGCCATCCCACTGCCCTGGACCTCCAGCAGGGAGGACATTAAGCCATATTCCAGATATTGTCACCTCATAGTGGGGCAACTGAGGCCTGGAGAGGGTCCCACCTGGGTCTCTGGTAGCACCAGCTGTGACTTCCCAGTTAGCTAAGGCCCCCTTGTCATTACACCTGCTGCCACTGCATTTACCAGAACACAGTGATAAAGGACCCAGGGAGAAACAATGCCAAGGCAACGGTGCTGGCAAGGCTGAGCAGAGTGAACTCCAGAGGGTAGCTCAGGGCTTGGCTCTGTGAACCCAGCTCCCTACAGGGGCCTGCTAGAGCGGGCCTGTGTGGGCGGGGGTAGTATCAAAGGCCACCACTCCCAGGACACACAGCTTATATCTTATGCTGCAGCCTCCCTTCTCCCCAGGGAGAATCAGCCACAGCACAAGGAGAACTCCTAGAGACTCAGGTCACTGAACAAGCCGATAGATTCTACCATTGGGCTGGGAAAAAAAGTCTGGAATTTAAATATGAATCTGAATTTAGATGAGAATGCTTCCGATATGGTTTGGCTCTGTGTCCCCAACCAAATTTCATCTTGTAACTCCCATAATTCCTATGTGTTGTGGGAGGGACACAGTGGGAGATAACTGAATCATGGGAGTGGGTCTTTCCTGTGCCATTCTTGTGACAGTGAATAAGTCTCATGACATCTGATGGCTTTAAAAAACGGGAGTTTGCCTGCACAAGCTCTCTCTTTGCCTGCCACCATCCACGTAAGATGTGACTTGCTCCTCCCTGCCTTCTGCCATGATTGTGAGGCCTCCCCAGCCACGTGGAACTGTAAGTCCAATAAACTTCTTTCTTTTGTAAATTGCTGAGTCTCAGGAATATCTTTATCAGCAGCATGAAAACAGACTAATACAGTAAATTGGTATCAGTAAAGGGGAGCGCTGCTGAAAAGATACCCAGAAATGTGGAAGTGACTTTGAAACTGAGTAACAGTTTGGAGGGCTCAGAAGAAGACAGGAAAATGTGGGAAAGTTTGGAACTTCCTAGAGACATGTTGAATGGCTTTGACAAAAATGCTGATAGTAGTATGAACAATAAGGTCTCAGATGGAGATGAGTAACTTGTTGGGAATTGGAGCAAAGGTGACTGTTGTTATGTTCTAGCAAAGATATTGGCAGCATTTTGCCTCTGCCCTAGAGATTTGCAGAACTTTAAACTTCAGAGAGATGATTTAGGGTATCTGGTGGAAGAAATTTCTAAGCAGCAAAGCATTCGAGAGGTAACCTGGGTGCTGTTAAAGCCATTCAGTTTTATAAGGGAAGCAGAGCATAAAAGCTCAGAAAACTTGCAATAGAAAAGAAATGTAATAGAAAAGAAAATCCCATTTTCTGAGGAGAAATTCAAGTTGGCTGCAGAAATTTGCATAAGTAGCCAGAAGCCAAATGTTAATCCCCAAGACAATGGGGAAAATGTCTCCAGGGCATGTCAGAGGTCTTCATGGCAGGCTCTCTCATCACAGATCCAGAGGCCTAGGAGGAAAAAACGGCTTCATGGGCTGGGCCCAGGGTCCCTGTGCTTTGTACAGCCTAAGGACTTTGTGCCCTATGTCCCAGCCACTCTAGTGATAACTAAAAGGGGCCAATGTACAGCTCAGGCTGTGGCTTCAAAGGGTGCAAGGCCCAACCTTTGGCAGCTACCATGTGATGTTGAGCCTGCACGTGCACAGAAGTCAAGAATTGAGGTTTGGGAACCTCTGCCTAGATTTCAGAGGATGTATGGAAACACCTGGATGTCCAGGCAGAAGTTTGCTACAGGGGCGGGGCCCTCACGGAGAACCTCTGCTAGGGCAGTGCAGAAAGGAAATGTGGGGGTGGAGGCCCCACAAATAATCCCTACAGGGCACCACCTAGTGGAGCTGTGAGAAGAGGGCTACTGTCCTCCAGACCACAGAATGGTAGATTCACCAACAGCTTGCACCATGTGCCTGGAAAAGCCACAGACACTCAACACTAGCCCATGAAAACAAGTGGGAGGGAGGCTGTACCCTGCAAAGCCACAGGGGCAGAGCTGCCCAAGACCATGGGAACCCACCTCTTGCATCAGCATGACCTAGATGTGAGACATGGAGTCAAAGGAGATCACTTTGGAGCTTTAAGATTTGACTGCCCTGCTGGATTCTGGACTTGCATAGGGCCTGTGGCCCATTTGTTTTGGCCAATTTCTCCCATGACAGCTGCATTTACCCAGTGCCTGTACCCCCACTGTATCTAGGAAGTAACTAACTTGCTTTTGATTTTACTGGCTCATAGGTGGAAGGGACTTGCCTTGTCTCAGATGAGACTTTAAACTGTGGATTTTTAAGTTAATGCTGAAATGAGTTAAGACTTTGCGGAACTGTTGGGAAGGCATGATTGGTTTTGAAATGTGAAGACATGAGATTTGGGAGGGGCCAGGGGCAGAATGATATGGCTTGGCTCTGTATCCCCATCCAAATCTCATCTTGTAGCTCCCATAATTCCCACGTGTTGTGGGAGGGACACTGTGGGAGATAATCAAATCATGGAGGTGGGTCTTTCCTGTGCTGGTCTCCTGATAGTGAATAAGTCTCATGACATCTGATGGCTTTTAAAAACAGGAGTTTGCCTACACAGGCTCTCTCTTTGCCTGCCACCATCCACGCAAGATTTGACTTGCTCCTCCTTGCCTTCCACCATGATTGTGAGGCTTCCCCAGCAACGTGGAACTCTGAGTTCTCTATTAAACTTCTTTCCTTTGTAAATTGCCCTGTCTCAGATATACTTTTATCAACAGCATGAAAATGGACTAATACAGCTTCTTAGTTAGGGTCTCTGAAAAGCTACCCTATGACCATGGCCTTACATAAATAACCTAAAACAAAGACCAGATGTCTACCCAGCAACAAGAATGGGACTTAAAAACATGGTCGTGGGTAGAGAAAGTAAGAAACCAAATGAGATATATAACACAATGCTATCTATGTCAAGTAAAAATGATGCACACAAAACATTATAGATTTTGCAAGACCATACACAAGAAAAAGATACAGATTAAGCATAAGAGAATTATTGCATATGGGAAAGGAAAGTAATAAGAGTATAAGGGGTAGGGCTAAAGATAAATAAGGAAAGAAAGTTAGGAGGGAGAAAGGGAAGGAGAGCGGGAAATGTAAAAGGCGGGGAAGGAGGCCAGGCACAGTGGCTCATGCCTGTAATCCCAACACTTTGGGAGGCTGAGGTGGATGGATCACCTGAGGTCAGGAGTTCAAGAGCGGCCTGGCCAACATGACGAAACCCCATCTCTACAAAAATACAAAAATTAGCCAGGCATGGTGGCATGGGCCTGTAATCCCAGCTACTCAGGAGGCTGAGGCAGGAGAATCACTTGAACCCGGGAAGCAGAGGGCGGAGGGTGCAGTAAGGTGAGATTACACCACTGCACTCCAGCCTGGGCAACAGAGCAAGACTCCATCTCAAAAAAAAAAAAAAAAAAAAAGGGTAGGAAGGAAGAAAGGGAAGAAGACTGATAGGCAGGCTTTGCAAAGACCAACACTGAGAATGTTCTCTGGAGGAAAAGAGATGTGTGATTAATTCCACCTTAGACATCTGAGGCCCCAAACAAAGGGGCAGGATAACTTGAGTGATTCCAGATTACTGGAGGACTGTCCCTGAAGGGTTTCTTGCAATGCCTTGAGCCAGATTGTTTCCTGGAGGCACAAAGTGATAGTATTTAAGACCATTTAGAGGTTTCTATTTAATCCGAGGTTGTCAGGGAGGGAGCCAGGCCTGAAACATGCTATGCCTGGGTCCCATGAAGAAAATCTGGGAATGAAGGCTGGGGGCCCAGGAAAAGCAGACCCTGATGGAGCATAGGCCAGAGTGAGCCCCTTGGAAAAGGCAAACTCCTTTGGCTTCTACAGGGAGAAATTGCCCTGAATGCAGGGAGTTGGTTCAAGACCATACAGCAGGCCTCGGGCCCAGATGTGGTGGGAACACCATGCAAGGGAAAAACAAAACACTCCAGAACGACATGTTGGCCAGGCAGACAATTTGTAATGTAAATGTCAGTGGTTTGAGAATGCTATTTTTAAGGTCCTGGTTTAAATGTCTGACTGAAAAGCAGCAAAGGATTTTGTTTCCCATACCATTCTACGTGCTTTTTGTAGGATGTATGTATGTATGTATGTATGTATAAAGTAATTGGGTTTTATTTCAATAGGGAGTCAAAGATACCAAGGGGAATGATGTTCATAGGAAGATTCCATAGGGAGAATGGTCCGCATAGCTTTTTTCTGGGAACCTGTGTAGAACTTCCTACTGACTACAAGATATCTTCTGGAAGTGCCCCAACACCAGAAACTCAGAACCCTTCCTGACTCCAGTTTCAATAAAAGATCCCATCTCTTCTTTACCCTTCTACAAGAGCCCCAGGCTGAAACCTCTACCCTCTCACCCACCATGCCAGTCCAGCTTCTAGATCACTCTGCCTCCAAAATGTCTCATATTCTGCCCCCCGTTGCCTTTCTCTCTCCACTGTCACAGGAATATGCCCTTATGTTTCTATTTGCTCAGCAAGAGCATTCTTGAGCAGCCATGATGTACTAGGGATGATGTAGGACACACAGGTCAGAGATGACTAAGGCCCCACCCCTTCATTCAAGCAGCTCCCTGCCAAGGGAGAGACAGAGCCCCCTGAAAAATTACAACATAACCCAGTAAGTGCTGAAAAAGGGACTAGTGCAAGGGTTTTCAGAGCAGAGAGGGAGGCAATTAATTCTGCCATAAATGCTCAGGGAAACTTCCCATAAGAGGTGATATTCGGGCAGGTGCTGAAATACCCACTGGATTTCCCAGGTAACAGGGGTCTCATTACCTCTTCTCTGGACTACGCCAAGAGCCCCTCACCAGTATCCCAATATCTAAGCTTGTACCCCTAAAGTCTATTCTACACCTAAGTCCAGATATATTCCCCAAATGCACAGCCCTAGATATCTCACTAGCACAGAATCTCTGCCCAATGACTTGCTGTACAGCTCTTTAGCACAGCACTCAAAATCATCTTGCCCAGCCCAGCCTTCACTTCAGCCTCATTTCACACTGACCCCCATACCCTCCCCGACAGAGCCGTTACCTCTAGCCAATCTTTCTCACACATACACCAGGCTTTTGCCTATACGGCTCCTTCCACATCTCTATTTGGCAAGACCTTGCCCATTCTTCAGAGTCCAGACTAAATACCTACACAGTATGGAAGCTTCCAGAACTGATATGGTTTGGCTGTGTCCCCACCCAAATCTCATCTTGAATTGTAGTTCCCATCATCCCCACGTGTCATGGGAGGGACCTGACAGGAGGTAATTGAATCATGGAAGCGGTTACCCTCATGTTATTCTCGTAATAGTGAGTTCTCATGAGATCTGATGGTTTATAAGGGGATTTTCCCCCTTTTGCTGGGGACTTCTTCCTGCCGCCATGTGGAGGACATGTTTGCTTCCCCTTCTGCCACGATTGTAAGTTTCCTGAGGCCTCCCCAGCCATGCTGAACTGTGAGTCAATTAAACCTCTTTCCTTTATAAATTACTCAGCTTCAAGTATGTCTTTATTAGCAGCATGAGAACAGACTAATACAGAAACCTATCACAGAACTTGGCTTATTAAAGCAGTTAAGCACTGCTGGGCATCTGCTTCATGTGTTGCTATGGGAAGATACCTCTCTTCCTTTGTCCTACCTACCCCACCCTCCAAAAAGGCAAGGCCACCTTTTATTCACCTTGGTCTGCCTTCTACAGAGCCTTGCATATGCCCTGGCAGGTAACTGCTGACAAGAGTTTACTGAATTGAACCAAAGTAAAATGAACTGGGGTGGAGAAGGAGTGCTGTTCCTCTAACCAAATTTGATTTTTGTTTCTGAATTGCTCAACTCCCAACACCCTGGCCCCCACAAGACTTCTCCTTCCTTTCTTCTCTTTCATGAACTCCCTCCATGACTGGGTTCCATGGTCTCCTATCCTTCCCCCTCTTCTCCTTTCCTAAATCATTAGCTGAGCCATTAGCAAAGAGGAGTCGGCCTCCCTCCAGAAAACATATACAAACACACTTCAAACAGCTGCTTCTGAGAATTGCTAACAGCCTTTCTTCTAGTAGAAGCTCTCTGGGTTCTGAAGACCAGGAACTGCTTTGCTTGTGTCCAAACACAAGCAGCTTTCACTGCAAAATCTTAAAGTGCAGTGGTACATAAAAAGGGTTTGGATGCCAGCACCTCCTGACTCCATGCTGTACTCTGCACAGCCTTGCACAGAAGTCTACCCCATCTGGGGAGTTCTGAGGATCTGCTGCTTCTGGGATGAGTTATGCAGAGTAAACAAACCCCCACCTCCGCCTCCACAGCTCAGACGCCTGCACCTTTCTTTCAACTTCATCAAAGCAAACTGTCAGACTACACGTCTCACACAAGGGAGTTCTAAATAGGGGCACTGCTTTCTTCCTTCAGTTTAAAAGGGAGAGTTCAAAAGGGAGAAGAAGAGCATCTGAACAGCTCTTGTCTGCCCAAATGTTACAATAGGTAAATTGTTGGCTCCAGAAGAGGAGCAAATGTTGGCAGCACTCAAGCCTCATCCTCTCACGGTCAATCGTTGGTCTCAACATCCTCAATCTCTAGCTGCTTCTGCAAAACCCTGCAAACACATCAGTCTTTGGAGAGTAGGAAATTACAGAAAGAGAAAGAAAAAAGTTTGCTTCAAAACTAAAGAGTGGAAGGAAACGTGCTCTATCTTGATCTCAGAGAGCAGTTACACAGATGTACACAGAAGTGAAGATGCACACTAGAGCACTTAAGGTTGTACACTTAATGCCTTCACCGTTTGTGTCTTATGCCTCCATAATACACTGATAAACTTTTTAAAAGGATGGGCCTTCCCAGACAGAGCTATACTGATACTCTGAATGAGAACTGTTTCCTGGAGACCTTAGTTAACTTACTAAGGCCATTACTGAATGGCCCTAAAAAAAATACCAAAGAGCTTCTCTGGCCCCACAGTGTAGATCCAGGATTGACTGGTCTCTTAAAAGGATGTCCCCAGGAGAGAAGGGCAAGAAGTAGAAGACATCAATCAGAGAGAGAGTAGTCTGCTCTGCTCACTTGACTGGACCCACTTGCTGAGGTCAGGTGGAAGGAAAGGGGCCCCCCACCACCCATCTCCCAGACAGAGCCAATGAGGACCCCTTAGGCCCTGATGGGCACAGCACAGAGGCACCCGCTGCACCTACCGAGCCGCAGGGCACCCAGCTCATCATCCACCTTGTCAGACGTCAGCAACTGATTTTTCCTAGAAAATAGAAAATATCAATGTACCAGAGGGGACAGACAGAGAAATGCAAACGGCAGAGAAGACTGTTAAGAGCGATGGACAGGCATTCAGGAGACAGGTCTCTCTAGTCTTGGCCTTGCCTCTGTGTGCCTTGAATACTCCCCCTCTCTCAGCCATAGGTTCCACATGGGATGGGACCAAATAGCCTCCATGATGCTTGTCGATTCTGTGTTCTCACAAAGAGACTCATACACCAGCCAATACAGGATGGTCAGCTCTGTAGGTTGGCATTTGCCAAGCACTGCAGGTAGGCTATCTCGCCAATTTCACTGCAATACTTTTGGGAAACACACACATGCACAAACAAATGAAGTTCTTGTCATCATTGCCCAGAATCCGTTCATCTCATCTCCATGATTTTTGTTTGTTTGTTCCCTCTCTCCTAGCTTTCTGGTAAAGCCATCAGCAGCTATATATAAGAAACCTTTGAAATGTACCAAGGTGTTTAAAGGAACCCTCCTGTATCTTCCTGTTACTTAAAACATTGCCCTGTGATTCTGATTTGTAAATTCAGGTATGTACACACAGAGCTTTCTTAAAAGGGTCCACCTTTTAAGGGTGGAACCTTTAAGGGAGCATTTTCTAAAGTTCCCTTTAGATTTTTCTGTTCTCTAGCACGCATCGATCTGAAATAAAGTAAAATCATTTCTAAACAGAAAGTATTAAAAATAACAGTATTACATCACTCTCTGAAAACCCATTTACTATGTTAAAAAAATGACAGCTCTTTTGAGCGTGGCATTGAAATATATTTTCCTCCAACATCCTTGCAGGGTAAGATATGATTGAAGTAACAATCGTAATCTTGCCCTGGTGTACTCTATTGAATTGGTTTCCTCCTGAAGATGTATGAAGGGGCGTGAATGGAAGACCTCAGAGGACACACAGTACCAAATCCCTGAGTACACACTTCTTCAGACTCTGGGTTTCTTTCACTGGCGCTAGAACACAGAACTCCCTCACCCTTCCTCCCAGGCAGTCCTCATCCTCCAAGTGTCCTCCTCGACTCAGTCAAGTCATTTGCCTTAATTCAAAACCACAAAACCCCTCTGCCCAACACCACCAGGATTCTATAGGCATTCTTGTGGGGACTGGTGGAAGAATGAGCTGGAAAGAGGAGTTAAGGCACAGAGGGGTGGTTAGAGGGGTGTGGAAGGGGCAATCAACACTGAGGTTGTGTCAGAGCACCCCCACCCATGAAGAACTGCACTTTCACCAGGAGCCTCTTCCAATCACACTCTTCCCACCTCCGCCTGCTCTGCAACAAAGGGCTGAGGACCTGAGTTCTACCCTGCCTATCCCATCTGTCACTGCTTCATCTGGAGATGAAGGCAAGGCATCCTCCCCTTGCTGTGCTTCAGCGTCCCTTTCTGAAAATCAAGGACCAAGGCATTGGTACTAAGCCTCTAAAATCCCCCATGAATGATTTCAAGCAGGGAACAGCAGCAGCAAAGACATCTCTCCAACATCCTGCATTCAATAACATCTCTCTTGAACCCCCACCTCTGCTCTCTGCCTCTTCATCTCTCACCTAGATTATTTTAATAGGCTCCTAACTGGTTTCCTGACCCTTAGTGTCACCCATCCTTGGCCCCCAACATTTTCACATGGCTGCCAAAGTCATCTTCCTAGAAAGCAAATCTGACCACAACACTGAAGCCTGGCTGAAATTCTTCAGAGTCCCCATCATCACCATCAATAATAACAATAATCACATGTATTAAAATAACAGCAAGAATACCAATACATTCCTAAAGGCTCCTGTGACTGTTCCACACACTGTGCTAAATGCTTTGCAAGCCTCAAAAGTCATCTACTTCTCAGAAAAGGTTTATGAAGCACTTATTTCACTCAGTCTCAAAGACATTTAGTAATTTTCCTAGGGTTACACAGCAAGTAAGTGGCAGCACAGGCATTTAAACCCAGGCGGTAACTCCAAAGACAATGGCAATAACTACATTTACTGCTTCCTTATAAAAATAAAATCCAGGCCCATCAGGGTATCCTGCAAGGCTCTCCATGACCCGGCCACCTACTGCCCAGCCTCATCTCACTCTGGGCCATCACATTCCACCCGCATTTCCTCCATGCTGAACGTCTCAGTTCATGCCTCTATATCTTTTCATAAGCTGCTCATTCCATCTAGAATACTCTGGCAAACAAACTCACACTAATCCTCTAAAGCTCAAGTGGAACATCAGCTTCTTCTCAACTCCAAAGAACACATTCATTCATTTATTCACTCACTCACCCATCACATGTGAGGCTATCTGGCAGGCCTATCTATCTCACTGCCCAGAAGAAACACATTACACAGATATGTAAAATGAACAGACATTAAATGCAATGTCGCGTGGTGTGGTAGGCTGAATAACAGCCCTCAATTATATCCACATCCTAATCCCTGGAACTTCCTTGTGAATGTTACTTTACATGGCAAAAGGGATTCTGCAAATGAGAATAAGTGAAGGATCTTTAGATGAGGAAATTATCCTGTATTACCCAAATGGGACCAACGTAATTATAAGGATCCTTATCATAAAGAGGTAAAGAGAGATCTGACACAGAAGAAGAGAAGGCGATGTGAACATAGAAACAGAGATTGGAGTGATCTGCTTTGCAGACAGGAAGGAGCTACAAGCCAAGGAATCCAGGTGGGTACTAGAAGGTGAAAAGGGCAAGGAAACAAATTCTCCCCTGGATCCTCAAGAAACAACCAGCCCTGCCAACACCTTGACTTTAGCCCAGTGGAACTTCAGCCCTCCAGAACTATGAGATAATAAATTCATGTTGTTTGAGGCCACTTAGTTTGTGGTAATTTGTTATGGCAGCAATGGTAAACTAACACATGTGGTAACAGTTACAAGCAAGGAAGAAGAAAGGACTGCAGGATTATCTTGGTCTCCTCCGGATCTCGGGTGTCCAGCCTATAGCCAGTGCTCCATAAATGGGTGCTCAGTGCCAGATGATTCTCACAGAAGCCAGGTGGCTTACACAAGGTCACATGACTTAGAAGTGCCAGAGTCAGGATTCAAACCCAGGCTGCTGGTTTCAAATGCTCTACTCTGCTCTTGCCTCGATTTTCCACATCCTTCCTCTGCTCAGAAACTTCCATGGCTTCCTGCAGACTATAGGACAAGGGCCAAATCTCCCAAGTGGTTCCCTTGGCTCCTGAAGGTAGGCAGGTGGCCATGAGCCCGCTGAGATGGTGGGAATCATGTTCCCACTGGGTAGGGTACAGCTTGGCCTGTCTCTCTGGTCACAGGACTTCCACCCAGAGGGCCATCCATCAGCTATAAGAGCCCAGCTCAGATGCTTTGTGCCGGGTTCCCATAGATCTCATCACCAGAGACTTCAATTATGCTTCCATGTAGAGAATGTGCTTATTGTTCCTTTCATGTGTCTCTTTGTGGCATAAGCTTTACAAAGTTTAAAAGGTCAGTTTAAAAACATGTTCTTCCCTTTGAGTGAAACTATTCTGAACAACAATGACAAAAAGATAAATCAAGGGATTCAAAACACTTTTCAAAGTGTGATTGTTCAGATAACCCAGAGACATGTGTCAAAGTATGCAACTAATAAATCCATGGGGGCCAACTGGCAAAACTCCGCTCGCCCCTCTGCTGAGGCCTCCACCTCCCACCACAGCTCTTCTCATGCCCCGCCCCGGCCCCAGGGAGAGGCACGAGCCAGGTCACTGCTGGTGTTCTGGGCTCCAAGGGACCAGGACTCAATCTCTGAATACCTGAATCCTTGGCTTAGTGAAGAGTCACTCTCACATAATAACAGAGAAGAAGCCAGGTGTGGTGGCTCATGCCTATAGTCCCAGCATTCTGGGAGGTGGAGACGGAGGTGGAGGCAGGAGGATCACTTGAGGCCAGCCTGGGCAACATATCAAGACCCTCTCTCTACAAAAAATAAAAAAATTAGTTGAGCGTGGTGTCACGCACCTGTAGTCCCAGCTACTCGGGAGGCTGAGGTGGGAGGATTGCCGGAACCCAGGAGATTAAGGTTGTAATAAGCTATGATCATGCAAGCCGCTACCCCTAAAAAACAAAAATAAATAACAACAAAAAAATAAAAACTGAGAAGAGGAGATGCTTACTCCTCTGTGTTTGTTACTAGATTCTTGGCTAAATTAGTTATGGGTTCTAAAAGAAAGGCATCTCATGAAAATAAAGATACTGATCACTTACTGCTATGGTTTGAATATCAGACCCCTCTAAAACTCATGTTGAAATTAAATCCCCAATGTGGCAGTATTGAGAGGTGGGGCATTCAGGAGATGATTAGGTCATGAGTGCTTTGCTCTCATGAATGGATTAATGGGTTCATAAATTAACAAGTTGTTATGGGAGTGGGATTGGTGGCTTTCTAAGAAGAGGAAGACAGACCTGAATTGGCACACTCAACCTCCCCATCGTGTGATTCCTTGAGCTACCTCAGCACTCTGCAGAGGGCCCCCACCAGCAAGAAGGCCCTCACTAGATATGACCTCCCATCCTTGGACTTTCCAACCTCCAGAATTGTAGTACACAAATTTTGTTTCCTTATAAACTACTCAGTTTCAGGTACTCTGTTATATGCTACAGAAAATAGACTAAGACATTTGCTATATATTTGACGAAATATCAGAACCCAGTGTCAATGGAGTTCAGATTGACCCCATTCATATGACACAAGAATCTAGAATACAAGAAATTAACATAAATTTTTCCGAAGTCAGTGATACCCCAGCACACCTAACCAAAGTAATGTAAAATAATCTGACAGAGCACTTCTACAAACCAGTTCACACAAGATTCCCTGGAAGAGAGAGGTTTTTTGTTTTTTTATTTGTTTTATAAGTCCTACTAAAATATGCTCAAAATAGTAAACTCTCAAGCACATGAGAAACGATGTACCATGCGTGAAAGCCAACAGACACAGCAAATAGGACTCCCAAAGACTCAAGATGGAGCAACAATCTTAGAGAGGCTGTAAATTAGAAAGATTAGAGAAACTTTTTAAAAATAGGAATGGAAATCATAAGAAAAGAGCTAGACATTATGAAAAAAAAAGAATGGGCAGCTCTGAAGAGTAAATGTAGTCATTGAAATAATGGGCATATAACAATGGTGATAGATAATACATTAAATATTGAAAAAAACATTCATGAATCTGCTACTGAAAGAGGAAGGAATAAAGGACAAAAAGGAAGAAGCTGCGGGTAGTGCAAGGAAAAGAGAGAGAAGATGGGCAAGCTCTTCTCTACAGAATACCGTCAATGAATGTAGAAGGAATTATAAAATTAGAAAATCATCATTTTATACACTCCAATTTAATCATTTATATGGGAAACGGTCATCAGTAGATGCCAATACAACTGGATGGAAGGTTTTTGAGAAACAGGGTATTCATATGGTCTGAAAGTTTCAGATTACTTATTAATTGCCAAAGGGAAAGTTATCTTTATAATGATAGAGAGAGTGACATACACCACCTTAACAGAGTGATCCAAATTAGCATCATCAAAATAAAACAAGCTGGCATTAATGTGGTCCTGATGTGATGTAACAGGAAATACACAACATCACTTCTGTATTGTCCTTCCCCCCCGCAAAAATGCTTAATATAAACCTAATAATGAAACAAGACAACAAATCTAGAATGGGTGTTCTTAGGAAAACAAGCCCATTCTCTTCATGAAAAACTAAAACTGAGGTTAAAATAGACTAGAGGCTCAGTGCAGTGGCTAATACCTATAATCCCAACACTTCAGGGGGCCAAGAAGTTGGACAACAGTCTGGGCAACATAGTGATACCCCATCTCTGCAAAAAATAAATAAATAAAAAATAAAAAATTAGCCAAGTATGGTGGTGCATGCCTGTAATCCTAGCTGCTGGGGAGGCTTGAGGTAGGAGGATCACTGGAGCCTGGGAAGCCAAGACTGCAGTGAGCTGTGATCGATCATGCCACTGCACTCCAGCCTAGGCAAGAGTGAAACCTTGTCTGAAATAAATAAATAAATATTAGACAGGCATGTCAACCAAGACAATGGGCAAACCTTGAATGGATCCTGGATTGAAAAAAAAATAAAGCCTAAAAGAATATCTCGGGAACACTTGAGAAAGATGTGATTATGGGCTACATGTCAGATAATGTTATTGAATCAATATGAAATTTATTGGGCCAGGTACACTGGTTCATACCTGTAATCCCAACACTTTAGGAGGCTGAGGCAGGAGGATCACTTGAGCCCAGGAGTTTGAGACCAGCCTGGGCAACATGGCAAAACCCTGCCTCTACTAAAAATACAAAAATTAGCCAGGCTTGGTGGTATGAGCCTGTAGTTCCATCTACAGGACTATGGGAGGATCCCTTGAATCTGGGAGATGGAGGTGACAGCGAGCCAAGATCACACCACTGCACTCCAGTCTGGGTGTGAGAGCAAGATTCTGTCAAGAAAGAAAGAAAAGAAAGAAAGAAAGAGGGAAGGAAAGAAGGAAGGGAGGGAGGGAGGGAGGGAGGAGAAGGGGAGAAAAGAAAAGAAAAGAAAGAAAGAAAGAAATGTTGTGGGTACTGTGGTTGTGGAGGAAAATGTTCTTGCCCTTAGGAGATGCATGCTGAAATATTTACAAGTGAAATGCCAGGATATCTGTATTTTCCTTTAGAATGAATCATCAGAAAAATACGTGCATACATAAATACATATAATATATATTGGGGAGGAGATGAGAGAAAGAAAGAGAAAGAACAAATGTGACAAAATTGTATCAATTGCTGAATTTAGGTGAAAAGTCTACAGATATTCATTGTACTCTTCTTTCAAGTTTTTTGCAGTTTTGAACATCTTTAAAGTTTGGAAAAAATCTTTTGGTAAACATAAACAGTAGATTAGACACAGTGAAGACATCATTAAGTACTAAGAGCTATCAGATGACATTACTCAGAATATCACCAATCAGGAAAGAGATAAAATGCATGAAAGAGCAGAGACATGGAGGAAAAACTTCTAAAGTCCAACCTACATATAAAAGAAGCTCCAGAAGGGAAGAATAATGAGAATCTAGGAAGGCAAATACCTGAAAAGGTAATTGCTAAGAACTTTCCAGACATGTATCCTCACAGAAACATGACATTCAAACGGACATGTAAAAATAAATGCACACCTAGACACGTCATTTTAAAACTACTGGAATACCAAAGACAATGAGAAAAATCTTAGAGAAAAGGCATATTACCTATAAACAGTTACAGCAGACCTCTCAATAGCAATGACAAGGGCGTAAGACAATAACATCTTCAAAGCTGAAAGAAAATAACTGTCAACTTTGAAATTCCCAACTAAAACATCATTAAAAGTAAGAACAAAATGAAGACATTTTCAGACAAGGATTAAAACAGTTAACTATCACAGACCTCCACTGAATGAACGATTAAGGACTCATATCAGGAGTAAAAGAAATCAGTAAGCATTTAGATAAAACCTAAATGAGAACTGGCAATAGAAACAATTAAAATAATAACAATAGCAACTAATTTAAGAGTAGTTAAAAACAACATGAAACTAAAACACCTGACATAATAAACAGGAGCATAGGAATGGGAAACGATCATCAGAGTTAAAGCTTCCCAAAATGTCACATTTTTTTGAGGGGGTAGAAGGATTGATTAAAGTCAATTAAGATTAAAAATTTAGAAGTAACCACTAGAACAATAAAAACATAATGTATAATTTCCAAATGTGAAAAGAGTAGAAAAAAATACATTTCAGTTAATTCACAAGTAAGTGCCACTGTGGAAAACAGTCTGGGAGTTCCCCGAAAAGTTAAAAATAAAATTATTCTGCAATTCCATTTTTCAGTATACACCCCAAAGAACTGAAAACAGGGACTCAAACAAATACATGGGCATAAATGTTCACGGCAGCACTATTTACAATAACCAAAAGGTGGAGACAACCCAAATGTCAATTAACAAATGAGTAAATAAATAAAATGTTATATATCCATACAATGGAGTATTATTCTGCCATCAAAAGGAATGAGGTATGGATACATGCTACAACATGGATGAACCTCAAAAACATTATGTTAAGTGAAAGAAGCCTGACACAAAAGCTTATATGATTCCACTTATGTGAAATATCACAGATTGGTAGTTGCCAGAGACTAGGGGTTAGGGGAAGAATGGAGAAAAACTGCTTAATGCATAAGGGATTTTACTTAGAAGAAATGAAAATGTTCTAGAACTAGACAGAGGTGGTGGTTATACAACACTGTGAATGTACTAAATGTCACTGAATTGTTCACTTTCAAATGGTTAATTTAAAAAATAATGCAAGAAAAGAGGAGAAATGATATAAAGAAAAAGTGTGGCAAAAGGGAAGTATGAAATATAACAGGACAAATAAATTCAAGTAAATCAGCAATTATACTAAAGGCAAAAAAATTAAACTTGCCAGTTAAAAGAGACAGAGATTGAATTTTACTTTAAAAAATATCTATATGCTGTTTTAAGACACATGATAAAAAAGCTTAACACTAAAGCATGGCAAAAATATACCATTTGTATACTAGCCATTGAAAAGATGATGTGGCTACATGCTATCAGATAAAACAGACTTTGGGATAAAAGTATTATTAGTGATAAACTTACTTACTAGAGAATAATAAAAGGAAAATTCAACAGAAAATGTAGCCATCATGAACCTCTATGCTCCTAACAACACAGCTTCAAAACATATTATCAAAAATTTGACAGAACTACAAGGAGAAACTGTTCAATCCATGAGCATAATAGAAAATTTTAACACATATCTCCCAGCAACTAACAGATCAAGCAGAAAAATAACATTAATAAGAATAAAGAATATTTGAACATTAAAATAACATGTTTGATCCAAAACATCCAACTGTTAAATAATATATTCTTGTCAAGCACAAATTTATAAATATTGACCATACAGTAGTCCACATATATGTCTCAAAAAATTCCAAACTGTGTTTCTGATTACAAAGAAATAAAACAAGAATTCAATAATAAAGAGATAGCTCCTCTACATCCCCCCAAAATAACCCATGCATTAGAAAATTTTAAAGAAATAATGGCAGAACAGATTTCAAAATGGTTAACGTCAAAAACACAACTTATAAAGTCTTATGGGAAGCAGTTAAAGTAATATGGAGAGGGCAATGTATAGCATAAAGGCACCTATTACTGTGGAACAGTGGAAAGCAAAGAGCTAAGCACCCCCCTGCAAAAGAGAACAACAGAATAGACCAAAAGAGAGTAGAAAGGAGGAAAAATCAATGCAAGATGAAAAAGTTAATGAAACAAAAAATAATAAATAGATTCAACAACCCTCAAAACTGACTCTTTTAAAAGATTAATAAAAAGGCAAACCTTTGGCAAGATTGATAAAGAGAAGAGAGTATAAATAAACAATACTAAGAGTGAAAAGGAAGGATAAAACTAAACATTATCAATGGCAGCTTTTCAGTAAGAAGAATATAGTATGAATAAGTTCAAACCAATACATCTGAAAACTGACAGGTGGGACCACTTTCTAGAAAAATCACAAAACTGACTAAAAAATGAACAGAAAATCCGAAACTACCTATAATAATTTTCTTAAATCATTAATTTAAAATTCACCCCCATTTCCAGCCCCAACATACACATGAAGAGTTTTACTGATGTGTTCCACCAAATATAAGAAAATCTCCCCAGTTTACATTCCCAAAGAGTGTGCACTTGGTCCCTGAACCACCCATCCCAGCTGTGAATCTCACTGACACACTAAAAGTCTGTGCAGGAGAGCCAAGTGTCCAGCTTCTCTGGGCTTCAGATTCTTCATCTATTCTTTATTCTTCATCTAATGGGGCTAATAATAGTCTTCCCTCAAAAGATTGTTGTGAGAATTAAATGAGTTAATACATCAAGTACTAGGAATAGCACCCTACATACAGAAATTTCTACGTGTTAGTTGAGATAATGATGATTAATGAGGCTACCACAACCTTGATTCTAAAAAACTAATACCTGTAAACATAAAATACAAAAATATAAAATAAAATAGACAACTGTATTAGCCATGAGTTTGAGAGAAATTATGACCAAATAGAAATGCAAGACTATTTTAACAGTAGAAAATCTAATAATGTAATTCAAACCAAGAGATTTAAAAAATATAAAATAATCTAAATAGATGCAGAAAAGCACTTGATAAAATAAATATCCATATATGGTTCTTTAAAAATAATTCTTAGCATGCTTAAGGGAAGGGTTTTATTTGAACCCTAAAGAACATCCTACCTAACGCTGAGGCATTGGAAGCATCCCTGCTAGAGTCAGTAACAAGATGAGGATATCCAGCATCCCACACATACCCAATATGCTGGTGATATACATACTGGAGGCCATGCAACAAGGCGAGTGAAACTGAAAACCCCAGGACCAGAGTCCAGGTTTCCTGACTACAAATTCAGCACTCCTACCACTCCTACCCCCACGTGAAACAGAACATCATTGTGCAATGAACAAGACAGTTAGATTATAATTAAGGAGAGAGTTATTCAGACATGGGCAGACATAGAAGAATTGAATGGACACGCACATGATAGGTAAGACTGGCATCACCTGTCAACAGATGCATTGCCTCTAGTCTCAACCTCCCTTTTGCTGGAGTTGTCTTTGAGGGGCTATAAGAACCACAACACTTCGGGAACCTGGGCTTCTGCTCTTCAGACCCAGCCCCTCCCCACCTGCAAGCACTTCTGGCCATGTATGTACACAGCAAACACTGGAGGTGCCCACCAGGGACAGCGGTGCTGCACTCATTCCTGGCTTTTCCATCAGTGACTCTGCATAGCCCCTATCACTTCAACAGCTCTTGTGAATGACTGAACTGCTGGAGAAGCAGTAAGCTTTTGTGAGTCAGATCCCTGAGGGCAAGTTGATATAAAAGACTTTTAAAAAAAGTTTTTTTAAATGTAGAATACAAAAAAAAAAAAAAGGACAAACCCAAGTTCTCCATGGAAGAAAAGTTTTTTCCTTTCACTTTCCTGCTCTCCTTTTTTCTTTGGTTTCCTGTAGCTCCTCAGCCAAGCTCCTTTAGGTATAGGCGGAGTCCAGAATTGTGGTTAGAGCTGGATGGCACTTAGATGTCACCTGGCATGACCTTTGGTGTTACAGACAAGGAAAACAAGGTCCAAGGAGAGGATGGGAATTCTTCAGTGGCTTCACCTCCTGGGAGCTCAGCGGGACTCTGAGCCTCTGGAGGGGCTTCCTCCACCTCCCTTGGTCACTGGATATTCACAGGCGTTTTTCAAATTAAGCCATAAAGAACATGAGGTCTCACGAAGGGTTGGGTTATCGAGAAGTCATCGCGTGCACTAACGATCACAACGTGTAGCAACTTTAACAGATCTTAAGTTTATACCCGGCAGTTGCCAGTTCTCAAATGGTTGACCTACAACATATAAAAGGAATATTTTTTTCTCTCTGTCTTTTCTTTCCTCTTAAGGATGTGGAAAACCTGACTAGAATTGCTGGTCTGACATTTCCTGTGAGAAAAGTTCTCTGCTTGGAATCCTGTGAAAACAATCTGCCTTAACAATTCAACTCAAATAAATTATCTTCCTGAAACCAGTGAAACCCTTAATTGGGAACTGGGCTGCATACCCAAGTCTCTCTCATCTGGGTCCATGATGACAAAGGTGGACAAAGATAGAGATCGCCCAGTGAGGACAGATTTGGGAGGCGGAGTGGGGCAGGGGGGGGCCCAGGTAGGAGGGAGGGAGAAATGGATGGCCCCGCATCCTCCTGGAAAAGCCATCGGGCCCAGGCTGTCTGGCTGGAGAGAACACGTGCAGTACTCCAGACTCCTAAGCCATTGTTTTGTTGGGGTGATGGTTTCTCAGCTAAACTCTCTTTCCGTACGTGTCCCTCCCAACAGTCCTTGGCACACGTCCTTGACAAGAAGTATGCAGAGCCAGAGCAAGATCTGAAATCAGTTCCAACATTTCTCCTTCCTGTATCTCTGTTCCTTGAGTCAGGCTGGATTCTGGAACATTCCAGGAACGGAGAAGAAATTTATCACAGTCTCAGACTCAGAAGTTTTCTTCAAGGGCATACAGTTTGCAAAACACAAGTGTAAAGAAATGTGACCTTCCCTCATATTATTTCCCTAATCTTCCAATTTCTCATACGAGACCCTGGCACGCAATTGGTATTCAATGATTGCTCCCTCTGGAAGCTGAGGAGTACTCAGAGATCACCTAGATATAGCTCATCCAGCTGGAAGGGCTGAAAAGGCTAATCTAGACCATCTAATCTAATCCTGCAGCCCTGCTGGAGGTGGAGTCAAGGACAGAGCTTTCCCAGGGCCCCTGGTTAGTAGGCAGAAATAGAGTTTTAGGCTCCTGACTCTCATCTTGGTTTATTTTAATCTATCCCATGCTGGATATTTGAGGCACCGCCTTCATTTTCTTAAGACCCAAAATGCATTAGGACAGATTGCTCTTCCCTTGGGGAGACACATACCAGCAGGACTTTGTGGCCCTCCCAGTTCATACCTCCCTGCCCTTCTCTCAGGCTGAAGTTTCCTGGGCACAGCTGAAGTCAGCTCCAAAAGGTGACTGGTGCAAGAGGCAGGAGTTGCTCAACAGGCAGTGAAAGGGTGGGTAGACATGATGTTACCCCAGGGAGAGAAAAATACCTTCTCGAAGGAAAAGTGATCTCTATGAAGCATGTCTCTGGAACACATTCAAATTCACTGAATAACCAGTCTGGCCTGAGGTATGCAGTTCACCAAGCAAAATGTTGCTAGACTATGATCTCCCTTCATCTTGGTCTCACCTCCACCCCTCTGCACACTAGCCCGTGGCTGCTGGACTTGACCAAGCCCACCCATCACGAGATGCTGGATGAGCCCAGTGACCAAGGCCAGTGCTGGAGATGTGATGGGGTGCCTGGCATGAGGTGTCCCAGGTGTAAGTGGGCCGCAGGCTGCACACCCAGTGGGCAGGGCCACTAAGGCTGCCTCTGATTAGGGATCCCTGGCAGCCCAGCCTCCCTCCCCAGAGGTCCCTGGGGGTGCCTCCCAAGGATGGTGTGAGAGCCCAGGATGGAAAGGATTGCCTCTACAGCCTTGGCCTTGTCCCAGGGAGGTCTAAAGTCATCCCTGGCATGACAAAAGGAAGGTTCTGACAGGCTGCCTGACGGAGTTGCTGCCAATTTCCACAGTAGATTGAAAAGCTGTGTGGAGATGTTTACTTAGCTGCTAGGAGAAGCCACTCTGGGGCACCAATCCTGCCCAAGACTGTCCTAATAAAGGCCAACCAACGTGTCAGGGAAGTAAGCTGCACCCACGAGAGAGGCTGAGTCCCACAAAACACTAAACCCACTTAGGCTCTGTTTGGTTAAATATGTCAAAGCATGGTTTAAAACAACTTCTAGGATGAAGCATTTTCCTTTCAAACTTATAAGGCATTCCCCTACATAAGCATTTATATAAGAGCTGTGAGCCACATGTTCGAAACAGCTCTGACTGGGTCCAAGGTTGACCTCATAGCCATTTGAAAAGAAAGAAATTTGGGTTCATTTACTTTTAGAAAGATAAAGAGGCTTACCTTTAAATAACACTTATTTTTGGAGCTCATGCCTTTCTCCAAGTGACCTTGGGCAAATATTCACCTTCCCTGGGCTTTGATTTACCTTTTCTGTGACCTTGTAAGGGCAGGCACTAAATGTTCTATAGCTTTGCCCTTCAATAATAATTGCTCATCTAAGCAGCACCTTCTACTTTTCCTAGCACTTGCTAAGCACGTTTTAAAATTTAATTCTCACAGAAGTCCTGTGTAGAAAGCAGCATAAGAACTTTTTAGCCCTATTTTTTACAAATGAAGACACTGAAGCTTGGAAAATTACCAACTGTCCAAAACACACAGGTCCGTGGTGACATGAGAAAAATAAAAAACAATGCAGCGAAATGTTTTGCTAAAGCTTAATTTGTTCATTTTAAAGGTTGACATAATCTTGAAATAAGATTGTGAAATTTTATGAAATCGTTTTAATGTCCTTACTTGGCCAGAAAAAAATAATAATAATAACAACCCGAAGAGCATTTGATTTACCATGAAGCTAATGAAGCTTAAGCTTCAGGGACTTTTCTTTCTAAGAGACCTTAGAAATGTGTGTTCACACAGTCTTGTCTTTTTGGAAAATTTGTGAAAATTAAATACTTTCATATTCTTTCCCTTAAAGAGGTCACTCAGATTGTGTAAGTTTCAGGACCACAATGTCTGGCTCTGCCTCTGAACCTGAGGCTGGTCCTCCAGTATTTTAAATAATAATTTATTTTACTGACTGCACCAAATGGATGACCCAAAGGTCTCCTTGGGCACAGAGACTGTGATTCTCTGTCCTCCCCTGGTTTGGCTAGAGCAAGATCAAGTCAAGACTGTTTCCTAGAGCTATGCTTCCTTCCACCCCACACTGCCCCATCATGAAAAAAGAACCTCCAGGAAATTTTGACCTACTCCCAAAGCACAGAGAAATGACTGTTTTCTGGGCATTTTTAGAAGAAGGAGAAAGAAACACGTTGCTTTAAACCCAAGTTAACTTTGCAAATTTTGAGCATTACACCACTCATACACATAAAACCAGACAGCTGTGGAATTTCCATGAGGGAGCCAGCCCCAATTCGGACAAGTACACCCTGGGCTAAAATTAGCTGTGTCCCTGAGCCGGCCTGCCAGCCCCCTGTGCCTCTCCTGACAGTCAGTCATCTTCCCTGGAAATGGGCTGTCAGGGTCCTTGGGTAGCAAACCATGGGTCCCATTCCTCCCTGCCCCCATTCTGAGGTTACTGCCTCCTGCCTCTGCTGAGGTTCCTCAGCTATTCAGCACAGGTGGCTGTGAGTGGAAAGCCCAGCAGGTGAGGGTATTCACTGAGTGGCTGGATGTGGCTGAGAATCCAGCCACTCAAGGGTGGAAAGTCTGTACTGAAACTTTCCATGAACCCCACAGCGCGGGAGCACAAGGCCCACCTCACACAGAATTCAGGACCTGGGGATTGAACACTTTAACACAGGGCAAGTTTCCCTCCCAGATCCTTAAAAGGTAACAATAATTCACATGAGTTTGTAGAAGTAGAAAAGAAAAAATCGGAGCACCACAATCCCTTTTCTCCTTACAATGAAACTTCCACAGAGGCGGAATGAAGCCCTCTGGCAGGGCTCTGGTTCTCTGGTTTTTTAAGGATCTGAATCTAACGCAGGCATGAGGCTGAAAGTACCCCCTCCAAAATCCCAAGTCCTTGGTTCTCCAAGCTGCACTCTCGCACCATCATCTCCCTCCCCAGTGGGACAGATGTGCAGGGACCTACAGACGGCAGCCCCTTCCAGATGGTGTGGGCGAGAAATGGCCGCAGCAAGGCAGACGCCGGGAAGAGCTCTGACCAAAAGTATCTGGCGCTTTTTCCAGAACAAATGGAAAACCATCGGAAGCAGCTGGACCCATTCTGGGCAGTCTACTGTTGGAAATGTCATGTTGAGCCTCACGGTGGGAGTGGAATCAAAGGTCCAGAAGTTTTGAGAAAACAACCAGAAGGCTGGGTGAGGATTCCAGCCCTAGCTGGTTAGAGGGCGTAAGATAGGTCTGGAAAAGGAGGGTGGGAACCAGCTTCCCAGGGCCCAGCAGACCTACTTGAAAAATCCTGTTTTCTATGCACCCGGAAAATACGTGGGAGCTGTTGTTTCTGTAACCACTGATTCCTTGGAGTTCAAGAGCTTGCGGATGCCCATGTAACAAAAATTCATCAGCTGTGTTGAGGTGCTCCCTCAGCGTGTCTTGGGCTAGCCTTGGGTTTTATACCATCACCTTACCCAGATTCCAGCACTGAATAACAAACCTGGTTACACTTCTTTATGATCATTACTCAGAGATAAGAGATAGATCCTATTAACGATTCATTTTTCCTATCTAGTCCATGTGTTTTTTTTTTTGTTTTTGTTTTTGTTTTTTAATTTTTTTTTTATTATACTTTAAGTTCTAGGGTACATGTGCATAACGTGCAGGTTTGTTACATATGTATACTTATGCCATGTTGGTGTGCTGCACCCATCAACTCGTCAGCACCCATCAATTCATCATTTATATCATGTATAACT
>NW_016806417.1:1889961-1901510 GCF_001698545.2 Rhinopithecus bieti
TAAATTATTCTACTACAAAGACACATGCATACGTATGTTTATTGCGGCACTATTCACAATAGCAAAGACTTGGAATCAACCCAAATGTCCATCTGTGACAGACTGGATTAAGAAAATGTGGCACATATACACCATGGAATACTATGCAGTCCATATGTTTTTTTATTCTCTTTTTCTATTTTGAAAAATCTTAGACTAACAGGAAAACTGAATGAAAAAAAAACACACACCAGCATATACTCTTCACTTATAGTGACAAATTGTTGACATATGCCTTACTTGTTTTCTCCCTCTCTCTATGCATACATACATACACACCCACAAACACACACACATTATTTTTCTTTTTGCTGAACGATTTGAAAGCCAGCTGTGGACATCATGACACACCATCCCTAAATATTTCAGCCTGCATCTCCTTAGAATAAGGACGCTCTCCTGCCAAATCCGTATGGAGTTTGTTTGTATGACAACACTGTTTAAAACCAGGATCCTTGTCTAAGTTCTCCCAGATTCTTGCATCTGGTGCACGTGCACTTTTGTAGTTATTTTCTTTAAAAAGAGAATAATAAATCAGTAGTAATGTCTTTACTAAACATTAAATGGACCTGTAGCAAGACAAGCCGCAGACAAAACCCATCAGACACCAAATTAAAGAAGGAAGGGCTTTATTCAGCCGGGAGCTTCGGCAAGAATCACATCTCCAAAAACCGAGCTCCCTGCATGAGCAATTCCTGTCCCTTTTAAGGGCTCACAAGTCTAAGGGGGTCCACGTGAGAGGGTCGTGATCGATTAAGCAAGCAGGGTGATCGACTGAGCAAGCAGGGGGTATGTGACTGGGAGCTGCATGCACCGGTAATTAGAACAGAACAGAATAGGACAGGGATTTTCACAGTGCTTTTCTATACAATGTCTGTAATCTATACATAACAGAACCAATTAGGTCAGGGGTCGATCTTTAACTACCAGGCCCAGGGTGCGGCGCCGGGCTGTCTGCTTGTGGATTTCATTTCTGCCTTTTAGTTTTTACTTCTTCTTTCTTTGGAGGCAGAAACTGGGCATAAGACAATATGAGGGGTGGTCTCCTCCCTTATTCCCCCACTTTGAGACTCTCATTCAATAGTGAGAGTTCTCACTTTCATTCTTACTACCCATGTCTTCTTGCAAGACAGATCGGTAGTGATTCATGTAGTACACTTGTGCTGAAGCATTTTGGTGAACTAAGGTAGCGATGAAGCTTTGTATCACTTGAAGAAGTACAGGTAGCAAACAAGGGAGCATTAAGGTTTCTATTACTATATAACTCCTATTATAAGTTTTAAATCTTTTTAGCGCTGGGAACCATTTTCCAAACATGGCCCCAGGATCAGATCCATGCCACACTTGTGCGGGCACATGTGCCAGTTTTGTCATATTTCTAACTATGTCTTCAACTACTTGCCCTTGATCATCTATGTGTAGACAGCAATTAGTAAGGTTAAATTTCCCATAGACCCCTCCTTCAGCTGCTAGCAAGTAGTCGAGAGCCAATCTGTTTTGATAGATGGCATTTCTCATCTGAGTTTCTTGCTGGGCCAGAATAGTCAAGGCTCTGCCGGTCTTATTAGTGATCATTTCTAAGAGAGCTTGTAACCATATGATTCGGTTGAGCATGTAAATGGGGGTCAGGTATCCCCATGAGCCGTCTTGTGCCCAAGTACCAGGCCCATAATATTGTATGATTCTCTCAGGGGGCCATTTATCATCTTTTTAATTTTTTATAGCTATGCTTCTCTTTTTGCAGGAAGCACAGACAGGGAAGCCCAGGAGTTCGCCTGTCTTTATGGGCAGTAGGAAGAAAGATGGTTTAATAGTGCCAGTAACACTACCTGCCCACTGGTCGGGTAATTTGGCATAAGGTCTATGCCCACATATCCAGTATAATCCAGTGGGGGCTGTCCAGTCCCAGTGGGACTCCGGGTGGGTTCACACAGTTTGCATCTTTGGGAATTTACTAAATGGATTTTTCTTAGTGTGGTTTGAACTCTACTAGGCGGCTGTGTTTGTAGTATTATTATACAGTTTTTGCCCAAGGCAGCTGAGTCTTCCCACAGGAAGGGTGAAGTCCTTCCACACTCTTGCTATACAGTATTGTCTAATGATTGAGGCTTTTAGGACCCAGAAGTTATCAGGGTGATTCTTTTGAGCCAGGAATTCATCAGGAACTGGGTCTGTAAGTACTAATTCTCGGGCTTCCCATGGCCACTGATCTCCCATTACAGTTCCTCTACATACGTAACACAAAGTAACATTGAGAGACTGGGCTACATGCTCAGCTAATTGCAAAAACAAATTTCTTGTTTTTCCTGGAATTTCTGGTACTGGCACATTCAGTTTATCATAGAAGGTTTGAAATACTGGCTCATGAGAGAGTTTATAAACTTCTCCTCAAACCACGATATTTACTCGAGGATCCAGTCCAGCCCCATTGATTCCTAGGGTTACACGCTCCCCTTTTCTCCAGCGAGGATCAAGGGGGTTGGTTATTACTAGTTTTAAGGGGTTACACTGACCACTGGTACAGGAAGGGCCGCTTTTCCCTTTCTGAAGGTGGACAGGATCCTTTTTAATTTTTATCTAAGTAGCCTAAATGACACAAGACCAGTATTCACATTCATTTCCACACAGTTCTAATTCATGACAAATGTACTTATTTCCTGCCGTATAGCCTCTTTCCTAATTAAGAGAACTATATCCTATTTCTAGCTTATTACTATTAATGACAGCACAGGCATCAAACTTCAAGGTGACTTGTTTGGGCATCCCTTTTTCTTTTGTTTTAGCTAATACTTTACTCATATTGTTTATAAGCCCCCACCAGTCCTCAGTCCTTAATCTTATTTCAAAAACTGTGGTCATGGGAGGCCCAGATGGGTCATAGTACACATCAGGTTGGTCATTTCCTGGGCTACATACCTCGCATAGAACAGCATTATACAAACAAGTTTTTTTTAGAGTTCCGGTACACTTATAATAATCATAAAATAATGGGACTGTAGCAACTTTTTGTCCTACCTCAGTGACCTGATGTATACACTGGGAACAGTCTTCAGTCTGAGGAAGGCCAGTTTAAAGTCCTTAGCGTACAAGTCCAAATTTTAAGGAAAATGAGTCCCGCGATGAGTTTTCTCATGCTTCGGCCGTGTGGACCAGTCAGCTTCTGGGTGTGACTGGAGCAGGGCTTGTCATCTTCTTCAGAGTCACTTTGCATGGGTTGGTGAAGCTGCTCCCCGTCCACGTACCACTCACAGTCTACGGATGTTCAAGGATGATTTCAGAGGTTGGGCCTGCTAGAATAAACTAAGTTCAACACCTCTACACAGTTATGTTCAACTGGGCTCTCTGATACTGGGAGCAAGGTGGCAGGGTTTAGGGTGCTGCAAACTTCAATGGTTATGTGGGGATTTTCACATAGCAAGCTCTGGTACTTGGTTCATCTAGCATTTGTTAACCAATGATGTCCTTTGGTAGTCATTAAAGTTACCACAGCATGGGAGGCCTTTATATTCAGGTTTTGCCCAAGGGTTAGCTTATCTGCTCCTTGTGCTAACAGGGCCATTGCTGCCAGGGCCCTTAGACATGGGGGCCAGCCTTTGGAAACCCTGTCTAGTTGTTTTGAGAGATAGGCCACCGGCCTTGGCCAGGGCCCCACAGTCTGGGTTAAAACTCCAACTGCCATTTTTTCTCTTTCTGACACATAAGGTGTAAAGGGTTTTGTCAGGTCAGGTAGCCCCAGGGCTGGGGCTGACGTGAGTTTTTTCTTTTAACTCATGAAAAGCTCATTGCTGTTGGTTGTAATAGATGCAGTTTATCCAGTTTACATCTTTATTAACTGTCACCCACCAAAATATTGACTCAAATGCTGCAGCTATTTGATTTCAAGTTTTAAATTGATCTGGTATTCCCTGTGGGACTCCAATTGTGTCTAATTGGATGTGAGAGTCAAAAGACCCAAAAGGGGCTTCTCTCACTTTACAATGTCTTATTTTTCCTTCCCTGGCTGATGAAATGCCAGGGTGAAAGGGATAGCCAATTGGACTAAAGTACAAGTGCCACTCCAATTATTCGGCAGAGTGCCCAGTAAAGGCCCACCACAATACCACCACACATCCGCTTGGGGATGAACAAGGGCTGACTGATTGATAAGCTCTTGGAAAATTTTAAGCTCACTGCATCCCTTCAGGTCTCCAAGGAATGCTAAGTTTCCTCCCTGTCATGAGAGACACAAAGTGAACTTAGTATTGGGAGACAGAGGCTGGATGGCCCTCGGGGGCTGACCCGCAGGGTGCTGGACTTTGGGATACAGCAGAGAGAACCTGGCATGACTTATTACTCCAGGCTGTAGAATCCTAGAAAAGAGCTACCATGCAGTCCACGCCTGGTCAACTGGAGGACCACCTTAGTGGAAAGGGGACAATCTGGGCCTCTGGCCTGCCATGTGCACAAGCATAACAATTGCTTTTGTTTAATGTGAGGATGGAATATTTGATTCATTCCAACCAGGCATTTGCATCTTGGTATGTTGTCTTAATTGCCAAAGTTTGTTTTAAGTCTTTAACGTCTATGATCCTCTAATAAAATGAATTATGACTTTGGGAAATTACAAAAACCAGTTGGGGCAGTCCATCCTTGCTCTTTAATGGTCCACAGAATGTTGGACCCACTACAGCATAAAAGCTCTACATTGGGGAGTGAGACTCCTGGTTGACACTGGAGTCTTTATTGAAATTTCCCCAGATTAAATAGTCCTAATTTACTAATGCCCAGTCTGAGGAGAGTCAGGAGGGACAGAGGTACTTCTCTGAAGTAGAGAGCTGTCTTTGACTTGGCAAGTCTCCACAGGGTATAACGAGGCAAGCATTAAATGCAATAGTTTGAGGTGAAATCGACTTGGTTATATTAATAACCAGATGGTCAGCAATAGAGCAAGGAAAGAAGAAAGAGTAATAGAACACATGAAAGCATTAAATTTTTCTTAGCTTTAGTTTGGTAGGGTTTTCCCCCGGGACTGTGGCCCACGACTCTGGAGGGGGTGGTGCTTTGACTTGGGTGTGATGAGTCTCTATCCCTTTTCTGCTGTAAGAACAGCAGTCTCGGTGGTTAGCAGCACAAGGGAAGTTCCTTCCTAGGCTGGCTCGAGCTTTTTTCTTTCTACCCTTTGATAAGAAGGTGATCTCCAGGCTGGTGCTGGTTTACTGGAAATTCTAGGGGTGGTACCTGTGCTAAAAGACTTTTAGTTTTGAGGGAAAGGAAAATGGAAGATAAACCAAGTATATAATTTCTAAGAAACTGACTTTTTGTTTCAAATGTGGGGACATAAACAGTGGACTTTACAGTCTTTGGTGCCTTCTTACTGAGAAATTTCCTTTGGCACCTATTTTTATTAGTTTTTAGACCAAAGAAAGCCAAACACCATTTTATATTTAATAACGCGTCTTGTACAATTTTTATACCAGATAAGCTAAATTTCACCTTTATATTAGTGTGCTATTAATATTAAACTTAGTTTTAATAAAACTTTGTATACATATTTATTCAATTTTTAATGTCGGATCACAAGGTAAGATTTTTATAGACTCTTTTTAACCCTTTATAATCTTTGTTAAAGAGCAAGTTAGTGCTTTAAGAAAACCTGTTGTGTTTTACTTTAATGTTCAGTTCACAGAAAACTGGATGATAACCCTTTAACTTTAGCTACTATGCTTACATACAGAATTTTTTTAATATAATTAATGTTTTAAAACTTGCTTAAAACTTCAAAACAAATATTTTTAACCTTTTAATGTAGGTAAAATTTACATTCTTATGCCTCCTTATAATCCTTTTACCAAAGGTATATTTTACTTTCCTTGTACACCTTGCACATAAACTGTTTTTTCTTCAGTAGTTTTACATTCAGGAGGCCTAGTTACTTTTAAATTATACAACATTTCTTGTATAAATTTTTTAATAACATTTTTCTCTTTCACAACTTTAGCAGACAATTCTTTGACACTCCTCAACTTTCTAACTTATTGCAAACATTTCTTTCTTTTTTTTTTTTTTTTGAGATGGAGTCTTGCTCTGTCGCCCAGGCTGGAGTGCAGTGGTGCAATCTCAGCTCACCACAACCTCCGCCTCATAGATTCAAGTGATTCTTCTCCTGTCTCAGCCTCCCAAATAGCTGAGACAACAGGTGGGCGCCATCATGACCGGCTAATTTTTGTATCTTTAGTAGAGACAGGGTTTCATTATGTTGGCCAGGCTGGTCTCGAACTTTTGACCTCGCGATCCGCCCGCCTCTGCCTCCCCAAGTGCTGGGATTACAGATGTGAGCCACTGTGTCCAGCCTAAACATTTCTTTCTTTAGACAACCACTTAATTTATTTCAGGACAAGAATTTACCAGATAACACTCTTTTTACATAAATTCTATCCCCTCCTTTTCTTTTCCTTTTTTTTTGAAGATGATAACCATTCTTTTCCAAAGTGAACTTCCTTTATGTCTGTGGACTAGACTGTCTAAGGCCACAAGATTAGAAGTTACTGTAATAAATGTTACACTGTTAACTTTTAGCAAACTTTACTTTTGTTTTGAAAACCTTGTAAGTTTGGGATTTTAGTTACCCTTTGCTATTAATAAGACCTTGTTTTGTCCAAATTAACTTTGAATTGGTATAGATGGCTTTTTGTTTTCCCCCTTCAATTACTTGGGAGGAACCATCCATCATCCTGTCCTGAAGGGAGTTCCTCCTAGGTTGGGCCTTTGTATGGTAATTAAGATTTAGATCCCCTGTTAGGAAACCTGCTGGGTTAAGGGAATTTTCAGTGGTTAATGTGAAATGATCCTTTTTTTTTTTTTCCCCTTAGAATACTTCTGAACTAGTGAGGTGTGCTCACAATGAGGTTTCCTCTAAAAGTTATTTTTTTACTTTTTTCAGTTAGCAAAGCAGTTGCCGCTACAGATTGAATGCATTTGGGCCATCCCGGGTTACTGGATTAAGGATTTTTGATAGGAAGGCTTCAGTGCTTTTGGGATACGCCCTTGTTTACACAGACAACACAGTGGTATTAGAGTGTTATAGGGTTACAGAGAATACCTTCAATTATCAATTATAGGTTTTAAATTTACCTTGGCTTTTAAAGGAATAGGGTACTGTCAGGCCTCTGAGCACAAGCTAAGCCATCATATGCCCTGTGACCTGCACGTATACATCCAGACGGCCTGAAGTAACTGAAGAATCACAGAAGTGAAAATGGCCTGTTCCTGCCTTAACTGATGACATTCCAAAACAAAAGTGAAAATGGCTGGTCCCTGCCTTAAGTGATGACATTACCTTGTGAAATTCCTTCTCCTGACTCATCCTGGCTCAGAAGCTCTCCCACTGAGCACCTTGTGACCCCCTACCCCTGCCTGCCAGAGAACAACCCCCCTTTGTAATTTTCCTTTACCTACCCAAATCTTATAAAATGGCCCCACCCCTATCTCCCTTCACTGACTCTCTTTTTGGACTCAGCCCACCTGCACCCAGGTGAAATAAACAGCCTTGTTGCTCATACAAAGCCTGTTTGGTGCTCTCTTCACATGTACGTGAGCGAAAGGTACACTGAGGTTTTTTTTCTTTTTTCTTCTTTTTTTTTTTTTTTGAGACGGAGTCTCGCTCTGTCGCCCAGATGGAGTGCAGTGCCACGATCTCGGCTCACTGCAAGCTCCACCTCCTGGGTTCATGCCATTCTCCTGCCTCAGCCTCCCGAGTAGCTGGGACTACAGGCACCTGCCACCACGCCCGGCTAATTTTTTCGTATTTTTTAATATACAGACGGAGTTTCACCATGTTAGCCAGGATGGTCTTGATCTCCTGACCTTGTGATCCACCCGCCTTGGCCTCCCAAAGTGCTGGGATTACAGGCGTGAGCCACCACACCCAGCCTTTTTTTTCTTAACGACTTGTATCTCTCTCTTTCTTTCTCTCTTTGATTTTCTGTCTCTTTTTCTCATTTTCCTTTTGCCTCTGTCTCTTTCTCTCTCTCTGCCTCTCTCTCTCTTTCTCTCTCTCCTTGACTCCCTCTTTGTCTCTCTGTCTCTTCCTGTTTCTCTCTCTGCTGGTCTTTCCTTGCCTCTGCCAGCCGCTTATGCTGTTGTTGTCTCAACCACTGTGGGGCGGGGGAGGGGGGAGCTCTAAAACCAGCTCTAACCAAGTGTCTATGTACAGGAACTGGTCTGGGTGCCCTGGCTTACAGGTCACCTTGTGCCATACCTTTGAAACAAGGGACCTGTCCAGGCTTCCTTCTGATGGCCAATCCACCTCTAATGCTGGCCAGTCTATCTTACACGAAGTTTTAAGTTGTCCTGGTGTCACAGTACTCCATAGTCTCCCTTAAATCCTTTCTTGAAATTTTTCAACATAGTTCCTAGTGGGGTGGGCTTACTTTGTGCCTGACCCATGCTTCTTCGAGACAAAACACCACGCTCACATCACACGCACACCACAAAACAACGGGTAAAAAGGGCACACACACACACTTTTACAGTTCACACCAAATCAGAATCAAAACCAAAATCAGAGTATCAAGAAATCCAAGCCAGGTCAAAACCAAAACCAAAGTATCAAGCAATCCAAGTCAAGTCAAAAACAAAAACCAAAATGCCAATACAAGCACGCTGTGGGTGATCAGGCCACGCTTCCACTCAAATGGAGTGGGCAAGTTCCAAAGACTAGTCTTACCAAGTTTCAGATGTCCAGACTTCAAGTGCCAGTTCTTTCCCGGTGTTCAGCCACTGTGTTGATCCTCCACGGCGGCCTGCCATACGCTGCTCTGGTGAGGCGTTCCACCGGGGCAACTGCTTACCCGGGAGCACTCTCAGGATCCACGTCACTCAAGCTGGCTGGAGTCCCCCACAGGGATGCTCCACAGGGCAGGCCTAACCTGCCTAAGGGGCTGCCTCGACTGTCCGTTAATCACCTAGCTTCCCGGTCAGGGAACCAAGAAATGTAGCAGGACAAGCCACAGATAAAACCCCTCAGACACTGAGTTAAAGAAGAAAGGGCTTTATTTGGCCAGGAGCTTCGGCAAGACTCATGTCTCCAACAACCAAGCTCCCCAAGTGAGCAATTCCTGTCCCTTTAAAGGGCTCACAACTCTAAGGAGGTCCGCGTGAAAGGGTTGNAGGGTGCTGCAAACTTCAATGGTTATGTGGGGATTTTCACATAGCAAGCTCTGGTACTTGGTTCATCTAGCATTTGTTAACCAATGATGTCCTTTGGTAGTCATTAAAGTTACCACAGCATGGGAGGCCTTTATATTCAGGTTTTGCCCAAGGGTTAGCTTATCTGCTCCTTGTGCTAACAGGGCCATTGCTGCCAGGGCCCTTAGACATGGGGCCAGCCTTTGGAAACCCTGTCTAGTTGTTTTGAGAGATAGGCCACCGGCCTTGGCCAGGGCCCCACAGTCTGGGTTAAAACTCCAACTGCCATTTTTTCTCTTTCTGACACATAAGGTGTAAAGGGTTTTGTCAGGTCAGGTAGCCCCAGGGCTGGGGCTGACGTGAGTTTTTTCTTTTAACTCATGAAAAGCTCATTGCTGTTGGTTGTAATAGATGCAGTTTATCCAGTTTACATCTTTATTAACTGTCACCCACCAAAATATTGACTCAAATGCTGCAGCTATTTGATTTCAAGTTTTAAATTGATCTGGTATTCCCTGTGGGACTCCAATTGTGTCTAATTGGATGTGAGAGTCAAAAGACCCAAAAGGGGCTTCTCTCACTTTACAATGTCTTATTTTCCTTCCCTGGCTGATGAAATGCCAGGGTGAAAGGGATAGCCAATTGGACTAAAGTACAAGTGCCACTCCAATTATTCGGCAGAGTGCCCAGTAAAGGCCCACCACAATACCACCACACATCCGCTTGGGGATGAACAAGGGCTGACTGATTGATAAGCTCTTGGAAAATTTTAAGCTCACTGCATCCCTTCAGGTCTCCAAGGAATGCTAAGTTTCCTCCCTGTCATGAGAGACACAAAGTGAACTTAGTATTGGGAGACAGAGGCTGGATGGCCCTCGGGGCTGACCCGCAGGGTGCTGGACTTTGGGATACAGCAGAGAGAACCTGGCATGACTTATTACTCCAGGCTGTAGAATCCTAGAAAAGAGCTACCATGCAGTCCACGCCNTCAGGTCTCCAAGGAATGCTAAGTTTCCTCCCTGTCATGAGAGACACAAAGTGAACTTAGTATTGGGAGACAGAGGCTGGATGGCCCTCGGGGCTGACCCGCAGGGTGCTGGACTTTGGGATACAGCAGAGAGAACCTGGCATGACTTATTACTCCAGGCTGTAGAATCCTAGAAAAGAGCTACCATGCAGTCCACGCCTGGTCAACTGGAGGACCACCTTAGTGGAAAGGGGACAATCTGGGCCTCTGGCCTGCCATGTGCACAAGCATAACAATTGCTTTTGTTTAATGTGAGGATGGAATATTTGATTCATTCCAACCAGGCATTTGCATCTTGGTATGTTGTCTTAATTGCCAAAGTTTGTTTTAAGTCTTTAACGTCTATGATCCTCTAATAAAATGAATTATGACTTTGGGAAATTACAAAACCAGTTGGGGCAGTCCATCCTTGCTCTTTAATGGTCCACAGAATGTTGGACCCACTACAGCATAAAAGCTCTACATTGGGGAGTGAGACTCCTGGTTGACACTGGAGTCTTTATTGAAATTTCCCCAGATTAAATAGTCCTAATTTACTAATGCCCAGTCTGAGGAGAGTCAGGAGGGACAGAGGTACTTCTCTGAAGTAGAGAGCTGTCTTTGACTTGGCAAGTCTCCACAGGGTATAACGAGGCAAGCATTAAATGCAATAGTTTGAGGTGAAATCGACTTGGTTATATTAATAACCAGATGGTCAGCAATAGAGCAAGGAAAGAAGAAAGAGTAATAGAACACATGAAAGCATTAAATTTTCTTAGCTTTAGTTTGGTAGGGTTTTCCCCGGGACTGTGGCCCACGACTCTGGAGGGGTGGTGCTTTGACTTGGGTGTGATGAGTCTCTATCCCTTTTCTGCTGTAAGAACAGCAGTCTCGGTGGTTAGCAGCACAAGGGAAGTTCCTTCCTAGGCTGGCTCGAGCTTTTTTCTTTCTACCCTTTGATAAGAAGGTGATCTCCAGGCTGGTGCTGGTTTACTGGAAATTCTAGGGGTGGTACCTGTGCTAAAAGACTTTTAGTTTTGAGGGAAAGGAAAATGGAAGATAAACCAAGTATATAATTTCTAAGAAACTGACTTTTGTTTCAAATGTGGGGACATAAACAGTGGACTTTACAGTCTTTGGTGCCTTCTTACTGAGAAATTTCCTTTGGCACCTATTTTATTAGTTTTAGACCAAAGAAAGCCAAACACCATTTTATATTTAATAACGCGTCTTGTACAATTTTATACCAGATAAGCTAAATTTCACCTTTATATTAGTGTGCTATTAATGTTAAACTTAGTTTTAATAAAACTTTGTATACATATTTATTCAATTTTTA
>NW_016806417.1:1905272-1910266 GCF_001698545.2 Rhinopithecus bieti
CTAAGGGGCTGCCTCGACTGTCCGTTAATCACCTAGCTTCCCGGTCAGGGAACCAAGAAATGTAGCAGGACAAGCCACAGATAAAACCCCTCAGACACTGAGTTAAAGAAGAAAGGGCTTTATTTGGCCAGGAGCTTCGGCAAGACTCATGTCTCCAACAACCAAGCTCCCCAAGTGAGCAATTCCTGTCCCTTTAAAGGGCTCACAACTCTAAGGAGGTCCGCGTGAAAGGGTTGTGATCAATTGAGCAAGCAGGGGGTATGTGACTGGGGGCTGCATGCACCGGTAATTAGAATGGAACAGAACAGGACAGGGATTTTCACAGTGCTTTTCTATACAATGTCTGTAATCTATAGATAACATAACCGATTAGGTCAGGGGTCGATCTTTAACTACCAGGTCCAGGGTGTGGCACTGGGCTGTCTGCTTGTGGATTTCATTTCTGCCTTTTAGTTTTTACTTCTCCTTTCTTTGGAGGCAGAAATTGGGCATAGGACAATATGAGGGGTGGTCTCCTCCCTTAGACTAGACCTCCTTTTGTTTTTGATCTAAAATGGATGCTTTCAACTTCTCTTAATATACTCCTAGGAGTAAGCTGAATTTTAAAGACATCTGATCTTTCATGTCAGGGCTAGAAAGAGACTTGAGATTTGTTAGGGAGCTGAGCAGGGGCAGAGGGAGACTATGGGTGGGAGAATTCTGTGTGTGGATGGGTTTCTTTGGCAGCTCCAGGGGTTGACTCCTAGACACCTGCCAAAATGCCCTTATAAGATCATTTGCCCTCCATATAGCAGCTTCTGGAAAATGGCCACTCAGTGTGCCATTGCTCCATGAGGAGGTGGATATGAAATAATGGATGTGGCTCTCAGCCTTGCCAAACAGTCTCTAATCCTCAGATGGTGGCAAAGTACTTGGTCTTGGTTTCCACTTGGGACTTTTTTAGTTTACATGATTTCCTTTTCTTCTCATTCAAAAGAAATTTTATTTAAAGAAGAAAGGCTAAACAAAGTGACACTGGGACCAAAGGAAGCAACATCGATTATAGAAATGCCATTGTCCTCCCTTAGACTTTCCATGCACCTTGACCCTTCACACAATTGAGTGAAACCCTGGGCTCAAGGCAGATGCAGTGACATGGAGGACCACAGCCACATGGGCCTAGGCAAGCGGAGCCAACTGTGCCAGCCCATTGTCCAGGCCTGGCCTGGGAAAACCTTCTGGAAGAGAAGAGGGTAGGAGGACACATCGACCTCACCCTCCAGAGCTTTCAAATGGACCCACCTTCCCCTAGCCTTCAATTAAAAAAGAAGGAAATGCCTCAAGGCAGGCAAATTCATTCAATCCACAAACGTTTCCAAGAGCCTACTATATGCCTGATCCCAGGGGAAAGACATGCACAAGGGCACAGGAGCCCTTGGCCCTGGCTCTCACAACTAACCTGAACATTTCTCTTTTGACCATCACAATCTTCCATAACCTGACTCCAACCTCACTATCCATCCTTCTCACAAAATCCCCGTCTATCCAGGAATATATCCATCTATTGTTTTAAATGGGTGTTTTGGCTGACCAAATAGCTGGGGTGGGGGGAAGCTAATATTTATTAAAATAACCATTGTGGGCCAAATATTTTATATATTTTATTTTACTTATTCCTTATGACAATCTTAAAAAAGTTAAAAGAGGCTAAAAAAAAGTTTTTGCCTTTGCCCTGTTAGTATACGGCATAGCTAGGATTTGCACCCAAATCTGTTCAATTCTAAAGCGAGGCCCTTTCAACCTCACCGTGCCAAGAGTTACTAAATATGTGAAAGATGGCAAGCCAAGTTTCAAAGTCTCAGAATACAATACAATGCAATGTTTCCCAAATAGGAGATCTCAATAACTTGACTTAACAAAGCTTTGTTTAATTGGAATAAATTTCAAGTAACTCAACAACTCTGCTGAGTAGAATTGACTCTTTCACTAGAGATTTAAAAGGCACTTCGGGACTTGTAATGCCCTGGGCCCATAATCACAGACATCAATTATCATTACTGAGCGTAGCAGAAAATGACTCTGGTATTGTCAGCACTGTCCCCTTCTGGGCCCCACCTGAGCACGTGCACCCTGTCTCCTTGGGCTCTGTGAATGATGAATTTCTTGTCTCTGCTGCTGGTGCAAACATGGTTCGCAAACGTGCGCGCATCTCTCTTGTCCTGAGTAAAGGGCCCTATTCCTTAACCTTCCTCTTTCTTGAGCCGCCACCCTATCCCTGTGTACCCTTCATCTCTAAACTTCTTTCACAAAGGCTCTCCACATGTATCCTCATCTCCTCCCATTCCTCAACACGCTACAGTTGATTTTCTGCCCCCGAGCACTCTGCTCAAGGTGCTCTCTCCAAAGCTACCTGGGAACCACCATCACCAGGCCCAGTGACCTCCCCACCTCTCCTAAGGGTCTGAAGCTGCAACCTCCTGCCTCCCAGACACTGGTTCTTCCCTCGCCTTGCGGGGGGCTCTGCTCTGACCACTGTCTTTTCTTGCCCTGGCCCACACCAAGCATGTGGTCTCCACTGCAGGATACTGACCTTGGCAATATCCACCCTCCAAGGAATTCAGCTTTCAGCCCATGCCAGCTCCTCCCAACATTCCCTGGGACCTGCGTTTCTGCCCCACTCTTGACTGTGGAAACAAAAGCTCCACTGGACATATCCAGAAACAACTCATCTTCTTCCTGACTCAACCAGCACCTCCCCTTCAGGTGCCCCTACTCCTGCTAACTGCCTGCCCAGCCTCCCCTTCCTCCAGGCCCACAGTCCTCCTTGACTGCCTCGTCCTCTGGATTCTCCTCCTCCGCTCCCTGGCTCCTCACCCCTCTGGCACATCTAGGCCAGAGCCTACTTGCCTTCCCAGCTGGGGCCCTGCTGCCAGTCACCTTGATCAGACCTGCTGCACCCCTAGACTCACCTTGCGGCACATCTTCCTGGTTAAAAAACAACAGAACCCAAAACACAAGAGAACTTTCTATCCCTCTCTATTGCCTAGAGGAGAAGGTCTGGCTCTTGGGGCACCTGTCGGGCCTGCAGTCCACCCTCTTCCTACCACTCACACATCCCCTGGGCTCCAGCTACACCAACTTGCCCACCTCTTTGCTCACAGCATCCCCTTGGCTTGGGATTCTTCCTCTCTCTCAACTGCCAGACCTGTCCTCTACATCCTTGCTAATGCCAGTTCTCAACAGTCCTCTTCCCCCAGGTCAGGGCCGAGGATAATGGTTAAGACTAAGGCCCCAAGAGCCAGAAAACCTGTATGAACTCAGACTGCTTGGTCATTTTGTGCCTCAGTTTCCCCACCTGTAAATATGTAAAGTTGCTGTCAGGATTAAATGAAGTAATAAGTCCAAAGCTCCTATAACAGGGCCTGTCAGATAGACAGGACTCAACAGATATCGACAGCATAATTATTCCTAAAACTATCCAGACTCCATCTCTGTGGCACTCTGCCGCCTTATCACACTCATCTTTTTCTCAATCCTGTAGTACATATTTGTCAGAATGTCTCAGCCTTTTGGGAGCAGGAACCTCATCTTCAGCATCTCTCGCCCCAACACCATTCCAACAAGCAAGAGGCACTCTACAAATGCTTTGTTCAATAAAATTAAATACCATATATTTAGATTGAGATCAAAAACTGTTTACTTTATCGGGAAAAGGCCCCACTTCTGACGGACCTACGACCATAAAACTGGCCTCAACAGGAAATGAAAGAAATCCCATGGCTTTACTAACTTCTTGTGGAATGAGTAGAGAAAACAAAGTAGAATTTTCTGGAATGAGGCACATACACAGAATCTAGTCATACAGGAAGCTGCCCTGGCAGGTCATTTTTGTGATTTGAGGAACTCTGCCCAATATGCCCTTAACAGAACTCAGCATCAGAGGCCATCTTTCCAAAATGGAGACACCAGCTCTGACAGTCACAGCAGAAATCCAGCCCTCAGCCACCATTTGAGAAAACCAGCCCAAGAGTCATGAGGGAAGGCATCCACCCAGTACTCCAGCAGGACTTAATGGGATTTGGTAAGGGAAAGACTTTGGCTCTCTCTATGTCAGGCCCCAAGGCATCCAGCCTATCACAGGGTAGGAACAAGGATGCCCATCTTTTCCCTAAACAAATGCCATGATCCTTAGGAGGAGCTATGAGTTTAGGTCTTTTCTCCATGACCCACCATAAGTGTACATTATCCAAAAATGTCTGCAAATGCAGCAGAACCCAATGCAGGCTGTAGAAAAATAGGCTGGGGAAGAACAAGAGAGCTGCTTCAGTCTTTAGGATACCAGCAAACTTTCCCCTTACCCCCAAAAAAACCTCAGGCTTAGAGCAAGGCAGAGAAGACTGATGAATATGTTCCAGGCACAGCAATAAGGTCTGAAGAATAAGACTGCCCCCTGCCACACAAAACTGGGCTATTCAAACCCATTCAGCCTTCAGGCTCAGCTCAGCCCTGCTTCATCCAGAAAACTCCCTCCCTCTCCTCTAAGCTCCTGTGGCATCTCAATTAGCACCATCTATCTGACCCTGAAACAGATCTGCCTGCTATTTTTAGTTGACTTTTTCTGTGTGCTAAGTCACTAATTCTGCTCTTCTATGAACCTCTTGAGTTAAGGAAAGACCTCACACTTCATTCTCCCCTCCCAAATTCCAAGCAAAGTCAAGAATCCATCTCAATTCTTATTTATTGGAATAATTCTGAGCAAAACTGAAAAAGGTAGAGACACAGACAAGTCACCTCTATACTCAGGCAGCTGACAGTCCAGCAGGAGGAACAAAGTAGCCTGTCAACTCTCCAGCGTGACATGTGCCATGAGAGGTCTGAGAAACAGATCATGTCCAAGTATAGGTACAGTGAAGAGATCAGGAAAGGCTTCCTAAAGAAGGCAACATTCAAGATGACTTAAAGATGGGGCATCACAGTTGGGACAGTGAGTTGGTTGGTTTGGTTGGGTGGGTGGG
>NW_016806417.1:1910725-1919747 GCF_001698545.2 Rhinopithecus bieti
TGGGTGGGTGGGTGGGTGGGATGCTTTGTTGGATGAATGGATGGTCAGATGGTTGGTTGGGTTGGTTGGTTTTGTTGGTTGGTTGGGATGGATGGTTGGTTGGGTGGTCAGATGGCTGATTAGTTGTTTGGTTGGCTAGATAGATGGTTGGGTGATCGGGTGGTCATGTAATTAGTTTTGTATGAACAAAAAATTACTGAGTAAATTAATGAATGCCAACAGGTAAACTAAGTTCAAATTGTTCCAATTATATGAAAGATTTATCACTTTTAAGTTTCATGATACTATCCCAGACAGATTAGCATTACTTTCCCTTCCATTCTCCTTGCTAAGTGCACTCTCTCATTTGCCTGGCACTTATTATTGCCAGGTCCAGGGACATGGCCGAGTAAAGACAGAGTAAAGACAGAGAAATAAGGCCCCATTCCAGGCCTCAAAAAGTTCATGAATATAAATATGAGTTATCAAATCATTTTTCTATACTGAGGGTTGTCCAAGATACTGAGGGAACAAAAGAAAGCAGCCAGACTCTGCTAACCAGGATAGGATTAGGGTGAGATAATCAAGAAGCCTAAGGTGCAAAATTTAAACAGACCCTCCCTCTCAGGTTCATGCAGGCATCCAGCTTGCAGCTGAACAACTGTGAGAATGAGTAGCTCCTTACATTTTGCATCCTAGATGCTTCACCTCACTCAGCCTTGTCCTGGTCCTATTAACCTCTACATGGGCCTTTATTTGGGGTTCTGGTAGCCAGGAACTGCTGCAACATAGCTAACAAAGCAGCACAAAAGCATCTTGGAGTGAGAAAAAAAGGAATACAGGAAAGACTCTCCATAATACCACTCCTGCTCTCTCATACTTATCTCCCAAATATTGTCTCAGAGCCTCAACAGCTTCCTTCCATCTAACAGTTACGACTTCTCCTGCATGGAATATCTTCCCAGCCTGCATCCCAGGACTCAGAACCTAGGATGGAGCTGGCAAGGGCCCAGGTGTGGTCCAAGGGGGATCTCAGAGCTGCCACGCTGATGTCCACAGATGGACAATACAAGATCACTCATCTTCCCTTCCAGGGAGATGTGTGGCCCCTTTCTCACTTCTTTAGCCGCACTTTCTGGATCTCAAAGGAAATCTGAGTCAAGGGAAATCTCTTTCTTCTGACAGGTGCATCAGGTCAGAGACTTGGAAACCATGGAACTGAAGGTACCTTGGGGTTATAATAAACACACAGGGTTTCGGGGTCATCAACCCCATTTTTGGAGGGCTCAGAGTGGCCTGTAATATGTACTGGCGCTGTTTCTCATGTTTAATCTCCTGTGCCTACTTTCAGGAGGCCAGCAATCAGAAGAAGAGAGAAATGGTATTCCACTGTGGACTGAAGGCACATGTATAGGGTAGAATGTGATCAACAGGCTGAGAAGTGGGGAGAAGTGGCTGAGCATCGGGCATCAATGGTAGGTGTGGAAGACAGCTGTATCCATCACAGAAGAGAGGTCCCCAGAACAGGTTAAGAAGGTCAAGCTGAACCAGTGCAAGAGCCCAAGCAGGCCACTATCCACACAGGATGACTGGCATGCTGGAAAGGAAGTAGGTATTGTGTCTCTCAAGAGTCAGATGTTGAACCTTAATAGTCTCATGTGAAGTCCAAATAATGCATAAAGACAAATTAAAATGAAAATTCTCCCCATTACTCATCCCATGAGGTGCAGATGTTTTCGGAGTCGAGATGCTCAGAAGCAGGGAACAGTCAATGAACTGCAAATGCCACATCCTCTGTGAAGCCTCCTCCAAGTCCCGGCTGGCACAATTCAGTCCCCCTCTGGACACAGGCATCTGTGTGCCTGTGGCTTTTGCTCCAGATCTGGGGGCCTCCAGAGGCACTAGAGGACCTGGGAGAGTTTGGGATGCACTTGTCTCTCTCCCTCTTGACTGCTTAAGAAAGGTCTGGTAGGGGCCTGGTGAGTGTCCGCTGAATTAAATTATGCAACAAGGGCAATGAGACTTAAGTAGCTGGGGTTGGGAGGATTGATGAAGATCTGCTGCCATCTACTGTCCATTCTTCTGCAAAACCTGAAAAACTGCCAGGCATCCCCAGTGTCAGAGGAGTGTTTCGACACAAAGGCAGAAACACTGAGACTTTGGGGCCTTGGCTATATCAAGGCTGCAGAGATCCACAGCAGAACAAGGCAGGTTAATCTGCCCTGGATCTGTGAATTAGAAGTACAGCCATTCCTTCTCCAATGTTACTGGTTCACCAGGAAGTCTTTTGCATTAAACACTACCTCTTCAAGCCTAGGGCCCTCCTGCCCCCTCAATAGCATCCCTTAACTACTCCCTGAACTTCCACTCCTTTGTGAGGGTCACAGTTTAGCACCCAATTACACAGGGCATCCCGGTGCACCTTGGGCTTCTGGAGGCAGGGAACCATATCATGCACTGGCATCCCCAGTGCCACCTGGGCTATGACACCTCTCACCTCACTAAGACAAGAGGATGTAACCCAGCCATAAAGCCAGTAATGGGTTGAAATAATGCTCTTGCAGAGGGCTGCAGATGTCATGACAGGAAAGGCTTTCTGAGCCTGGAACCAGTTTTGTTTCAGTCTCCCCTTCTGGAGTCTGTATCCTAACCTGTAAAAGATTCTGGCTTAGCCCACCTCACCAGGGCATCCAATGCACCTAAGGTGATATCCAGGGACAGGCTTTGCAGTTTATCTTTACTGTAATACCCAGGGGTTGGGTGAATGTAGAAGGAGCCATGGAGAACCGACATGGAGGCCACAGGTGTCCTGCCCAGATGCCTCGGACAGGTACATACTTCCCAGCTGCTGTCAATGTCAGCTGCTAAGGGCTCACAGTTGCATCCTTTTCTGGAGAATTGTCCTTTGCCAAACTCATCTAGGAGGTTGCACACTGCCCGCCCCACTCCAGGATGGGCAGCCCATAGCCAATGACTAACAGAGGGGCACAAAAAGCCCACTCCCTTGCTTAAACATGGGACTAACTCTGAGTCAATTCATGCTCCACGTCTCCCCAGGAGATCAGCCTGAGCCCTTAGCCCTAACACCTTTGCTGAGCTTGTTCCCCTGCCCAGTTCCACTTTCCTCACCCCACTTCCTCCTGAGAGCATGTCCCCAATAAATTACATGTACCGGAATCTGACAGGCTTGGCCCCTAGGGCATTGCTTCCTAAAGCTTGACATGCATGACATCACCTAAAAAGCTTAAAACCCAGGACACCACCAAACTTCTGACTCAGTGGGTCAGACAAGTTGTTTCTAACAAGTTCCCAGATGATGCAGATGCTGCCGGTCCAGGGATCACAGTTTAAGAACCATTGATCTTAGGAACCTAACCTAAGAAACCATTCAACAAGTAATAGGCAAAGGGGTTAGGGATGGTGGAATTTAACCTTGCCCTGGTCAGCCTGCCTTCATCTCTAAATGTTGTAGCCAGGAACAGCCTGGAACAGGCCTCCAATGACAGATGTTCACACTCAAGGCTGGGAGTGATTCCAGGCTGCTGTGTCCTATATCCATTTACTATACACCCATAGGAGTTCAGAGGAGCCCATAGTCTAGGAGGGACTCCAAAGTCACAAGACCCTAGTTTACAGGCTCATTATTTACATAAGATGAGCCTTAGGCGTCAACTGAATAAACGTGATTCAGAGATTACAAAAGAAGTCAGAAGTCTGGTCTAGGCGTGTGTAGAGGGTAGAGTCGGGGAGCCATTACAGAGCAGCCCATCCAACCCCTTCATTTACAGACAGGAGCACAGAGGCCCAGAGAGGCCTGGAGGTCAAGGCAGACTGTAACCTGCAAGCACAGGACAAAGAAGTGCATGAATTAAAGGCAAGGTGGAGACTTGCTTTTACTGTCCTCAGACAGTAGCTGTGAGCAATCCTACTAACTTGGGCTCTACTAATAGTCCTGGTGTGGAAGCCTCTTAACAGCTTCAAAAAAAAACCCCAGTGCCAGAGGAGAAAGGTCACAGCACAACAGGAATAGGACACCTCGCTGCTCACATGTGTGGACTCCAAGCACATGATCCCTGAACCAAGGCCACAGGAAGGCCAGTTCACAATGAAACACCACTGGCCTGATAGAAAGTAACATGCAGACCAGAGGTATAAATTATGGCCCAATGACCATGACCTAAACCTGCTTCTCCCACAGTCTTCATTTCAGGGAATGGCAACCCCCATCTTACAGCTGTTCAGCAAAATCTTTGCGGTTATCCTTGCCTCCTTTCTTTCTCTAATACAGCACATCCGATCCATAGGCAAATCCCAATGAGATATGTGGTTTCGGTCAATATCAGACCACATATATGACAGTGGTTCCATAAGATTATAATATCATATTGTTACTGTACCTTTTCTAAATTTAGATGTGTTTAGATACACAAATACTTCCTATCATGTTACAATTGCCTACAGCATTCAATACAGCAACATGCTGTCCAGGTTTGTATACTAGGAGCAACAGGCTAAGCCATTTAGCCTAGATGTGTAGTAGACTGCACCATGTAGGTCAGTGGAAGTATACTCTATGATGTTTCCACTTCAGCAGTCTCGAGGAGTCAGACAGGTGCACCCCAAATTCTCCCGGGTTCTCCAGTGCCTCCAGGGGCCCACAGATCTGGATGCACTTCTGAGAACACATTTCTCAGAACGTATCCCTGCTGGTAAGTGACTCATGATATACATCTGCATATATGTATACATACACATAATCTAGCCCACGTCTCACCACCTTCACTGCCATTTCCTTGATGCAAGCCACCATCAGCTCTCTTCTACTACTGCAGTTGCCTAACTGGTCTCCCTGCCTCCACATTTGCCTTTCTCCTTCCACACTTGAATCTGTTCTCAACACAGCAGCCAGAGGAATCTTATTAAAATACAGATCACAGCATGTCTCTGCTCGACCTCCAAAGGCTCCCATATCTCCTAGATACAGGAGTATCCAGAGTAAAAGCCAATGCATTCAGCAGCCTCCAGGCCCCACAGACCAAGCCCTTGCTTCCTCTCTTGCTTCTTTTCCTCTCTCCCCGATGTGCTCCAGCCTCAGTCAGTCACATGTTCCCACTGAAGGGCCTGTGCACAACTGCTCTCTGCATTTGCGCCGAGAGATCAAAGTGCATGTTCCCTGTCTCCCTTCTGGCCTCCTCTCAAATATAACCCTTTCTGGCAGGTTTTCCTGGCTACCTCTTTATAAAATAGCAGCTCTGTCCCCAGGGCTCCCTGTCACTCTTCCATTATTTATTTTTTCCCTTAGCACTTCTAATCCTCAGATATATTATACATTTCCTTGTTTTGGTGTTACTGTGGGCTGCCTCGTCTCACTGGAAGTGGAAGTTCCAAGAGGGCAGGGACTCAATCTGCTTTGTTCACAGCTGATTGGCTGGTGGGTCTGGCACACAGTAGGCCATCGCAGGTGGTGTGCTGCTAAATGTTAACAACTGGCTCTCCAGGGATGCGGACCTTGATGTGCTGCATTTGCCAGTCTCCATGGTATAAATATTCTAACCATGACCAATTCCAAGCTACCAATGTGATGTCACTGAATGCAAAGTTGAGAAGGGGCACTAAAAATCAGCATTCGAAGCCAGTACAAGCCTTCTTTAACAGACTGCTGGTCCTTGCTAAATAGTTGTTGAATAAATTAACTGAATAAATGAGTATGCCTGTGAATTAACATAAGAGTCTGAAATCAAGTCTACCCAAAACCAAAGGATCTGTAACATGAAGAGCAAGGCATCATATGTTGGTTAGTGACATCTGTGATGGAGGCTTTAAGTGAATACAGGAGGAGCATAGCTATTTAAAAAGAAAGCTTTAAACATTAACTACAAAGTGAAAACAGAGTTCATGAAAAAAACTTTGCTAGACTTGCAAAAGCTCAAGTGAGTCATTTCCTTTCTGTTCTCTGGGGCTGTATTTTCCCTGCCTGCCAAATAAAGGGCTTGGATTCTAAGGATCTTTCCAGCATTGACAGTCTATGAAGTTAAGAATTTAAACAGGCCGGGCGCGGTGGGCTAAGCCTGGTACTCAGCACTTCTGGGAGCCGAGATGGGCGATCACTGAAGGTAGGAGATCGAGGACCACCCTGGCTAATTCGGTAAACCCGTCTCTACTAAGAATACAAAAACAGCGGGAGGTGGCGGGCGCCTTAGTCCGCTACTCGGGAGCTGAGCAGGAGATAGCATAACACCGGGAGCGGAGCTCTGAGTGAGCTGATATCGGCCACGCCACTCAGCCTGGGGCACAGAGCCAGACTCGTCTCAAAAAAAAAAAAAAAAAAGAATTTAAAGCAAGTCCTAAAGATACATGTATTCCACTCTGCTTTTAAAATGCTCGCCGGGCGCGGTGGCTCACGCCTGTAATCCCAGCACTTTGGGAGGCCGAGACGGGTGGATCACGAGGTCAGGAGATCAAGACCATCCTGACTAACATGGTAAAACCCCATCTTTACTAAAAATACCAAAAATTAGCGGGCGTGGTGGTGCGTGCCTGTAGTCCCAGCTACTCAGAGGCTGAGGCAGGAGAATGGTGTGAACCCGGGAGGCGGAGCTTGCAGTGAGCCGAGATGGTGCCACTGCACTCCAGCCTGGGCGACAAAAGCGAGACTCCGTCTCAAAAAAATAAATAAATAAAATAAAAAATAAAAATGTTCAATTTAAAAATATTTTTTAAAAGTCTAAATTAGACTTCAATTCCATGGACTATATCATACTTCAAGGTTGTATTCTGGGAAGATATTCAGTTTCTCCAGGACAAAATCCATTTCATGAAATCAATGACGACCCTAAGCTCCATGGACCCGCCACGGCAGGCCCCAAAGCCAGACATCCTCCCCTCGCCTAAGCCTGCTACTTCTGGGGATGGCATGGCTGTGGATTTCCTGTTGCCTTTTCCACACAAGGCCCAGATAAAAAAGAGACAGATGTGACAGTGAGACGGGGGAAATGCCTGGAAAATGTGAAAACACAAAAAAATCTTTTGAGAGTGGTCAGAAGGGAGATCGAGAGAGTAGATGAATATTTTAAAAACTGTAGTGAGACAAAAAAAAAAAAAAAAGTACAATGCTCCAACAAACATACAAAAGTATGTGCCCTCTGTGGCAGGCATAATAATGATCCCCTCCCTCAACTATGTCCACATCCTAATCCCAGACCCCCTGAATGTGTTAGCTTACATGGCAAGGGGGGATGGGGGGATTAAGATTGCAGATGAAATCAAGGTTGCAGATCAAATGACCTTGAGATGTGGCAAGTGTCCTGGATCAACCAGGTGGGTCCAAGGTAATCACAAAGGTCTTCAAAAGCAGAAGAGGGAGAAGGAAGGGGAAAAGCAGAAAGAAGGTGGCCTGAGCAGAATTCAACCAATGTCACTGGCTTCAACGGTGAAGGAAGGGAGCCAAGGAATTCAGGTGGCCAATTAAACCTGGAAAAGGCAAAGAAACAGATTCTCCCCTAGAGGTTCCAGAAGGAATGAAGCCTGCTGACACCTGGATTGCAGACCAGTGAGACATACTTCAGATCTCTGACCTCCAGTACCACAAGACAATCTGTGTCTGTCCTCAAGCCACTAAGCTTATGGTAATGCTACACCAGCAACAGAAAACACATGCACCCCTCTATCTGCCTATACTGTCAGGTCATCTTGCCCCTGATCCTGATGGCCTGTGTGACCCTGGAGAAGTCTGTGCCCCTCTCTGGGCCTCAGCACCCTCATTTATACCATAAGCCTTCATGTCTTGGTACCCCTGGATTCCACAGCTCCATGGTTGAAGCCATGTGACAAGGCACACATTTGCTCACCAGCCCTGACCCTTAGATGTCAGTGCTGTGGCAACTGCTGTGGGTTGAATTCCTAAGGGAGGATAAAACTCTTCTCAATTCACGACCACAGTTAACGCCCAGGTTTCTGAAGCAGACTGCGCAAGTAAGTGGCTGGAACTTGTGCAGCCTATGCCTACACCTATTGCTAGATGCCCAGCATGGTGTGTTTTGAGTTAATCTGCAGAAAACCAATCGCAGGAAGGTCCCTGTGGCCATCTGCAGGTCCAGAAACTCACTCTGAGGGACCCTCAGACAAATGACAGGCCAGCACACCCCAACAGAGGGCTGTGAGCAACACAAGTGAGCTGCCTCCAAACAACCCACCTTCACAAAGTGCCCCTGAGGAGCCAAGAAGCTTGGAAGACCTAGCCCCGGGGGCTTGTAAGTCAAAATTCCCTCTCCCATGTACTGCACAGAAGTTTCCTGAGGGTCTACTCAGGTCAGGTGTGTGGGTGATATAGCAAGATCCATAAATGTGTAGAGAAAGGCACCTGCCCGCAACACAGCACTCTAGTGAGAGGAAGAGGCGAGGGTTAGAGGACTGCCCAGGTCAGGGACAGAGTCCCCATGGTTCTGAGTGATGGTGAGAGGAACCCAACAAGGGCAGCCCTGATAAGCCAGTGACAAGTGACAGGTGGCCCCAAACAGCCACAACCCCCACAACGGGAGCCCAGGTGACATATTTTCCAAGCATCTTTTTTTTTTTATTATTATACTTTAAGTTCTAGGGTACATGTGCACAACTTGCAGGTTTGTTACATATGTATACATGTGCCATGTTGGTGTGCTGCACCCATTAACTCGTCATTTACATTAGGTATATCTCCTAATACTATCCCTCCCCCATCCCACCACCCCACAATAGGACCCAGTGTGTGATGTTCCCCTTCCTGTGTCCAAGTGTTCTCATTGTTCAGTTCCCACCTATGAGTAAGAACATGTGGTATTTGGTTTTCTGTTCTTGTGATAGTTTGCTGAGAATGATGGCTTCCAGCTGCATCCATGTCCCTACAAAGGACACGAACTCATTCCTTTTTCATGGCTGCATAGTATTCCATGGTGTATATGTGTCACATTTTCTTAATCCAGTCTGTCACTGATGGACATTTGGGTTGATTCCAAGTCTTTGCTATTGTGAATAGTGCCACAATAAACATACGTGTGCATGTGTCTTT
>NW_016806417.1:1923830-1963446 GCF_001698545.2 Rhinopithecus bieti
CTGCTGATACCCAGGCAAACAGGGTCTAGAGTGGACCTCAAGCAAACTCCAACAGACCTACAGCTGAGGGTCCTGACTGTTAGAAGGAAAACTAACAAACAGAAAGGACACCCACACCAAAACCCCATCAGTATGTCACCATCATCAATGACCAAAGGCAGATAAAACCACAAAGATGGGGAAAAAGCAGTGCAGAAAAGCTGGAAATTCAAAAAATCAGAGTGCATCTCCCCCTCCAAAGGAATCCAAGCATCTTTTGATATCAAAGGACACAGAAGAAAAACAAAAAATAAACCAGAAAATAGTCCCTTCAGCTCCTGGGGTCAGATCTGAGGAGTCAGAGTTAGGAGCGCCTGACTGCACAGATACTCACACCTCCTAACATCTCAGCAGGTTGCATCCTCCACCTGCTCCCTAACTCCACCTTTGCCCCAGGTGTGAATTCCATGGATTTTCCTGAACCTGATATTTGGAAGCCCTGAAAGAGCCCCAAGTAGCCCCTCTCCTCCAGCTTCCTTAGGACAGAGTAGTGAAGCTGGCTCTGTGCTAATGGCCAGCTCTGATGTCATCTCACTGTACTTTCCCATGCTTTAGAAGAATTGTATGTGCACATGCGTTTCTCCCCTTGAGGAACTCACAGGACCTGGTACACACTAGGACTGAGACCCTTGTTTACCAAACTGAATTAAACAACAAGGGGAAGGGGGCACTGATGGAGGGGAGTTGGGAAGGGTAGTGGATGCAGATACATTTACCACTGGGATTACTTTGGCCCTGGTTTCAAATCAAGAGCACTGTGTAGAGTTGTATAGTATGTGCACTACGCAAAGATGCCTCACTGAGGGAGTGAGAGAGAGCCAAAATCCAGCCCATATTCCATTTGCCAGTCTGTGCACCCTTGGATCTGCATCCATCCAGAAACCTTGTCAGGTTCCTTGGATTATCTGTGCCTCAGTTTCCTCATCTGTGAAATGGGGATAATAACTGCTGGGTTGAAGGATGCTTTTTCTCAACTCCCAGTGTTTTCTAGAAGTTTGAAGAGGGCTCTGCTGGTCTGGCCCACCTGGCCATTCTCCCCCTCTTTAATCACTCCACCCTAAGGGAGGAAGTGTGAATTTTATAACTGATAAATTCCATAAAAAATAAAAGGCATTTAGGCTCAGCTTTGCCCTTTTTCCTCTTGGAAGTGGGCTGCTCTTCCACAGGCAGCCCCTCCCCACCATGTGTTATATGAGAATACCTACCCTGGGCCCATGATGGGAGGTTCGCTTGAGCCCAGGAGTTCACGACCAGCCTGGGCAACATAACGAAACCCCGTCTCTACAAAAAATACAAAGCATTAGCCAGGTGTGTGGAAATTAGTGAATCTGTGGTCCCAGGCACTTAAGAAGCTAAGGTGGGAGGATCGCCTGAGCCCGGGAGGTCAAGGCTGCAGTGAGTTGTGATTGCGCCACTGCGCTCCTTCCTAGGTGACAGAGTGAGACCCTGTCTCCAAAAAAAAAAAAAAAAAGCAAACCAAAGACATTTCCAAACAAAAACTAGAAAAAAAAATTAACATACCTGCTAAAAAAAAATACTAAAGGAAGTTATACAAGTAAAAGAAAATAAAATAAAATGCCATAATTATTCCAACTAGAATAAAAAATTATCAGACTAGATTTAAAGTTCCAAATACATGCTCCTTATCAGAGATAAGCTGTAAATATATACTAGAAGGAAATCTCAGCAAATATCAAAGGATTGTAATCATAAAGAATAATATATATAAATAATTACATAAACAAAAAATAATGTATAAACTATATATATAAACAAAAAAATACCCTAAATGTATGAAATTAGTAGTACATGTCTAAATAACCCATGGGTTAAAAAAAAAAAAAAAGAAACCACAATGGGAATTAGAAAATATATTAACTAAGTTATACGAATATTTAACATATTAACTTATGGAATACAGACAAAGCATTACTTACAGAGAAATGTGCAGCTTTAAAAGATATTACAAAAGAAGAAGGCTGAGAATCAGTAAACTAGAAAATAATAGCAAATCAAACTCAAAGAGAATAGAATGAAGAAAATAATAAAAATAAGAGCAGAGGTCAATGAAACAGAAAACAAACATAAAGCCAAAAGTTTTCTTTGAGTATATTACACAAATGACAAATTCCTACTGAGACCAGTTAAGAGAGAAAGAACATAAATTACCAATCTCAGGAATGAAACAGAGACATAACTATAGATCTTACAAACTTCAAAGTGATAATAAGAGGATAATATAATTATACAATTTTATACCAATAAATTAAAAACATATACATAAAGTGGCCAAAGTCTTTGAAAAAATACAACTTGCCAAAACTTACACAAGAAGAAAGTTGAAATTTGAATTAAAAAGTTTTTAATTGAATACATAATTTAAACCTTTCAACCTAATGCACAGAAAATTTCTCCAGTAAATTCTCCCAAGTATTTAAGAAAGAAATCACATCAATCTTATACTCACTCTTCAAGGGGACAGAAAAAGAGGGACCACTTCTAGCATAACCTAGGTATCAGCATCTGACAAAGCTGTTGCAAGAAAGGAAATACGCCAGCCAATCTCCTTCATAAACTTATACATAAAACCCCTACACGAAATATTCATAAGTCAAATCCAATGATATACAAAAAGATAATATATCATAGCCAAGTGGGATTTATTCTTAGAATGTAAGGTTGGTTTAACATTAAAAAAATCAATCAATGTAGGAATCATCAAGTCCTACTGTAAAGAATAAAAGTAAGCATAGGGTGAAAAATAAAATAAAATAGAAATAATGCCCTAAGGGATCCTTGTGGGAGCTGATTCATCACTGTATCTCTGGCTTCCCACAAGAAACTCTTAGCCACATCTGCCTGGCCATGTTGCTGCAGGTATGTTTTCAGCCCATCTGCTAAAGCAAGCTTGTCCAACCCGCAGCCCACATGCAGCCCAGGACGGCTTTGAATGCAGCCCAACACAAATTCATAAACTTTCTTAAAACATTTGAGGTTTGTTCGCGATTTTTCTTTTAGCTCATAACTATTGTTAGCGTATTTTATGTGTGGCCCAAGACAATTCTTCCAGTGTGGCCCAGGGAAGCTGAAAGGTTGGACACCCCTGTCTAGAGCATTCTTCAGCTTTCCAGGTGTGTGAGCTCTGGCTGAGTTTTCTTCCTGGTAGACCATAACAAACTGCCTTGCTGGTTACTTCGTAGGCTTGTTCTGAGAGACCAAGAAGCCTAAGAAGGCCCCTTGGGAGCCATTAGGGACTAGACAACATGTGAGAGGTGGAGTTTCTTTTTGAAAAGCCGTCACCTTGGCATAGCACACTCACCTGACAGGTACGGGCTGGCTGCCCTGCCGTTTGAACGCTCTTTCCAGCCTTTCCTGGGTCATCCTGGAATTACCACCAGGCAAGTAGAGCTTCAAGGGCATCCTGTCCACGTCTGTGCTGCCATCCACTGCTGGGCTGTCCTCAGAAAGATCTCTCGGCCTGGCCCTGTCCCGCGGGGGCAGCCCTTTCCTGGACAGATGGGGAGGGCTGCTGGCAGTGGTCTTCCGCTTTTCTACGGTCAGTTCACTAAGCTGACCTAGAGAGGTCCTGGAAGGGGAGCTGTTGCTCGAGGCCAGAATGTCCTGTTGGGTACGGACAAAGAGCTCAGGGACCTTCCGGCTCTCTTCTTGGGGTTGGGTGGAGCTGCTTGAGGGTGAGGACCGTCTCAGAGAGCGTCTGTGAAAAGAATCCTAAAGGGAGTAAGGACAAAAGCAGTGAGGACCCTTGAGGGGAGCTGGAAAACACAGATCCCACTTCAAGCATTTGCCCATGATGGGATGTCTCTCCCAGGAATGTGTTTTCCCACCCCTGACTCTTTCCCTTAAAATCCTGCCTATTCTTTGAGGAGCTACTCAAATGCTCCCACCTCTGTGCTTTCAGTGATGCACACCCCACCTGCCGGAACCTCAGAGCAGGCCTGGGCCTTTCTCTCGCAGCCCTTACAGAGAGCAGGTTCATGCAGCAGGTGAAGCAGTTGCTCCAGTCTGCATTACCACCTACCAGCTGTGTCACCTGTGGCAGGCTGCTTAACTTCCCTGTCCCTGATTTTCTCACCTGTAATATAACCAGTCCACAATCCACTACCTGTCATTTCTAAATCCCAAAACCAGGCTGGGCATGGTGGTTCACGCCTGTAATCCTAGCACTTTGGGAGGCCAAGGCGGGCGGATCACTTGAGGCCAGGAATTTGAGACCAGCCTGGCCAACATGGTGAAACCCCATATCTACTAAAAATACAAAAAAATAGCCAGGCCTGGTGGTGCATGGCTGTAATCTCAGCTACTCGGGAGGTGGAAGCAGGAGAACCACTTAAACCCAGAAGGCAGAGATTGCAGTGAGTCGAGATCGCATTACTGTACTCCAGCCTGGGCCAGCGAGACACCAACTCAAAAAAAATAAATAAATAAATCCCAAAACCTCTGAAAATGAAAGGTTTTTTAAAATCCTGTGGTAAATTCTTAACTGTTCATGAGGCTGTTTATAGTCTTTTTAAAATGTGAATATTCATTCTTACATGGAGTTGCTGAAATGGTCATGTTTTTTGCTTATGGGGTGCTACCACAAACCCTACAAAAGGCATTATGTGGTATGTGTCTCATGCACTGTACTTCCTTTCCAAATTTAAAAAATATATATATATAAATTCCAAAAGACATCCAACCCAAAGGTTTTGGACGAGGGATGAGGCAACTGTAGTACTTCTCTCCGACAAGACTGTAGGGAGGATGAAATGAGACCTGTGCAAGGCACTAGCACAGAGCCAGACGTACTGCAGCAGTCAGCAAACGCTCACTACTCCTACATGCATTTGCCCTGTGCCCACTTACATATGGTCTTAACCCCCTCCTGATGGCAGAGGTCATTCTTAATTTGCCTCTGGTGTTCACAGAGCACCCAGCTCAGCAGCGTATACCTAATAGGCACTCAAGATTTGCTTAGTGTTTGAAATGAAGGAATTCTAGAGGAGTCAATTGAAATATCCAAATATCCTCCCTTACCGTCAAAGATTAGTGGAGGAAATGGGAACTCATGTTGTTATTAATGGGAGGGTGGGAAGACAAAGACAGACATACCAGGCTTTTCCTTGGTTTAAAATTCTGAACCTCTCAATATTTCCAGAAATAATCCAAGACCAAATAGTAAAGCCTGGGCTGGAATAAGGAAACCTTAATTTTGTAGGGTTCTGGCTAAGCAGACATTACTAAGCACTATAAACCTCCTCCCAAAGCCACTCAGGACATCCCCTGCACAAAGTGGGAAAGACATTAGTCACCATTCCCAAGGAGACTCAAAATTCTAGCCGAAGGGAGCTGGAGCTGCTGCAGGGAGCCCGGCCTCTTAAGTCATTCTTAAATACAGAAGTGATGTAGTAAAAATGATGAAATACCCAACAATCTTTGGCCCTTTTCTCCTGAGCAACCAAAAAGTATGACCAAGGTACTCAAAGTCCACAATGTCCCTTCTAGAGAATCTGGCAAAATTCTATAGCAACCCATCCTTCAACATCCTTTGCAGTTTCAGATACCACCTCCCAAAACAATTACCAAAAGGAGAAGTTTGCAGCAATGCCCTCGGCAGCAAAGCAGGTCCAAGCCATCTCCGTCACAGCACAGGTACAAAGGGGATCTCCACTGCACACACTTGATCAGGACATCATACCGGTGAACCATGCTCCTCTGGTTCACCGGTCCTCAGAGTAGTCCACCAACCCCTAAGAGTCTCTAGACCCTTTCAGGGAATTCAAAACTATTTTGATAGTAGTAAGATAACACAATTTGCCTTTTTCCACTGTGTTGACTTTGTGCACGAAGCAACAGTGGGAAAAACTGCTGGTCCCAGGTGCCTTTTTCCACTGTGCTGACTTTGTGCACAAAGCAACAGTGGGAAAAACTGCTGGTCCCAGGTGCCTTTTTCCACTGTGCTGACTTTGTGCACAAAGCAACAGTGGGAAAAACTGCTGGTCCCAAGCACGAAACAAGGCAGTGGCACCAAACTCCACTAGTGCCCAAGGCCCTCTTTACCTGCACACTCGCAGTGAAAATAGGTGAACAAAGTGCTGACTTCACTGAGGAATGTCCATGCTGACACATAAAAAGTATTCATTTTATGCCCTTAGACTCTCCAGCACACATCTCTTCAACACCTTGAGTGACACAGTGGGAGGGGCGTGCAGGCATTCCGCTGGGCGTGGAGGATGGCAGCTGGCACTGCGCGACTGTCTAGGCTGCGAGTGAACTTGCTGGTTTTTTCATGGAACCACTGAGAGACAAACTATGGTTACTCAAGTGTGGGTATTTGGCAGGCATTTTCTTGAAAATCAATTGAGCCTGTCACCTCAAGGGAAACAAATGGTGTATTTTTGTCAGTGATAAAATACAAGCTGTCAGGTAAAAATTAGAATTTTGGAAAACTTCTAACTGCCACTGTGAGTTTGAGAGCTTTGCAATACTTAAAAACTTCTTGGATCAGCTGGGAGTGACATCAACAAATGAAATTTTTTGGTGTGATTTTCTTTTTGTCTAATGAGATATGTCCACATTTGGAAGATCTATATAACTCAGTAACCAATATTTTCCAAATGACCAATATATTATGTTACTAAATCATTCAGGGGTAAAAAATTCGAAGTGCAAGACATACCAAAGGAAATTGATAAGGTACAAAAAGTTCACTGATATGGTTTAAGATTTTACATTAAGAAACTATAACTTGTTTAGTTTCGGTGTAGCATCAAAAAAAAAATACCTCAGTTTTCTGAAAAGATTATTAAAATACCTTTCCCTTTTCCAACTGCTTATCTGGGTGAGGCCAGATTTTTTCATACACTTCAACCAAAACACCATATTGCAACACGCTGGATGCAAAAGCAAATATGAGGCTTCAACTATCTACTACAAAACCAGACGTTAAAGAGATCTGCAAAAAAATGTAAAACAATGCTACTCATCTCACTAATTTTTTGTTTTGAAAATGTATTTTTTTATTAAAATATATCATGTTACATGTAATAGGTTTACTAGTGTTATTTTAATGATTTTGTAAGTACATATTTTTAACTTCTCACTTTTAATTTCGAATACAGTAAATAGCAATAGACACACCTACATAAACAAAAGCTCTTTGCACTCCACAATAATTTTAAGAGTATAAAGACAGCCTGAGGCTAAAAGTCTAGGAACTACTGATGTAAGTCTAAACTGTCACCCAGGCAAGGCTCCTTCCACAGTGTCCCCAGCAGATGGGTTACCTAACTTCCCTTTTACACAACTAGCTGAGTCCCTTCCAAAACAACCTTCTCCATTGCTGAAGTGGCTCTGACTAATGGAGGGCTCTTATACCAACCTCCATCCGCTGGTGCCCAGTTGTGCTATCTGGAGCCACTAGGCAAGGCTACACCACTCAACCCAACAATGGTGCCAGCAAGCACACACCATGCACTACACAGAAACACAACAGTGTCCTGCTCTCAGGAGGCTTACAGACTAAGCTCAAGATTGCAAACAGAGTTTATCTCACATGGAGATAGGCTACTCCAACCTCCATATTCAAAGAAATCTCTTATATTCTACCAATCTCCCACAAGATTAAACATCTCCAAACCTTTTAATTTCCTCCAAACTGTTCACCATTCTAGCCCCTTTCCTCTGGACAGGGTTCAGTTTATGAATGTCCTTCTTCAACAAGAAGGCCTAGGATGGGGTATGACATCAAGGTGTGGCCTGAACTACATAGTGGCGGGCAGGCTCTTCCTTGATCTGGACCCCAAGACTGCATGATCTCGAGAGCACTGAAATCCCAGAGCCCTAAGGGGCCTTAGACAGCTGGTCTAATAGAAGAGACTGCAGCCAAGAGAAATAAAAACCTTGACCAAAGATCCCACAAGATGGAGTCAGGGGCAGGGAGAGGACTCACTTCTTTCTGTCCTAATTCCAAATGAACTGAGAGAACAGTGCCAGCACCTGCACCCACACCTAAACATACAGCAGGTAAGTGAGAGCGCAGGTGGACACAGACACCTATTTTTTGTTGGCTTAGGCTCCCTGATTTGACTGATATGGCACTTTGAGTTTGGTGTTTACTTTTGCTTTGCTTTTCTGTTTGTTGTTTTGCAAACTTCTTTTACATATGTCTCTGATTTGGTTTTGTCTCTCTGCCTAATGGAACTCTACCATGGTCACCCTGTAAGGGAGACTATAAAACAACAATGTGAAATTTTTAGAATCTTTTTTTGAAAGAGAAAAAAATAAAAGCAAAATAAATGAAACCATAAGGCTTCGGGGTTTTAGTCCCTTTTAACTATCATGTTTCACATTTATTTTCAAAGATGCTTTCTGGTTTTTTCTTTGTTTTTTTTTCTTTTTTTTTTTTTCCACACAGGGTCTCACTCTTGCCCAGGCCAGAGTAGTCACATGATCATAGCTCACTGTAGCCTCAACCTCCCAGGTTCAAGCAATCCTCCCCACTCAGCCACCTAAGTAGCTAGGACTACAGATGCACACCACCACACCTGGCTAACTTTTCAATTTTTTGTAGAGATGGGGCAGTGGGACAAGTGTCTCCCTATGTTGCCCAGGCTCAATTTCTAGGCTCAAGCGATTTTTCCACCTCGGCCTCCCAAAGTGTTGGGATTACAGGCGTGAGCCACCACACTCAGCCTAAAGACGCTCTCTAAACCTGGATAGGTTCTCCACTCCTGAATTGCAAAGACAAAGCTGAGTAGGTATTCTCACCCAGCAGAGGAATAGCAAACCATGGCATCCACCTCACAGACAAAATGGGTAAGCTAAGGGCAGGAAAGGAGATCTGCTCAAGGCCTCATGGGTCATTGACAGTAGAGCCAGGGAGAAAACAGAGGCAGTGTACTTCCCACCCCATGCACAGTCCCTCTTCTCGGACTGTCCTGTGAGGTACCCCAAATAAACCCAGGCGTGCCTTAAGCCTTGCCCAGTCCTCAGCCTCCAGTCTCGTAACAACAGAAAGAGCAATAGCCCCACCTGTGGGGAGCTGGTGATGGGCCCAGCCATCATGCCTTGCACAATCAGACCAGACTTTGGCCTGGAATTCTCTCCCATCCTCTTCACATCCAAGGAGGGCTCCGAGTGAAGCTTGTCCGTCTTCTCCCATGCAGAAGCCAACATAGGAGTTTCACCCGGAACCGTCTGCATGGGCTTACTTTTGTGTGGGGGCCTTTTAGATGATACAAAATTACCAAGTACATCTCCATCAAGATTGTCATGTCTGTGAAAAAGGAATATTTCCATTAAAACAGACTCTCCAGAAGGAATCAATAACAAAGATAGCAAATTCCACATTCAATGGGCACTCAAAGCAAGCCCATTAATAAGTCTACGATGACTTCTAACCAGCCAGTGCATTATCATGAAAGACAAGGAACAGACAATACTCTGGTATCAGGGCAAGTCTGCCCTACAAAATAAGGCCAGTAAACAAGCAAACAAATTCAGAGATGATGATCCATAACAGGACCCCTCAAGTCCTGAAGACTAAAGAGCATCCTTAGTCTTCCAGACCTGAATGACTAAGGAAGACTATAATCTTTCAGTACAGTCATGGGGTATGTGAAGCCCAGCCTTACCACACACCACTGAGAGGCATAGAGAAGACCCACAGCAAACCTGGCATTCCCCGCTGTTCAGCTAAACCTGGAGTCAGGTGTGCCAATGGCTGTGTGTGTGTGTGTGTGTGTGTGTGTGTGTGTTAGAGAGAGAGGAAGGAAGAAAGCAAAAAAGGACAAAAGAAGGTGAGAGACTGTGAGAATAAGCACAGACTCAGAAAGAACAAGAGAGAGCTCACAAGACAAAGCGAGAGACCCGGGCAAAGGGGAATCTTACCTCTGATCACCCAGAAGCCAGCAGTCCTGTGACACAGGCTCAGTTATTTTCTACTACTGGGCTCTGCCATAAATGGGTATGGGCCCCTACCCTATGCCAAGTTGCTTACCAGGCACTGGGTCACATGCGGGAGGGCAGTCATGTGTGCTGAGATTGGGGCATGTCAGGCAGAGGAAGGGACTGGAACCAGCCTGGGGAAATCCCGAAGGGCTCCCAGAGAAGGCAGCACCTGAGTCTGAGAGAATGAGGCAGCAAGAGGTCCCCAGGAGAAGGCCCAGCCCCAGCACACAGGCCTCTAAGGCAGAATGTGCTCAGGGGAGCAGCCAGGGCTGGTCAGGAATGGGGTTCTGAATGGTATTCTAAGGAGTTTACCCTGAAAGCTGCAGGGAATGTCCGAAGCCCTTCGGCAGGGGAGCGTCATGGCCAGACTCCTTTCATGGAAAGCTCACACTACCTTAGGGCAACGGTGGATTGGAGGGGAAGATCACTAGAGGCCTGGAGACCAGGGAGGGGCTATAGGAGTTAACCAGGAAAAGAGGATGGGAGTGTGAACTGAGGCCCTTGCGGGTGGGCAGAGAAAGGAGGAAAGAAGGAAAGTGCCTACTATCACTCTGGGTGAAGAGCTCACAGGACTCACAGATGCAGAAGATGACAGACAAGGAAGAGGCAAGAACAACCACATTTTTGGCTTGGGTAACTGGGTAGGACTCGGGAGCTTCAACTTCCTAGTTGCTTTTTTGTTGTATCAGAAGGATTTCACTTCTCAGCCAGGCAGTAAGTGCCTCGGAGGAAGAGCTTCTTCATAGCCCCTTACAACTCTGCACCTCCGAATCCTTGTGCTAATTGCTTGTCACGATCTCACCTTTTGGCAGCTTGACACCCATGCCCTGAGCTTCAGCGACCCTCAGGAGAGGAAATGCTTTTCAATGGAGCCAGAAGACAGCACCCATTCCCAGGAAGTTAAGCTCACTACAGGGGACTGCAGTGTCTTAAGGTCATAACTGAATGTCATTGTTTCCCAGATAATAGAGGTTCAATCAAGAATGCCAATTCATTTTCTTCCTAAGATTTTAAAAGCGCTTATTTTCAGATTATTCCATCTCTACAGTGTTTTGTTGCCTTTTAGAATACCAATACCATACCCCTGTTTTTAAGAAAATCAAATAAAGCAAGTGCTTGAACCTTACAACCATGGAATTTAAAATAAACACAGTGAATCGTAACTACTCTCCATCACAAAGTAGTCCATTCTGACAGCCTCAACAGGATAATAACAGTACTTCACAGCAGAGATTTCGAAAACACAGAGTGTGGGAAGCTGAACAGTGACCCCCCCCAAAGATATTCACATCCTTATCCCTGGAATCTATTAATCCATTTATGCCAGAGGTTGCAATTTTTTGAATTTTTGCACGAGTGAAAAATCAGACCTTGGTGATGACCTTCAGCAGTAGGATATAAATAACTCTCACATGCTTAGTGTTCCAATAATGGAACACTAGGCATAAGTGGGTTAACCCACTTATGGTTAACTACATAAGCAGGTTAGCTTCACAGTAAAAGGGATTTTACAGATGTGATTAAATTAAGAGTCATAAAATGGGATTATCTGGTGGACCCAATGTAATTACAAGTGTCCTTCTTAGGAGACAAGAGGATCAAAGGTAGTAGTAAAGTTAGCAGATGTAACAACACAAGCAGAGGCTGGAGCGATGTGCTTTAAGATGGAAGAAGTGGTCAAGAGTCAAGGAACATAGGTGGCCTCTAGAAGCTAAAAAAGAAAAGAAAATGGATTTTCCCCTCAGAACCTCCAGACAGAACCGGGCCTGCTAACACTTTGCCTTTAGTCTAGTGAGACTGATTTTATACTTCTGACCTGCAGAACTATAAGAGAATAAATTGGTATTGCTTTAACTACTGTGAGGATTAAATTTTATATGCCAATGTGGCTAGGCTGTGGTACCCAGTTGTTTAGTCAAGCATCAGTCTAGCTGTTGCTGTGAAGGCATTTTGTAAATGTGATTAACATTTACAATCAGCTGACTTTAAGTAAGGCAGATCATCCTCAGTGATGTGGGTGGGCCACACCCCATCAGGTGAAGGCCTGAAAAGCAAAATCTGATGTTTCTCAAAGAAGAAATTCTTTCTCAAGATTATAACATGAAAATCCTGTCTGAGTTTTCAGATTTCCAGCCTGCCCTACAGATTTCAGACTTACCAGCCCTTACAGTCCCATCAGCCAACTCCTTAAAATAAACCTTTTTTTTTTCTTTTTTAAGAGACAGGATCTCACTCCATCTCCCAAGCTAGTGTGCAGTGGTGTGATCATAACTCACTGCAGCCTTGAACTCCAAGGCTCAGATGATCTTCCCGCCTCAGCCTCCTGAGTAGCTGGGACTGTATGTGCACACTGCCACCCCTAGCTAATTTTTTTTTAAGTTTTTATAGAGACAGGGTCTCTCTATGTTATCCAGGCTGAACTTGAACTCCCAGTCTCAAATGATCCTCCTGCCTTGGCCTCCCAAAGTGCTGGGATTACAGGCATGAGCCACTGCACCTGGCCAAACTTCTTTATATATATACATACAGGTACATAGGCATATAGATACACGCACGCGCACACATACACACACACACACACACACAGGGAGACCATATTGATTCTGTTCCTCTGGAGAATACTGACTGAAACAGCCATGAAGTACATAGTAATTTGTTATAGCAGCAATAGGAAACTAATAAACAGAATAATGGGAAAACATACCTGGCTTTGCTTGTTTCTGACAATGATGTTCTCCATCCTGCATCTTCATCTGAAAGGTCATATATATTTACCAGTGTAGTCTCTGAGCATCTCGATGGCACTTTGTTATTTTTCTTTGGAACTGAGAGTGCAGGGGTTGGGGTATCTTGAGTGAAATTGTTAGCCGTATTTCCAAAGTGATCCAGAAAGTATCTGGTGATGAGTTCAAGACTTGTTTTTAGAGGATTTTCCTTTGCCTATCATTGGGAGAGGAAAAAAAAAATCATTAATTTATATACAGCTTCACGGAAGAGTGGAAAAAACAATTATTCCACTTTTTTGAGTAAGTTTATCAACTTCTCATTCATACAAGCTTTCAGCCAACATTTACTGGCCACATATTATATGTGTCAGGTACTATGTTGGGTAGGAACACAGAGACAAAAACAAAATCTCTGCCCTAAAAGAACTAGCATCCAGTGCATGAGACAGGTGATTCAATAAACAACTAGAATAAAATGTGGTAGGAATAGAGGCATGTCCAAGCAAATTTCCTCTTGGTTTTTTGCTCCAAGGAATAACTTTATACAATATATATCCCTTCATTTAACAAACAGAGTCTGTAGGGAACACAAACCCTACAGTTTCGTAAGTATTTGGGGCCTGAATATTTTTTTAGCTTGTAAGCTCTGCATCTAACACTGAAACCAGCGACGATAGAGACAACTGAAGCAGAAGGTTAACGTGAAGAGCACAGAGAGGCAGTAAGGACCGACTCACTTTACACTCCAACCTTAAAAACAAAAGGCAAATGAAAGTCTTCAGTAGCAGGTTTTGGAATTAAACGATACCAGTATTTTCCAGCCCTGCCGATACCAAATATTCCCTTTGGACGTTTTTTAAAAATACAGATTCTCACACCCTACTGATACTTACTACGCCAGAACAGCAAAGATGTAAATTCCCGTGAGTAATTTGGATAGACACAGCTATTCATGCAACAACATGCAGGCTGGCCTCAGGGACCCAGCCATGTGTCAGTCCCCAAGCCACTCGCCCAGTAACACCCAGGTCCTGCCAAGCCGTGGCTAGACATGGGGCACTCTGTGATTTTGCAGACTAGCAAGGCACCTACCAAGGAGCCTAGCAGAGCAGGCCCTCGAGGCATGCCAAGTCCTCCGCCTTCCTAGTCCTCTCACCCATGCAGCAGGACTCCGGGACTAAGACCCACAGCCCATGGACTACGACCAAACTCAACAGATTCATCAGATAAAACCCGGGACAGTTTTACTATTTTTTTCAGTAAGAGATACAAACAAAAACGATTTTGTCTAGGATTAAACGAAGCTTACAATAAAGCGAGTTAGGGGAAAGATACTATATTGTAGCCTTCTTGCTTTTCCTCTCAATAAGAGAGACTTAAGCCCCTGAATTACCTGATGCTCCCTTAAGATTTTTCACATCACTTGGCTCACAACAGACACAGCCTTTATATGAATCTAGATATTGTTTTTCAAGATCTCAATTTACATAGGCATTTTTATCTATCCTATACCTAATAGGTTAAAACAAGTTACTGGAAATATTAACATTAAATTGCAGGGTTTTCCTGGAATCAGGCTAGCTTTGTGCTGAATGAATGTCAAAATTATTATGTAACAGATAGACTACTGCGTAATTTTCCTGTAAAATATACACTCCAATTCATTGTATAACAGCTAATAACTGCTGTATCAATCAGGGCACTTATCAGTATCTCATGAAAATATCTTAAGTATCTTAAACTAACAACTACTTTAGGGAGACTATATCACAATGAGGGAATAAAAATAGCTTCAATGTCAAAGACACTTTTGGGAAATTAGTAAGGTACATTTATGTTAAAAGCCCAATGTGACCAAAATGGTTAACTGAATTTTCTGGGTAGCTGTCTCACTCTCTGTGCAAAATTCTCCTAAAGTGTACAGTCCACTCTCCTGCCTTAGAACACAGCAGACGGAGGACTGCAGAGCATCTGCTGCCTGGGTCACCAGTCTTTCTACAGGACTTACAAAGTACTTGCTACAGGACAGGAGATACAGGTGCCTGCATGTCACCCCATGACCCAGAGGACAAAGGCCTTCTATTTGATGTCTTTACTGAGCCTGATAGACTTCACCTGGCTGCCAATGCCTACTTCTTCTCAAAGGGGAGCACAACAATTTCTAGCAATCTGAGTGCTCCTGTAGGTGCCAGTTGTTTTTAGTTTATATGTTTGCCTGAAATTCCATCCTTCACTTTATTGAGAGATGCCTGACCTAGGTTCCTCCCTGGCCTATGACGTGTATTTGCATAGTTTTCAAGTGGTTCAGCGGATCCTCTGGGTGTCTCAAAAAAATAGCCTTGGTCCTACCACCCTACGAATCCAAACTGCTAAAGTCCATTTGAAAAAATCACTCCTACAATAGGACAGGGAATCAAAACACCTGGTTCTAGCCTCATCCCTACCTGGTAACTGACTGTGAGACCTTGGATAACCAACTCTCTCTGGCTCACAGCTCCCTCCTGAGAGGAGGGAATTGATCAGTGGTTTAAAGTTGGACCCTGAGAGGCTAGCCGAGAAAGCAAGACCTCCTTTTCTCAACTTCAAATAGAGCATTTTCCCTTGTTGGCTTTGCATATTGGACTTCCACATGAGATATCATTTTATTGCTTTTTTAAAAAATTGTGATAAATGCTGAACTGTATCATTTTCTTTTTGACTCTGACACTATGCCCAACCACAAGGCAAGATTTGCTGGACAGCCCATTCTTCTTCTGTCTTCCTAACAGATTTAAAAAAATTAAGTAGAAAGTGTAGCTTCATTCATTTGTATAGTCATTTATTCATTTATTCCACAAATATATACTGACTATTTACTATGCCATCGGACAACACTTTATGTATGGGGATATAATAGTGAACAAAAAAGACTGCATTTCTGGCTTCTGCTGTGTCCAAGGTATTGGGGGAGGCAGATACTAATTTTAAAATCACATAAATATTCTATTGCCAATGTGATAAACACAAAAACAGGAAAACTATAGGGTGCCATGAAAGCCTGTAATAGCAGGTTGGGGAGATCAAGTATAGGGGATCAGAGATTTCTTCCCGCCCCAGAAAATGCGGTTCCATTTGCTTTCCCAACTCTAATGCACCTGGGTTAGCTGAACCCAATTCCCTCCTCTACCTAAATTATATGTCACAGGAGACTCAAGACTAAGGTATTACTCAGAACTGAAGAAGGAAACTCTTACACAAGCAGGGAATGGAAAATTTTAGTATAACTGGATACGATATTCTTAAGTACAGTTTTACTAAAAATAGCCTTGTGTGGGGAGGCAGGAGTACAGGGAATAACTGTGGGAGGCTGAGCCCTGCCACAGGCTCTGTTCAAAATGAGCCCGACAACCACACACACACAACACGCCAATGGGCGGCACCAGCTGACCGAGGTGGAAAACCCACTCCTGCTGGGGGTCTGTCCGCACTTGGGGGGTCCGTTTCTCTCTGACTACAAGTGTGGCAGGCCAAGAGCGCCTCAAGCCTCTCCTGTCACTGGCAGGGCCTGTGAGTGCTCTGGCAGCACCAAACTCAGTTCTAAGACTCCACACCACACCTTAGAAAGCACATACCTTGTTCTCCTTATAGAGAAATTCAAGATGCAAAACCTTTCGAAGATCATTTCTGTTGTTTATGCTGAGGTCAGAGCGTGGGCGTTCCTGGTCCATGGTCACACATGTCTTCTTTAAGCCCTGAGGGAAGAAATCTGAATCGCTGTTTACCATCTTAAATCAAAGCCCGCTGTTCTCATAAAGCACAAGCAAAAGATTCCTGATGTGCACCAAGATAATTCTCATATAACCTTTACACTTGACATCACCTCTGCAATTATCAATATTATTCTGATTCTTAGAACAGCCCCATGGGCTAAGTGAAGGCTGAAGTTTTCAGGCCATTTCACAGATAAGGAGTGAGTTCAGGACTCGTGCACAGGAGTCCTGGGTTTGGTCCTAGATTTGGAATCACAGTATATGATTCTATATACTATGGAATATGGAATATTCAAATATTTTTAAAGCAGCTTTAAAAATAAACGAAAGAAAAAACATAAACAAAAGGCTAATATTCATTCCCTTCACTCTCATTTGGGGAAACCAGGAGACTGGGTTGACTTGCCCAAGGTAACAAAATGGAACCACATCACAGGCGGGGGTTATAACCATCCCAGTCTGTGAGTCCGTGACTCTGGGACCCAGGCCCATGGGAAGCTCTTGGTAAATGTCTGCTAAGTCACCAGCAAAGCCACTTTCCATCATCCCACCCTGAACTGCCAGAAGACCAAGGTTCAAGGCCCAGCTGAGCCATGCTCTAGCAGTGGAAAATCTGGGGTTGGGGAAGTGAGGGTCCTGTTCGCAAGTGCCTGGCTTCTCAATCTGAAAAACAAACACAACTTTCTGTCTACCCCACTGGGTCATGGTGATTGTCAAATGGCTGGAGGCTGAGAACATGCCTCACCAACAGCTCAGCCTGGTGTTAGCGGTGTTCCTTATTCTTAATGGATTCCAGACCCCCAGTGCTCCACAGGCTTCAGCTTCTCTCAGAGCCTTTGTGTTCAGAATTTTACAGAGGCTCTAGCTGCTGGGGAAACACGACAAAACCCATGCCCACCATGCATTTAGGTAAGAAGGTCAATTTGGGAAACTAAAAGTAAGAACACAACCTTGAAACAGAGGAAAGAGGAGGCCATAGGGAAGGGAAATGGAAAGAAATGGATATAGGTGTGGGAAAAAAGGTGGATTAGGTGCATCAGGAAAAGTCTGTTTGAAGGAGAGATGAGGTTCAAAACCAACCACCCGTATTTCATCTGGGCTTAACCATGGCTTTCCCTCCAGTCAAAGTGATGTGGAACATGCTATAACGAGGGTCTTTCTCTGATGGATAATTCTTTATGTCTGTCAACAGTTCAAATCAGCAAGCCCTGGCACATTTAACAAACCCCCCCACCACCCCGGCTCTAGAGTGTGATGCACACCAGCATTTGAAAACCACTGGGGGCCTGGGCATGGTGCCATAGACCTGCAGACCCAGAACTTTGAGAGGCCGAGGCAGGAGGAATCCTCGAGCTCAGGACTTCAAGGCCACAGTGAGCTATGATTACACCACTGCACTCCATCCTGGATGAAAGAGTAAGACCCTGTCTCTAAAAAAAAAAAAGGAAGAAAGAAGAAAAGGAAAGAAAAGAAAAAAAAGAAAAAAGAAATGAAAAGAGAAAAGAAAAGAAATACCATTGGGGTAGAGGACAAGGGTGCCCTTGGGAGTCAGTCAGTCCTCAGTCCCATCCAGCCCACTCAAACTTCATTCGCCCAACAAACACCTGTCATGCACCTCCTATATGCCAGGCTCTGGTCTAGATGCAGGAAAGACAGAAGGAATAGGAGCTAATGTTCTGTTGGGAAAGCAGACCATAAATGTATGGTGTGGCAGCTGCTAATACGTACTACTAGGGAGACAAAGCAGGAAGAGGGAAGATAAGGATGAAAGTCACTCTTTTAGATGGTCAGCTATTTGTTCAGCATCATCCACATGCTCCTGTCCCAGGTTCCCTATCTGTGAAACGAAGGGAACAGACCAGGAGTCCGTAAGTCCAGTTGCTAGAGGCAGAGCAGTGAACAGATATAAATCCCAGTCCTCAGGGAACTTGCACTCTACAGGGGGAGAGACAACAAGTATAGTATGATATGGGGAAAAAACATATAAAATAGGATAAGGAGACAGAGAGGGCTACAGTGGGTCTGGGGATGGGCTGCTACTTTATCTAAGGTGGTCAGGAAAGGCATCATTGATTGATGAAGGAATCAAAAGAGCAGGCCACACAGACACGTGGGAGAAAAGTGTTCTGGGCAAGGAATAGCAAGTGCAAAGGCCCTGAGCCAGTTGCAAAAGGCCAGTGCATCTAGAGCTGCATGGCAGGGGAAAGGAAGTAAGGAAATCAGAAGTCACCCAGAGACTCATAAGGAAAGGCCTTGTGGGCTTTTGTGAAATGGGAAGGCTACTATTTCGAACTGACATATTTTTGAAAGATCACTTGGCTGCTAGGTTGAAAATAAACTGTAGGAGGCAGAAGATCAAGGAAAAACCATTTAGGAGGCTATTGAACAATTCACAACTCACATGAAACACAGGGGTGGCTTGGAGCAAGGTGTTTGCAACAGAAGTGGTAAGAAGTGGCTATATTCTGTATGTGCTCTGATGACAAAGTCAACAGATTCGCTGATGGACTGGATATGAGGTGCACAAGAAAGGAAAAAGCCAAGAATAATTCCGAAGTTTCTGGCCTAGGCAATCAGAAGGACAGAGGTGCCATTTATTCCAATGGGCACAGTTGTAGGAGGAACAGGAAATCAGAAATTGAGTTTTGGACATTATGATAAATATATATTTGTTCTTTGTCCCAGGTTCCCGGCACATAGATTCTAAAACTCTTGGAATCTCCAGGGTGATAAGAACGTCTTCTGTATGCTAATGTGATGACTAGTGGCTGGGGACCCCTAGATGGCTTCAGGATAGGGGCTGGTCACCAGAAAGAGCAAACCTTGAATAGAGGGCTGGGACTTTCAGCCCTACCTCCCAACCTCCCAGAGAGGGAAGAGGAGCTATAGATTGAGCTAACCACCAATGGTCAATGATTTAATCGAACTTTCTTATATAACAGAATCGACATAAAATATCCTGAACGATGGGGTTCAGGGAGTTCCCAGGTTGGTGCTGGGAGGACAGCATGTTGAAGAGGGCATGGAAGCTCCATGACCCTCCACCCACACCTTGCCCTATGCATCTCTTCCATCTGGCTGTTCCTGAATTGTGTCCTTTATAGTAAACTGGTAAATGTAAGTAAAGTGTTTCTCCGAGTTCTGTGAACCATTCTAGTACATTATTAAAACTGTGAAGGGGGTTGTGGGAACCCTCAATTTATAGCTAGTTGGTCAGAAGTTCAGGCGGCAACTTGGGACTTCTGACCGTCATCTGAAGTGAGGGCAGTCATGAGCCTGAGACCTTAACCTGCAGGGTCTGCACTAACTACAGGTAGTGTCAGGACTGTATTGAATTGTACAACACCCAGTTAGTGTCTGGAGAGTTGGAGACTTAGTTTGTATGGAGGAAAAATACCCCACACATTTGATGTCCAAAGTATAAGCAGAAACACTATCAGAGACATGTTGAGATGCTTGTTAGCCATCCCAGCAGATATGTAGAATAGGCAGTTGGAAGAATTCAAGAGTTCAGGGAGAGGTCTCAGCTAGAGATAGACATTTGGGAATTGTCAGCATATAGATGGTATGGGAATCCACAAGACTGGCTGAGATGTCTTGAGAGTGAATAGACAGGAGAAGAGAAGAGAGCCATAAACTGAGTCCTTGAGCCCAGCAGAGTACACAGGACAGGGAAATGAGGGGCACCAGCAAAGACGTTGAAGGGAGCACCCAGAGCAGTAGGAGGAAAGCTAAGAGGGACAGTCTCCTAGAAGACAAGCAGAAGGACACAATCAACTGTGACAAACATAATCATTAGATCAAGAAGGGCAAGGACTAAAAATCCCAGGTTAATAATGGCCCTAACAAGAGCTATTTCCATGGAATGGTGGGGACAAAAGCCTGATTAGAAACGGTTTGAGAAAGCAGAGAAAATAATTAAAATGAGTAGACACAGCTCCTTTACAGGGTTTCTATATAAAGGCAGGAAATAATAAACCAGTAGCTGGGGTTTGGGGGTCAAGATGGGATTCTGCAGGGGCACAACGTATATGTGCTGATAGGAGTATCCTAGTAGAGGAGAGAAATGCATGGTACAGGAGACAGCGACATCCCTGAGCACACAAGAGGGGGCATGCACACATGGAGGGGCGGGCCTAACCAGGGGTGTGGAGAATTCATCCACAGGAACACCAGAGAGAGCAGAGTGAATGGTGCAGGCCCAGGAAGCTGAGCAAGTGTGGTAGTGGGAGCCTGTTGGACTTCCCTCATGACTTCTGTTTTCTCAGCGAAATTAGATGGGGAAGGAGCTTTGGGGTTTGAGGAGAAAGAAGGTATGAAATGGTCATCCAGGATTTGAGAAAGTAAACAGGCTGGAGAGTTGCAACCAGGTGGGCAGGCACCCATAAGGCACCACAAGGGGGTGTGGTCATGGATTTAGAGTGACACCATCAACATGGTGGTGTGTGTTTCTCTCCAATCCCATTCAGCTCTATGGGTGCAAGTGTGGAGCAGGGCGAGTGGAATTTTACTGTCAGAAGAGAATGATGAAGGGAGAGAAGGGCAAAAGAGCTGCGCCTGTTATGGAGGGCGCAATTATAACGATGGGTGGGTGAAAAGTAGGCGGGTAACGGTAGGCCCGAGGGACTGTGAACAGTTGGCAGGAACAATGCAATATAGACGTGGTGAGGCTGGAGAAGAGTTTATGTGGGGCTACGAAGGGGGACAAGCTGGAAATTTTGACAGGTGGGAAGCTTGGAATTGAGATTACAGAAAGGGCATAGTACTGGTAACGACAAGCCCAGCTCATGACCATGGGGCAGGGTGGCATTGGGAGGATGGCACAGTCACTGCAGGAGTGGAGCCACAGACCCAAGAGGCCGGGGTAGCAGAAGAGTCACCTCAGTGGACCCTGCCATCTCCAGGAAACTATCATGACTCTCCCTGAGGGCAGACCACACTTGGTGACTTCAAGTAGGCCAAAGTGGCTGGAGGGTAGAGGGCGGAGCAAGCAGTCATGGAAGATGAGGTCTGAGGGTAGCCAGAGTCAAGTCATGGAGAGACTTGAAGTCTAATTACGATGTGAAGCCAGTAGAGGGGTTTGAGCAGGGGAGTTACATGGTCTGACCTGCTCACCCTGGGCAAGTTTCTTGGCCTCCTGGTCTCACGATAATCTTATGTGAAAGGGAATCCTTATACCTATCTTTCAGGACTGTTATGAGAATCTGAGACAACAAACCATCACCTTCCAGGTACCGGGCACCAAGGTGGCAGCTCTCTTGCTTACGACTGCTGGGTGCAATGACTGCCTGCACAAAACCCCGTGGGGAGCACATGGTCTCTGCCCTGGAGCAGAAGGCGATGAGAAAGCAGTATACCTGGGCTGCAGCCGCAGCTCACCAATACCTTCTGAGTAACTGTGGGCAACTCCTCTCTACTCTTAGGGCCTTAGTGTGCCCAGATAAAACACGGGAGGGAGAGGTGACCAGGGGAACTTGGCCATGTCAAGTGGGGGGTCGGAGGGAGGGATGCGGGAGAGGCTGGAAATGAGACTGAGATGGTAAGCTGGGGTCAAGCTACAGGGCAGGCTTGGATGTCAGTGAGGACATTGGACTTCATTTGTACTCAAGAAAGAACATGAGGAAGCCCTCTCTTAAGAGTTTTGTTCAGTGACCCAGACTTAAAAGAAATGATGGTAACAGTCAGCTTCCCAGGGTGTTAACTGATATCCAACATGCAGCCAGGACTTGGTGATGGCAGGTCAATTAGCCATAAAAACAGGGCAGATGCGACAAAGCCAAATGCATTCAAAATTTTTTCAAATAAAAATAAATCATAAAAAAACACACAAAGGCACTTTCCAAACAGGTGCAGTTCAGAGACACCTCTTTGGTGTCAGAGACAGTGAGGGTGGGAGGAGGTATAAAGTTGAACACCTACGTGCACATGGTATCTATATGTCAGATCCAATGCTTGAGAGCTGCCCATATGTTATTATTAATCCTCATTATAAATCTGCAAAAGGTAGGTCTTATTTTCGTGTTTTACAGATAACGAAATTGAGGTCTTGAGTAAAGTACTCAGGTTCACACTGCAAACTAGTAGCAAATATTTGAACCCTCTCCATCTGACTTCAAAGTCCTTCCCCTTTCCTCCATTCAAAAAATTACGTGTATGAGTTTTCATACCAGACAAGTGTCCATCGCCCCAGCCCAGTATGACATTGCAAGGTAGACAAAACAGACTGCAGCCCTCAGTCACCACGTGTTGAAAAAACTGATGTATGTCCCCCTCCACTACCACGCCTAAGACCCCCCGGCAAGCTCCTTCCCCACGGAGGTCCCCATCTCCACCCTGAGGCCGGATGACAGCTAAGGACCTTCCAAGCTTGTGAGCGCTGCAAAAACTCTCCTGGGACAAGACAATAGTAAAACAAAAATTAAAGCAACCACTGGAATTCCCATTGTTGACTAAAATGACTAAGGGCTTGACCGTCAAGAACTTTTCAGGGCCTTTGGGGTTCCCTCTGGGGAGAAGTTCTTTCCGAGTGGGGACCCTGACTTGCGTGGGTCGCGCACGGAGGCCAGCAGCCAGGCTGGGGCGCAGGCCTGCCCGCTGTGAGCCCGCGCTAGGATTGCTTGGCGCGTCCCCCGAGCCCCCTTCCCAGCTGCCTCTGTCCCGGATCGCGGATGCCTCAGGAGGGCAGCGGATGGGCTCAAACCCTGCCTTGCGGAAGCGCCCGCTGACGACGGCAGAAACGCCTTGTGGGAAATGTAGTTTCCCCTGTCCCGGGAAAGCGGCGCTCTTCTGGGGCATCTCTGGAGCAGACAGTAGGCAGGGAACGGGCGCCCTCCCAGAAGGTGCAAAGCCTTCAGGGGAGATCCCGATGATCCCCCCAAATTAGAGCCACTTCCCGGGTTTTGGAGGGGGCGAGCCCTTACCTTTCTGCTGAGGAACTCCCTGACCAAGGAGGCGGCCACCTCCTCCACGAAGAGGCTGTCCATGGCACTGGCTCTGGTTGTGGCTCTGCCCACTAGGCCCAAGCCGGGCCGCAGCACCCGGCAGCTGGGTCGGTCGGGCGCAGTATGGCCGCGTTGCCGTGGCGACGGCGGCGTCGGCGCTGCGAGAACTCCTCCCCTTCTCTGGGGCGGGCTGGCTGGGGCGGGAGGGAAGGGGTGGAGCGTCCTGCAAACTCGTGTCTCAGAGTGGGAGGCCGCAGCCAGGACGCCCCGGTGTCGCCCAGGGCACCGCCCACGGGCTCCGGGCTCGGGGCCTCACTCTGACCCTGGCACTGGTCGTCCGAGAGGCCTAGGACGAATTACCACTCCGCTCCGAGGCTCCATTTTCCTAGACATAAAATGGGAAGAATGCCTGCCTCCTTGTTTCTGGAGGACTAAACTCACAGGAAAGTGACCCCCTCAGGTCCACCTTCAGCACCACGGCCCCCTCTGGGGCCACCAACGCTACTGACCTGGCGGGCCTGGACCATGGGGGCAAGAAAGCCCAGGATTCTGCTTCTTGGGGACCGAAATTAAAGGACATGTTCCTCGCCCCCTTGGTGCCTGCTTTCCCGCAATGAGACTGCCATTTATTGATCACCAAGCTCTTAACTCACGATTGCACTTTTAATCCTTACAACTTCCTGACTAGGTGGTTACTGTTGCCCCCATTCTTTAAAACGAGACACGAGATTCAGAAAGGCTAAGATTTTGCTGAGGCCCACACAGCTGGGTACTGGGAAAGTTGAGTTTCTAACCAAGCCCAGTACATTTTCCCCATACTTAGTCACCTGGGTTCCACCTTCACAATCTTTGCCACTTCTGCATGTTACCTATTGTATTCCTTCGCTCAGGCTGCCATACAAACTACCACAGACCAGGTGGCTTAAACAACACACTTATTGTCTCCCAGTTCTGAAGGCTACAGACCGAGATCAAGGTGTCAGCTGGATGGTTTCTTCTGAGGCCTCTCTCCCTGGCTTCTGTTATAGATGGCCACCTTCTCTCAGTGTCTTCACGTGGCTAGCCATCTGTGTGTGCCTGTGTGCTAATCTCTTCTTATAAGGACATCAGTTGTATTGGAATAGGGCCCACCCTAATGACCACATTTCCACTTCATTACCTCTTTAAAGACCCTATCCAACACAGTCACATTCTGGGGTACCAGGCTTTAGGACTTCAACACAGGAATTTTTTTTTTTTTTTTTGAGACAGAGTCCCATTTAGGCGCCCAGGCTGAAGTACAGTGGTGCAATCTCAGCTCACTGCCAAGTGAACCTCCACCTCTCGGGTTCAAGCCATTCTCTTCCCTCAGCCTCCCGAGTAGCTGGGGTTACAGGCGCCCGCTGCTGTGCCCAGCTAATTTTTGTACCTTTAGTAGAGACGGGGTTTCATCATGTTGGCCAGGCTGGTCTTGAACTCCTGACCTCAGGCAATCTGCCCGCCTCGGCCTCCCAAAGTGCTGAGATTACAGGCGTGAACCACTGCGCCCGGCCCAACACAGGAATTTTGAAGGACACAATTCAGCCCTTAACCCCTATACTGTTACTTACGTATTATTTTCTTTAAATCCACATACACGTTTTACAATTTATTTTAAAAGGAAAGTGTTCCCAAGCAGTAATAGCCACAAGATGTTGGGTTTTGTATGCTTATTAAATCTGTAATACACATTAAAACACACACAAAACCAGAAAGGTATGCATTCACCTAAATCACCTTACGACCACTACTGGCACATGTACCACACTTGGGAAGCAACTGTCTCACCCTATACAGTCTCCATAGGACGTGGCTTTAATGTGGCAGATTGCACCATAATCTCCAGACACTTTCTCCTCTCAACCTGCGATGGTTCTTTGAGATGCCTCCTTTGAACACGATGTGCTATGTGAGAAAGAGTCATATGCTCTTACATGAGAGAAAGAAGGGTGGAGTTGCAGGAGACAGCGTGATGCTTGGTCCAGGGGCCCTCATGTTCCAGGTGTGAAGACACACTGATGGATGATGTGTAACAATAAAAGAATAACATGAGACAGATTTATGCTCCATAAGAGATTGTGTATCAGGGGTCCCCAATCCGCTGGGCTGTGGACCAGTATGGGTCTGTGGCCTGTTAGGAACCAGGTCACACAGCAGGAGGTGAGTAGCCGCAAAGGAGCATTACCACCTGAGCTCCACCTCCTGTCCAATCAGCCACAGCATTAGCTTCTCATAGAATCACGAACCCTATTGTGAACTGCACATACAAGGGACCTGGGTTGTGCACTCCTTATAAGAACCTAACGCCTGATGATCTGAGGTGGAACAGTTTCATCCCAAAACCATCCCCACTTCCCATGGAAAAACTGTCTTCCACGAAACTGGTCCCTGGTGCCAAAAATGTTGAGGACTGCTGTTGTGTATCACAGATAGTAGGTGTTATATAGTAGGTCAGAAGAAAGAGAGATTTCCCCCTGTGGAGGCAGATGAGGGTGAAAAGAGAAGAAATCATTCCTTCCTTCATTCATTTACTCCTTTAAAAACATTTGTTGAGTCTTTACCACGTGCCAGGTGTATGGGTCCTGCAGATTTAACACTGTAAAATATATGCCTTCTTAGAGAGAGAATGGGGAAAGATGGAAATGGGGAGATGGACAGAAAAAAAAAATTTGTAAATGCATAGAAAGCACATACAGAGCACCACAGGTGGTTTAAAGGGCATCATAGATTTATTTTATGTATGTATTTGTTTATTTATGTATTTATTTATTTATTTTAGAGGCAGCATCTCATTCTGTCACCTAAGCGGGGTTCAGTGGCACAATCATAGCTCACTGTAAGCTCAAATTTTTGAGCTCAAATGATCCTCCCACCTCAACCTCCCAAGGAGCTAGGACTACTGGCATGCACCACCATACCTGGTTTGTTTGTTTGTTTGTTTGTTTGTTTGTTTATAGAGATAGCGTCTCACTATGTTTCCCAGGGTGGTCTTCAACTCCTGGCCTTAAGCTGTCCTCCAGTCTGGAGGATGACTTGAGGATATGCACCTTCCCAAAGTGCTGAAATTACAGGAGTGAGTCACTGCAGCTGGCTCCCAAAACTCATAGATGTAAAGAGAAAAAAACCACGGAAGGAGTATAGGAGGACTTTTTATGGAGAGCAGAAATTATAATTTTTAAAAGTTGACTGGATAAGATCACTGAGATGGTAGAACTTCAGCAAGGAAAAGAGGACATGAGCTATGCAGAGACTTGGAGGGAGAGCACTTCAGGCAGAAGAAACAGCAAATGCAGAGGCCCTGCAAGGGTGCCGAGCCCGAGTTCTTGTGAAATTTGTAGGCCAGAGGGAGCGGAGAGAAGATAGAAAGAGGGGCCTGGTAGTATAGGACCATCAGAAGGGCTTGACTTTTCCTCTGAATGGGGAATCTTTTGGAGAAGTTTGGGCAGAGGAGAGACAGGCTCTGACTTAGGTTTTGACAGGATCTCTTTGGCTTTTGTTTTGAGAATAGATTGTAGATTAGGGGCAAGTACAGCGGATCCTCAAAAAACGTTACTTCCTTCAACAGTGTTTCATTATGACGTTGAAAAGAAAAAAAAAATCAGTTCCCAGCTGGGGCTACTGTCTGTGTGGAGTTTGCACGTCCTCCCCGTGTCTGCATGGGTTTCCTCCATCATCCCAAAGCTGTGCACGTTGGGTGAATGTGTGTGTCTACATGGTCCCAGTGTGAGTGACTGTGGATGTGGGTGTGGGTGTGAGTGCTGCCTGTGATGGAATGTTGTCCTGTCCAAGGCAGGCCTTGTGCCCTGACCACTCTTGATCCTGAACTAGAATAAGCGGGTAAGTAATTATCTTACTTTTTAAAGTGAATTTTTCTTAATTGGATGTGTAGTTCACACTTATTTCAATGTTTACTATTTGAAACATCTTGCTCTTTATTTAGAAGTTTAGTGATATTTTTGGGACCAGAAATATGCCAGGAACTCAACTCTTGTCTATAGCAATTAGCCTATGGTAACACTGGTTTTGTTATATGCCATTTTGCTGAAAGCTGCAATTTCCAAAAATCTATGGATGATGCTAAATGAGGACTTACTGTGTGGAAGCAGAGAGACTAGCTGGGAGGCAACTACACCAATCAGTGGTCCAGGTAAAACTTAGGCTAGACATGGTTAAGTGTGTGTGTGTGTGTGTCACTTTCCTGGCCCTGAAACTCTTTTTTCACATTGGAATGAAAGGTTAGGGAAGAGAAGTGCAGGAATGCATTCTTTTTCCAGGCACATAGCTGGCTCCTGGGAATAAATCTTAACACAACCTTAAGGTGGCAAGTAAAAGGGGCAATCTGGTCATCGTGGAAGGGCAGAGGGTGTGCTGCCAGACATCTGGGAAAGACCAGATCACATCATGTGTCCCATTCTTTTCCACCAATCCTCCGCAAGGAATCCTCATTTCTCTACATCATGTTCCTGTGAGCTGGAACATTCTCACAAGCCTAAGGGAGGCCTGCATTTCTGCCTGAACATGAATGGTAATTGAGGTCTTCTTGTAAAGAAACATGCTAGAGATAAAAACAGCAATGCCATCAAAATAAGAACCCAATCATTGTAAGTATCTACAATCACTTAAAAAGAAAAGAAAATGCTTTTCCAGGTTTTATAAAACAGGGATAAACCCATGAAGCCTGCTAAATAAGCAAGAACTATATATCCAGAAAGTAATAATTTCTCCGTGTTACCCATTGACCTAAAGCCAGATTTAGCCAAGATGAGCATGCACCTCATTAGTGATGGGCAGTTATTTCATTCACCTTCTCAACAATGCAACGGACTACACATGGAGTGTTAACAATGGGAATATGAGTGCAAAGGTTAACTCCCAAAAGATGACAGATAGCATAAAATCTTTGTGTAAGCTTAAAAACAACTTAAACCAAGAAGTCATAATTTCTTGTAAGAAAATAGAGCTTTGGTAAAGCTTTATAAAAATAAAAGCAAGGAAATGAAGCTGTGATTCAGGTCAGCAGTTACCTGGGAAGAGGAAGGTCAAGGACATGGCAGATGAGAACGACGCAGGTAATGGTAAGTATTCGTCAGTGCTCTGGGTGTCATGAGTGTATTTGTTTCTTAAGCATCTTTTATATTACTTCTATTGATTCGTTAGTTAATAAAAGATGGCCTCTCAAGGACCAGTGATGGCAGGATGTCATGAATTGACAAGAGTTGTGTTATTAATTAACTCCATGTCCCTGAGGTAGAGAAGAAAGCGAGGGAGAAAAATTCAATGGACTTTACATTGGAGGGACAATTTAGAGGCCTTGGTTCATAATGCAGCTGTCACACAGAGGAGAAAGGGGTGTGTGTGTGTGTGTGTGTGTGTGTGTGTGTGTGTGTGTGTGTAATCATACCCATCATTATACGGCTGTGGCTGTGTGTATCTCTGAGTCAACAAACTCTTACATTTGTGTGAGTCTACCTACAGGAATTTCTGGACCCCATGAATTCTGTCTGGTGCCCTGTTTGGTTCTGGCAGCAGGATGCATCTGTTGTGTTGTGGGACTTAGAGCAGGAAGGTGAGGCCTGCTACACGGGGGCCAGATGTTTTGCAAGACTGTGAGAATCAAGTGTTGCCTCCTCCAGGATGCTCCAGGGAGGTGACTGACCAAATGAATCCCCCCCTCCAACCAAGGGCTCCTGGAGTGTCTGGAGGGCTTGGATCCAGTTCCAGAGAATAGAAGCACACACGCTTGTCCTCATAACCATGTCCTCCCAGGGACTTGCTGTCAGGGTTGGGGGCTGGGAACAGGGATCTGACCAAATCCAATATGTCTGACTAGTGGGGTTGGAAGAACATTGTGAAACTCCTTCTAATGATGTGACTCTCAGACCTTCCCAGCTGTCTGGCCACCATCGCCAAAGATCAGGACAGGGGGTCCAGCCCAGGCCACTGTCCTTGACAATATGAAGGAACAGCTTATTCGCACACTCCCCCCATAGCTCTGTCTTATCCACCACCTCCCAATCTCTGCTGCCAGGCTGTGTCCACATGGTGGCCAACATGAGACTGGAGATGGAGGGGGGACCCAGGCCCCAGCCAGGCTCCAATAGGAGGAGATGGGACAGCCACCCCCACCCCCAACAGTGAGATTGTTGGTCTTTCACTAGGCCTGGTGCATCCAAGACCTCCTCACTGTTAGGAATGATGAGGCTCAGCCATTTGTGCAGGTCTGTGCACGGGGACTGAATGGGGCAAGGAAAGAAGATAGCAGAGGTATCCCATGGGGTTTTGAGAAAATGTCCATTTTAATCAAGAAGAATATATAATTCTCTACTAATGTGATAGTTAATTTCATATGTCAACTTGGCTAGGTCATGATACCCTGCTCTTTGGTCAAATGCCAGCCTAAATGTTGCTGTGTGTAGACTTTGAGTAAAGCAGCTTCTCCTTCATAGTGTGGGTGGGCCTCATCCAATAGGTTGATTGCCTTAAAAGCAAAAGACTGAGGTTCCCCAAGGAAGAGAGTGTTCTGTCTCCAGCCTGCCTTTGGACTCAAGCTGCAATATCAACTTTTCCCTGGGTCTCCAACCTGCCAGCCTGCCTTGCAGGTTTCAGACTTGCCAGTCCCCCACAATCATGTGAGACAATTCCTTAAAATAAATTAAGGGAGAAAGAAGGTTGTCCCCAGAGAAAAAGAACCAGTTAGGTCACACACACACACACACACACACACACACACACACACACACACACAGACACCCCTAAATAATATAAACCCAACCTACTTTGCTGCACACTTGCCCTGGACTGGCCCTGGGAAATTCTTGATCAAAGCTCCTTGGATGCTGTCCAGATATAAAGGTGCTTTCTCTGGGGCCAAGCTGAGACTTTTGGCAGTTGCTTCACATTCTAATGTTTTCACCAGCAAGTACAGACCCCAAACCTTCAGACATAGCCGTCAGTGCCTCCCTGTGAAAAATTCCTGTTGAAACGGTGCAGACATTCTTTGGAAATCATAACATAGTCTCCTCCAAAGTAGGATTCTGCATAAAAATTCTAGTCTGAGTAAATGAATTGAAACTGCTCCCAAAGTGGCGAAGTCCTGTGTGAAGTCTGCTAGTCGCCCAACAGAATCCATTCTTTCCTTCATGCATGGTTATATGTTTGGAGCTGGGCAAATGACTTCCAAGTCACATAGTATTTCCCAGGCTTTCTTGAAGTCAGAGGCAGCCATGGAACTAAGTTTGTCAGCAGCAGATTAAGAGGGCCGGCACCTTAAAACCAGGCCCTATCTCTTTCATCCTCTTTTCTCTCCTGTAAGCCAGAGCACCAGCTGCAACAATGAGCATGTGCTGTGACCCTAAAAACAAAAGCAGCACCTAAGAACAGTGATTCTCAAAAGTGTAGTTGTCCCCAGACACCAGCATCAGCACCACTAGAAAACTAGAAATGCAAATTCTCAGTCCCTACATCAGATGTACTGAATCAGAAACTCTAAGGGTGGGGCCCAGCAATCTGTGTTTATAAGACTTCCAGGTACATCTGATGCTTACTCAAGTTTAAGTGTGCTATCCTGGGGTATGGCAAAAATAAGATGGAAGGAACCTGGTTCCCTGAATGACTGCATGGAGCAGAGTCACATGGTGATATGGACTTCAGATGGTTACAGGTGAGAGAAATACACTTTCATCTGGTTTGAGCTTAATGTTTTCATTTTTTTTACTTTTTTGTCTATTTCTGGAAGTGGGGATGAGGGAGTCTTTTGTTAAAGCAGCTTATCTTTTCAACCTAAATACTATAAACGTCTAAGAATGAGTGAAAGCTCAATCAATTGTGGGGCAGTGGTCTCTTTCTCCAGGGTTTGCTAGACCAGATATTCCCACAGGGATTGTCCACACTGATGTATCACAAATTGATTATAGGGATGCTGGAGTCACAATCTCCTCAGGCCTCGGGACAGCTAAATGGAGCCTATCTGGCCAGAGACCATAGGCCATTACTACCATGAACAGTCTTCTCCATTTACCCCAGGCTGTACAAATATGATTTTCTATATGTGCCCTGGAGATGCCTCCTGCTGCTCACAATTTTTAATCTTCTGCCTCTTGCTCTCCCTCTGCCCTGGTTCTCTGACTTCTTACTCTACAGCTCTGTACAAACCTGGCTCCCTTGCTCTGATGGTTCAATTGCAGCACCTTCCTCTAGGTTGGTTACCTGAATATTTGAACTCCATGCACCTGAGCTGATGGTTGTAGGGATTTTTCCCTTCTACTTTAGTCTCTATGCAGAGACCATGATGTATCCTCAGCTTTAAGGCAGGGCTTGAAGTTAGTCACAGGGCTTCCTCTCTGTGACTATCCCAGGTTTCCTGGCTTGAGTCCTTCACAAAACCAAAGCTGTTTGGAGCAAGCAGCAACCAGTGCCTTCCCAGCTTAACTCTGGCTGAAGGGTGGCTGCTTTGTGAACCCCTTCCTGCCCCTGGCATGTCAGGTGCTGGGTCTCTAGGTCCAGAGCGGAAGGAGGAAGCCCTAGAGCCCTCATCCATTTCTTTTACTCTTACGCCTGATTATACTGGTTAATATCCACTTCCATTCAGAGTGACAGAAAAACTCAAAATAAGAGTAACTTAGTGAGGAAGTACTCAAAAACATGAGGGAATCATATCAGAAGAACAAACCACCTGGCTTAAAAGGGTTCCTACTGGCTAAATCTGTACATCAGAGTAAGTAATGATAGTCATAGATTATAACTAACTGAATAAAATAAGAATCCATGAGTCTATGTTTATATATATAAATAAAGGAGAAGGAAAAGCCTCTCCTTACATTTGAATGTCAAACTCATAAATGTAGAAAGGATGATGGAATTTGCCAATCATCATTTGGCAACCAGGATAATGATAATAATTCATTCAGACAATAATCATCAATGGATGCTAAAACTGGTGGATACAGGATATTTATGTAGTCTCAAAGAATCTCTCCATAAGATACTGCTTAATTACAAAGGGGAAAATGTTCACTTTATGATGGAGAAGTTGTCCAACCCATTAACCAAGTGATCAAAGTTATAGTCCCCAGCCATAGGACTATACACCTCGTTATGCACTGAAAGAGACACAACACCACTTCTCTGGCATTTCTGCCATACTAATAATAAGGGTAACAACAATATCAGTGACTTAAACAAGATGAAAGTCTATTTATCTCTCACATAAAAACCCAGGGCTTCTGAGTGCTTCACATCGTTAGGTTCCCAGTTTCCCTCTGTCTTGTTTCTCCGCCATGTGTGGCCTTGACCTCCTAGACCAAGATGCCAGCAGCCACATTGCAGATCACAGGACAGAGTAAAGGATGAAGAATAAATAGCAGAGTCCAGGTTTACCACATCTTAAGGAAGGCTTCTGAAGCTGATACGACACTTCTGCTCAAATCCCTTCGGTCAGAACTCACTCACTTGGCCACACAAAGCTACAAAGGGGACTAAGAAATGTAGTCTTTGTTTAAGGCAGCCTTGCCCAGCTAAATGGAGCCCAGCTAAAAACAAATCTATTACTATGAAGAAGTTAAGGGGCATACTGGGCATGGGAGAACAACTAACAATCTCTGGAACGCTGGCATTCTTTTGTTTCAAGATGACATATTTCTACACCTCTAGTTCTTTTTATTAAGATCTCAGTTCATGACACCCCACACACTTATTGCACATATAACATGCCCACATGTGCAGGATCTCAGAGCTCAAGTCTTGCAGTCTTTGATCTCCACACGAGCCTGGACCTATCTCACTTCTGTGCTTATACACAACTGTATGTCTTTATAGCTTTACTCATAAGTAGAGGCAGTTGCCTAGGAAAACTTCTCCGTGACCTCTGTGCTGCCAAAGCTGAGATGACCAGAATGGCCAACTTTTGTTCCTTTCCTTTCTAGATAAGCAGTTAAAATGCCTCTGGTAAACAACCATGTTCCCTGAGCTTGGGTTTTTTCTGAGTTCTAGGAAAAAGAATAAATGCAGGGTTTTTGAGATTAAATGGAGTCGCAAGATAAGCAGCATTTCTCAGCAACGAGCCAAGAATGCATTAGGATAAGATAGGCTGAACTTACAGGCAGAGGTCAAAAGAGCTGTGGGGGTTTCATCCTCCTCTTCCCCACCTCCACCACAGCCCCTTCAAACTCCAGCTCCACCCCCATAAGGACGCGGGAGTTAGAAATAGGTCAGGAAGAGACCGGGAAATGTATATCCTTTTGAGCCTATGAAATGCTTCTGCTGGCATCTCTCCAAGTCTGGCGTGGCCTTGATACTTGATTCCTATGATGTGGTGGAGGGGGATAGGTAGGAAGTGGGGGGTACCCCACAGATAATAAATCTCCTGTGTCATCTGTTTTCGTATTCATGTTACTTTGGGACCACAGGGGCCATGACTTAGAAATGGAGATGGGTTTTTGTGTAATTAGCCACAACACACAGGTTTTCCTTCTGCTGGGAATGGCTAGCCCTTCTTCACTCCATCAGCCGTCAGTGAACTACTCGCTCTTAAGTCTCAGCTCACAGATCACCTCCATGAAGTCTTCCTAGACTTCTCCCAAGCCCAGTTAGATGTTCTTCTGGCACCCCTGTGAGATGACAGTGTGGGGTCCAGGTTAAGCTCAGGCTCTGGAATGTCAGTGCTTGGGTTCATAAGCCCAGCTCTCTACTTAATAGCTACTTTGAGAAAGTCTGTGCCTCAGTTTCCTCATGTGTAAAATGGAATTTCAAAATAATACTGTCCACATGAGCTATTGGGAGAATTCAGTGAGTTTTACATGTTTTACATGTGGCTGGCCTCATAACAGCATTATTCACAATAGCCCAAACACGAACACAACCAAGCATCCATCAGTGGATGAATGGATAAACAAAATGTGGCATATCCATACGATGGTATATTACTCAAAACCTTGAAAAGGAAGGAAATCCTGACACAGTGCAACATGGATGAACCTGAAGACATTATGCTAAGTGAAATAAGCCAGTCACAAATGGACAAATACTGTATGATTCCACTTATATGAGGTACTTAGAGTAGTCACATTCATAAAGACAAAGTAGAATGGCAGTTGCTGGGGGCAAGGGGAAGGGAGACCAAGAGTTACTGTCTAACAGGTACAGAATTTCAGTGCTGCATGATGAAACAGTTATGTGGATGGATGGTCATGGCTTGCAAGTCCGCCTCCCTGCCCCAAACAGAAGGTTCCTTCCTTTAGTCACAATGGGGTTTTCTTCTCTGAAGACTCCTTCCCCCATAGTCTTGACAGCATATCACAGGTTCTGCCCACTGGATAGAATAAAACAAAATGTATTATTAGAGCATCTAGAGAGTACTTACGGACAAATCACAGGAGCACAGCATAGTCACTGAGTCCATCCTGGCCCTGTTTCACAAGCTAGAACAGCTTCCATAGCCCCCAAAGATTCCCTCACACCCTTGCCCACTCTCTACTTCCAGGCAGCCAGCTGACTCTTTGCACTGAGCCGTCCAAGGAGCAGAGCCCCGGGTCTGGATCCTGTGTCTTTTCCCGTGTCTTGGCCAGATCGCTCGCTAAGGGAGGTCCTGACATCACAAGGAGGGGGCATTTGTAGCCTCCTTTCCTTGGCAATCTCATCTCCTGGGCATTGCCTGGCTGCCACCTGGCAGAAGCCAGCCCCTTTTTGACTGCCTCAGCAAACACTTCATCTGTCTTTAAAATTCCCTACAAGACCTATTTTAGCCACTATTCTTCCCCTGTTTGTGGACATGGACTCTCAGGGATCCACATCGGCTGGGCCTCCCACTTCTTCCACCTGTTGATCATTCTGCCATGAGCATGTCTAAAACTAACCATATTTGGCTAGACGCGGTGGCTCATGCCTGTAATCCCAGCACTTTGGGAGGCCAAGGCAGGCGAATCACCTGATGTCAGGAGTACAAGACTAGCCTGGCCAACAAGGTGAAACCCTGTCTCTACTAAAAATACAAAAATTAGCCAGGCATGGTGGTGGGCACTTGTAATTCCAGCTGCTCAGGAGGCTGAGGCAGGAGAATCACCTGAACCTGGGAGGCAGAGGTTGCAATGAGCCAAGAACATGCCATTGTACCCCAGCCTGGGCAACAAGAGCGAAACTCGGTCTCAAAAAAATAAAAATAAAAATAAAACTACCCATATTCAATGCCTCTCCAGACAAGGCCAGAGAGGACTGTACTGAGAGAAAAGCTGGGGCCCACACGCTCTCTAGGGTAACGCATGAGCCGGGAAGTGAAGGAATGCTGGCAGAGATGTTATCACAGAAACTAGTCTATGCTAAAAAAGAGCCAAAGGGAAGCAGGGCCCCCTGCCCTTCCAAGCCGGGTAAGGAGACTTGGTGGAATGACGGTGCACTGGGTGAACAAGGAGTCAGAGCACCTGAGATCTCACTCCAGCTCTGTCACCAGCTTGCTGTGTGTCTCTGGACAAGTCGCTTTCCCTCTTGGGACCTCTTTGTCCCTGACTATAAAAAATGGAGATTTGGCTGGGTGTGGTGGCTCACGCCTATAATCCCAGCACTTTGGAAGGCCGAGGAGGGCAGATCACTTGAGGTCAGAGGTTCAAGACCAGCCTGACCAACATGGTGAAACCCTGTCTGTACTAAAAATAAAGAAATTAGCCAAGTGTGTTGGTGCATGCCTGTAGTCCCAGTGACTTGGGAGGCTACAGCAAGAGAATCTCTTGAACATGGGAGGCCGAAGTTGCAGTGAGCTGAGATTGCACCACTACACTCCAGCCTGGGCAACAGAGTGCGACTCTGTCTCAAAACAAACAAACAAACAAAAAACCTGGAGATTAGACTGGGTAATTTTGAAAGACTGTCTCAGTACTGACCCTCTCCGGGAATAATATCAATGGGTCAATTTGTGCAAAACCTTTTACTTTTTAAAGCACAAAAATTTGCTGAGCATGCTGGTACTTGCCTGTAATCCCAGCTACTCAAAAGGCTGAGGCAGGAGAATCGCTTGAACCCAGGAGGCGGAGCTTACAGTGAGCTGAGATCGCACCATTGTACACCAGCTTGGGCAACAAGAGTGAAACTACACCTTAAAAAAAAAACATTTTCACCATCCTGGCTAACACGGTGAAACCCTGTCTCTACTAAAACCACAAAAAATTAGCCAGGCGTGGTGGTGGGCACCTGTAGTCCCAGCTACTCGGGAGGCTGAGGCAGGAGAATGGCCTGAACTTGGGAGGTGGAGCTTGCAGTGAGCCAAGATCACGCCACTGCACTCCAGCCTGGGAGACAGAGCAAGACTCCGTCTCAAAAAAAAAAAAAAAAAGAAAAGCACTTTCACATCAATGACTTCCTGCTGTTCTTAGGATCTTCCTGTAGATTGTTAGATTAAATCTCATGGATAGGAATATGAGGCCCAGAGAAGTAAAACAATTAGTGACAGGGCTGAGAGTAGATCCCAGGTCTCCTGGCTCTTACCAAGGTTGCTGTGCCCAGGGTGTACCCACACAAAGGCACAGATTGGGGTTGAGGGAAAAAGGGAGGCTGACAGGTGCTCAGTAGTGTGACCCAATCAGCCTTAAGGAAGGGACACCTTTCTCTAATTGGTCTACCCAGAAGAGGCACCTTGTTCTCATAGCCCTTCCACAGGGAGATGGAACAGCTTTTCTCAGTTAATCAGCTGAACACTCCTTTCTGCAATGTATCCATCTGCAGGAGCACCTCTTCCTAATTGGCACAAAAGCACCTTATGTACAAGGAATACCCTTGATCCCTGGGCTGTTCCTCTTCTTACTTGGTGTCAGGTCCTGGGGTCCAGGTCCAGCCCATGCTGAAGCCTGAGGGGAGTGGGTACATGGACAGAAAGAACACTCGGGGCCCATAGGCAGGTGAATATGGTTTTATTCAGCAACAGCTCTCATCAACAGTTTACTCACACTAGCTCTCTCACACTGTCCGCCCTGTTTCAGCTGCTTGAGCCCACTGCTCCTACACAGAGCTGTGCAGCCTGCTCTCCCTTGCCTTCAGGGTCAGCAGCTTAACTCTTTCTCCCTCTGGGCATGAGCTAGCCGAACTGTGTCCTAGCTCCTTCCTGTCCATCTGCAAGACGGACAGCTTTGGCTCTCTCTCTTTCTCTGGGTGCCAGCGAGCCCACTATGTCAAGTCATGTTGAGCTGAGCCGAACCCCAAGAGCCCCTGTACAGCATTAGCAGGACAATTACCTTTTACAGACAACAGTGGCTCGGACCAAGTATGAACTTACACAAACAGGTTATATAACAAGTGGAGGTGTGTGCCTGTGCACCAAACCCGCTGAGTCATGCAGGCATGGATATCTGCCTTGGCGTATTCCTTGACCAAAGCACATGCATGTACCTTACACTTGGGTCTGAAGTAGGGTTGCCAAATGAAATACAGGACACCCAGCTAAATTTGAATTTCAGGTGAACAACAAATCATTGTTTAGGAGAAGCATGTTCCATGCAATTCTGGGGACATACTTAACCTTAAAATTTATTTCATTTTCTAAAATTCAGTGAACTGGGGCAGTCTGTATTTGTCAAATCTGCTGACCTTAGTCTAGAGGCAGTGGTATGTTCCAGCTGACTCCGATCAGCTCATGAGAGTCAACTGTAAAATGTTTAGGAGATTTATGAACTGGTTATTAAACCACTGGTGGCTTGAAATCCGCCATGGTGGGAGTATTTACACCACAGAAACTGGTAACTGCTACGTATCAGTGCTTTTCCTTTACAGAGCTGGTTATGAAACATTCCCCAATATACCACTGTCCAGAGGTTTCCTTGTTCTTAACATATTAGGTAGACTCTGAAACCATGTCCCTGGATGCTCCACAGTCACACAGGAGTCAGATTGCATCTAAGATAGCTGTAAGGCTTAGTAGATTAGAAAATGGAAAATTCCACTCCTAGGATCCTAGAATGAGGAATGTTGGAAACTTAGAATTCTAAAACAAGGATGTTAGAATCTCAGAGTTTCAGAAGATGAAATGTTAGTATTGAAATCAGAGGCTGTTAGACAGTATCCATTCCTCACCCCTCTCTAGCACACAGATGGCCAAGGCCTCACAGCCTGACCAGACCTCTGGCTGGCCCTCCTGGCTCAGGGCCCAGGCTTCTTGCGAGCCACAATGAAGGAGACCCCAGAGCTGGTAGCATTGGTGACAGAGTAGCTCTGGGGATTCGGTAGGAGCTGTTCAATGTCAAAGCCAGCATCCAGGATAGCCTGCTCCACCTCCTCCTTCTCCAGGGCCACGCAGGAAAATTCACGCTTCCCCACCATGTAGGATGAGATCTGAAGCGTGACCGTGGTCACCAGGTGGCCACACGGCTTGAGCAGTGAGGCAAGGTTGCACAGTGCAGTGCGGTAGGCATCAAGGCTACAGCAGGCACACTCCATGGCCAGCAGGGTGAGCACACAGTCGGCAGGGGGCAACACAGCAGGGGCCAGCGGGTTGCCCAGGTGGACATCACACTTAAGCACCTGCTTCACTGCTGCCCGCAGCTTCTCCTCCTTCTCCTCCTAACGGCTGCTGCAGAGAAAGAGAGGGAGTCAGGGAGGCACTTCGAGGTTCTGAAGGGAACTCTCAGTCCACTGTGACCAGCAGATGGAGATGATCTCTGGATCCCCAAAGGATTGCTATCCCTGAGTCCCTGTGTGACCTGACAACAGGCCCGTATTCAATCTGAGCCTCAGTTTCCCCCAAAGAAAATGGTTAGGGAGAATGGGCCAGAAAAATTATAGGAACATTTCTCTCTCTGATTCCATGTGAGCCCCCTTCCCTTAATCCTCAGGAAGGACAAGGCCACCCCAAGCACAGATGGGGCAGCTAACACACATTATTGGATGGATGGATGGATGGATGGATGGATGGATGGATGGACGGATGGATGAATTAATGAATTTACTACAGATAATGTATGAATACTGCTATCTTAAAAAATTAATTTTGAGTGATGAAAAGCAAATCCCAAATGTCACAGAGCAAATTACTCTGCTCTAAAGCTCAAAGGTGACTAAAACTAAATTATAGATTATTTAGATATACATAAGTATGCAAGAAAAAATGTTTTGAAAAAGGGAATGATAAGCATAAAATTCATATTAGTGATTACCTCGGGTTGGGAAAGGCAGAGGCAAGGAGTCACAGAGAAGCACAGGTAAGTCTTTTTTTTTTTTTTTT
>NW_016806417.1:1963816-1997617 GCF_001698545.2 Rhinopithecus bieti
GTTTCACCGTGTTAGCCAGGATGGTCTCGATCTCCTGACCTCGTGATCCGCCCGTCTCGGCCTCCCAAAGTGCTGGGATTACAGGCTTGAGCCACCGCGCCCGGCCAGGTAAGTCTTTATTATATCCGAGTACTCAGGTTGGGTGGTGGGTTCACGTTATTATGCATTATATAGTCACACAGGTATAGACAATAGAGGAAAGAAGGAAAGATGGATGGATGGGTGGGTGGATGGATGAACATGGAGGGACATGGCTAGATGGATGGATGGGTGGATGGATGGATGGGCAGATGTATGTAGATGGATGGATGGATGGATGGGTGGATGGATGGATGGATGGATGGATATGAATGGGTGGATGGATAGATGGATGGATGGATGGATATGGATGGATGAATGGATGGGTGGGTGGATGGATGAATATTGATGGATGGATGAATGGACAGATGGATAGATGGATGGATGGGTGAATGGCTGGCTGGATGGATGAATGGATGGGTGGATGGATGGATCAGTGGATGGATAGATGGATATGGATGGGTGGGTGGATGCATGAATATGGATGGATGGATGGATGGATGGGTGGATGGATGGACTGGTGGGTGGATGGATGGATGGATAGTTAGATACATAGAAGATAGATAGGTAGATATATAGATGAGGGTAAGGAAGGAAGAGAAGAAGGAAGGAAAGTTTCTATCATCTGGTTTTCAGTGTTCATACTTGATTATATCACACCTCAACATAGTCCTGTGATCAGATACTTGCCCCTAAAACTGCTGTAATCCTGAAACTTGGGGCCCCATCTACTCTGTCCCCACCACAGGACATCTGGTCCTGTACCTATAGGTCCTACTGTCCTGAAAATGCCAGAGACAACCAAGAGGCCAGGGAGACTTCTGAGAAAGAAGGTTGACTGGGAACCCCCTCCACAACCTCTGCACCCCTACCTGTTTCCTTCCAGGCGAATTTCACCACTGAGGTCCAGTCATAGGCCCCCGGCTCCTTCTTCAGCCACTTTTCCATCTCCTCCTGGTTGCGGTCAGTAAAGTCGGAGAGAGTGATGTCTCAGAAGGACTCACAGGCAGCAAGAACTTGGTAGATGGTAGGGCCTGAGCCAATGTCGATCAGCATGTCCCCTTGAAGGCCTCCTGTGGGAAGGAAAGACTGGTAATGGACGGGTGAAAGAAACGAGACCCAAGGCAGACACAGGGATGAGGACACACACCCTGGTCTTACCGAAGGGGCAAATGGCATCAAGCATGGTGGTTATCACGGATTGGCAGCTCCCTGTAAGCCAAGCCTCATGCCAAATATTTTATATGCATTAATTTCCATTTATACCTCAGAACTACCCTGTGTACTGACTACTATCACTATTTTCATTTTACAGATTAGAAAACTGAGCCTGAAAAAGGTTAAACAATTAGCACAATATCTTTCCGTCAAGAACATAAGCCAAGAGTATAATATTTTTGGGACAGAGAACAGAGGCCCAAGCCCTGCTCTGGGGAAGATTCGGGCTGGAGGGTTCAGAGCGGACATGCTGGGGGCAGTGGCTCTTTAAGTTTCAGGCTGACTGGGAGCTGGGAGCCTCCCCTGGAAGTCCAGCCCTTGCTGGATGGGTTCCTTGTTCCTTGGAGCGGGGAGGGGTATAAGCATGCAGGAATAGGAAGCCGGGGCTGAGGAGATGATCTGGGAAGATGGCCCCAGGAGTGAATCCAGGGTCACCTGGAAGCTGGAATGAAGCATGACTTCCAACATTCTGTCTGGAGCCCAGGCGTGGGGCCATCACTTGGCCTTCCAAGCTTGGTCACACCCAGTCCAGCTATTCTCTGATTTCTGCCTCCCGCACCGGCCTGCTCCTCCAGGCTCAGCAGTCTTTTAACCCCCTCTTACCCCCCCCCAGACCACCAGGAGACTCACCCGTATTGTTCCGCAGTCAAGTGCCCAAAGTGAGGACATGGCTGCTTGAGTTTAGAAGACGTGACCAAATCATGGGGTCACCGTGGGGAGGGCAATGATCATCGGGAGATAGGCAGAAGTCACCATCAATTGCACAGATGGCTCAGCTGAGGTCCTTGGGGCCTGAGTGCCTTGCTGTCAGGTTTGCAACAGGGTTGAGACCCCACCTAGCAATCCTTGTCCCAGGGCAGGGCTTTTCCAGGTCCTCATCACAGACACATCTGGGCTGCACACTCTGGGCATAGGCGATCCTGACCCACTACAACCCCGCTGTTTGCCCTTGGCCTTCTGGGGGCCCCAGATGCCTGGCTGTGCAAGGTCAGGACTGAACTTGGTGATGACCTAGAGAGCCTTTTCTGCTCCACCCCAAAGACCTAGGGGCTAATGGAGAGCAGTGTGGGAAGTGCACGGGGCTGTGCTCTTCCTATAGGTCCTGATCCCTCAGCTGGCACACAGCTCCTGAGCCGTGGGGAGACAGACCCAACTTCCAGTATAATAGCTGCCCAAAGAGAGGGGCAGGGCCCCAGCAGCTCCCCCAGCCCACCCCCCAAAACCCCTAAAGGAAACCAGACTGCCCCCAGGACACCTTATTCCCATCCCTATCCAGATTCCTTGGAGACAGGCTCAAGGGGAAGGGTCATCCTCTGCTCACCAGGGCCGAAGGTCTTGTGGAGACATTCCAAGTTAAACTTCAGTATGTCAGCCTAGGGTGAGGGGCTGCCATCGAAGCTGTAGTAAGTGGCCAAGCAGTCCCTGGGCAGGAAGTGCTTCTGGTACTCATCACCCCCAGTGAAACCACCCTCCATGGTGTCCCTGAAATGTGCCCTCTCCTGGCTGTCAGGTCTTATGAGGGCTCCAAGCTCTCCAGGCTCCACCCCCAGCATTCCAGCTTCATCCCATGGCTCCTCCCAAGTATGCCTCTCCTTGAGCTTCTCCTATGGGCATGCAGAAGGGAGTGCATTCTTCACCACCTCCTAGTCACACTGACACACACGAGGTTTCCTCAACCCCAGCACTATGACCGCTGGGGCTGCAGCTGCCCTGGCCCTGCTTCCTCTAGGGACCAACCCATGTCTGTCAAAGGCAATTGATAGTGCCTAGCCCTGGGTGCAACTCTCAGCCCTGCCAGCCACATGCTGCTGTGTGGCTTCCAGCAGGTGTCAGACCCATGTTTCCCCATCTGTGTGCCCACTTCACTGACTGTGAGGACCAAAATCACTCCCCTAAGTCACAGGTGTTGTGGCCTGAGTGCACATCTTGTCCCCTGGTGGTCAGTGGGGTCCAGTGGCTCTCTCTAGGCCAGGCAGTAGGTACAGCTTCATGCATCCCCCATCCCTGCTGGAGAACGCAGTTCAGACTCCAGGAGGCAGAGCAGAATGGCTGACTTGGCATCACTGTGCGGGTCACTGGGAGAAGAGCAGAAATTGTCATCAATCTCCATGAATGAGAACAAGGGCACCTGGTCATAAAGCATAAACTGTCAGAGGGGTCCTGGCTTCCTGGCCGCTGACTCACCAGGCAACTCCGGGTAAGACACTCCTGGCCTCGGTCTTCTCTTTGAAATGGGACTGGGTTGTAAAATCTCCCACAGACAGAGAAAAGTTCAGTCTCTGTTTTTGGCATTAGGAAATGGCTCTGACTTGGCCACAAACCAGACAGAAATGAATCTGCTACACTGGAGGTTCAGACCTCTTACCCTGAAAGTGGGAAGGACAGGAATACCTTGTTCTGGCTTTAAGTAAACAAAAAATTCTGAATTCACAGGGCCCAATAGACGGGGGATGCCACAGAGGCAGGGAACACCCAGCGGTCGTCAGGGCCCAGCTTCCAGGAGGTGGGTGCGTGGGCAGCCTCCAGGGAGGCTTGCAGCCGTCGTGCTGGCCTGCAGAAGGCATACAGAGCTGGCGGGAAACTGCAGGGCTCGCGTTACATAATTGGAGGAGTGTACAATAAAGGCATGGTACTAAGTTGTGGGCAGTGTGGAAGGAAGACATATGGTACCTCTATTAGTCAGGGTTCTTCAGAGAAACAGAACCCAGAATGTGTACACTGAGAGAACCAGATCTATTGTAAGAAATTGGCTCGTGTAATTGCGGAGGCCAGTAAGTCCAAACTCTGAAGGGTGGAACCAGGAAAAGCCAATGTTGCAGTTCAAGTCCAAAGATCAGCTGCTGCCAGAATTCCCTCTTGCTCGGGGAAGGCCAGTCTTTTGTTCTATTTGGGCCATCAGCTGGTTGGATGAAGCCCACCCACATTATGGAGGACAATCTGCTTTACTCAAAGTCCACAGATTTAAATGTGAATCTCATCCAAAAACACCCTCACACAAACAGCCAGGATCATGACTGACCACCTATTTGGGCACCATGGCCTAGCCAAGTTGACTCATAGAAAGCACCATCACAGAACCTGAGGGCTAGCAGCATGGAGGAGCCATCATCCCACTGAGACTGAGACAGAGCTGTGCAGAGAGGGCCTCCTGCAGCAGCCAACAGCAAAGGAGCTGATATGGTTTGGCTGTGTCCCCACCCAAATCTCATCTTGAATTGTAGCTCCCACAATTCCCATGTGTTGTAGGAGGGACCCAGTGGGAAGTAATTGAACCGTGGGGACAGGTTTTCCCATGCTGTTCTCATGATAGTGAATAAGTCTCATGAAATCTGATGGTTTTATAAGGGGGACTTCCCCTACACAAGCTCTCTTTTTGCCTGCTGACATCCATGTAAGACATGACTTGCTCCTCCTTGCCTTCAGCCATGATTGTGAGGCCTCCCCAGCCATGTGGAACAGTGAGTCCATTAAATCTCTTTCCTGCATAAATTACCCAGTCTTGGGTATGTCTTTATTAGCAGTATGAAAACAGACTAATAGAGTAGCTAAAGAGTAAATACCCAGACCTCCTTCTCCTACCTCCCTCCAATATCCTGCCAAATTTAGAGGGAAGGGAGTGGTGACTGCAGTCCACACGTCAGTTTCCTGGCACTCCAAGTAGCCTGGGGAGGAGAGGATGGAGAGCAGAATGGAGAGGCTCATGGAAGATGCCCAGCATTAACACTTAAGGAGTTGAACTGTGGACATGCATGTACTATTCAGGGATTACACAGAGCCCCTGCAGCAGGACATGGGCATCTAGGGAGTCTGTATAGGGCGGGAAGAGACCATCCTTCCCAGAACTACACATCCTGCTGCAATTGGATGTCCTTGGATGGTTAGAGGATGCCCCTCCTAATGCAAGGCCTCCAGTACCTCCTGCTGCCAGAGGAATGAGTCCAAACTCCCCCTTGGCAATCAGAGTCTCTACCCTCTGGCTTCCACCTGCTTCTCCACCACTCAGGCCTTCTCCATCCCTACATGCCTCGTGACTCTGGCCTAGCCAGAGTCCTAACAGCACTCGGGCAATCTTCTCAAAGTGAAGCCTCTTACGGATATATTCTAAGAACGAGTTTCTTAACCTCAGTGCTATTGACTCTTCAGACCAGGTAATTCCTTGTTGGGGTGGGGGTGTGAAACTGTGTCATAGGATTTTTAGCAGCATCCCTGGCCTCTACCGCCTAGAAGCCAGTACACTCCGAAGTTACAACAACCAAAAATGTCCCCAGACGTTGTCAAATGTCCCCCGGGAGGCAAAACTGTCCCCAGTTGACAACCACTATCCTAAGGTTTGCCTTCATCAATGTGACAACACTTTGTTCATGAGAGGGCTAAGCTTTAGGCCCTTTTAAGAATGTGTGCCTTATCTTAGACACCTTTCTACACAGTGGGTTTTTTTTAATAGAGCAAGGAAATTTCCATTCAAGAGGACTTCTGTTGCAATAGTAAGCAAAGGAGCAAATTTCTAGCTGCCTATCAGGAAAATGAGACCACTTGAAAAGTCAGACAGATAAGAAAAGGATCAAGCTCCTTTTCAAGATTAGGGAAACTACCATCTCAGCATTCCACACTCCCTGATACCTCGCTACTTCTCTTCCTGCCTGGCTCTGTGGGGTGAAGAAATGAGTCCAAAGAGGGAACTTGCCAGTGTAAATGAGACTGTGTTTTCTCCGGTGAGTTGCAAGCAGGTACTCAGACCCTCATCTCACACCAAACACCAAAATAAAGGCTAAATGTCTTTCTAAAAATCAACCACAGAAGCTATCACAGTCAAATTGTTATCAAACTTCTGGGTAAGAGAGGATTTTCTAAACCTAGATCGAAGAAAGCCCAAAGAGGAAAAAAAACCACATTTTTTATTTTACATTGTATTACATTATCTCATATTTTGTTTGAGAAAATTAAATATTTTCCTAAAAAATTAAAAGTAAAAAACACTGTTTTCCTTTTGGAAAATAATTTGGTGATTATTTGTCTAATTTATTTATACTAAAAGTTTTGGAACTCTGACCCAGGAATCCCACATATAGGAATCCAAAATACAGAAAATACAGAATACAGAAATACAGAAAAAGAATCCAAATACAGAAAAAGCAAATGTACAGCAGTATTAATTACAACATTATTTACAGCAAGCAAAACCTGCAAGTCTCTTACCTGCCAAGCACTGGAGAGCAATCAAGTCAACCTTAACTGACATTCTTGTCAGCCCCCAAAACTGACATTCCGGAGCCTTCCTGGTGACATGGAGAAGTGAGGTTGGCCCAGGGCTGGGAGAACAAAGCGATCCAGATAGGTACACACAGTGAGGAGATCACAGCCCTGCAAAGACTTTTCAGATGCAAGTGTGCAGAGGCAGAGGCCAATTCTGACATAAGAGATGCTGGGACAAATATAAGACCCTCAATGTCACTAATCATTTTAACCCACCTAGAATTCATGCTAATTGGATTGCAATATGATTTTTTCTTTTCTTTTTTTTTTTTTTTTTGAGACAGGGTCTTGCTCAGTTTCCCAAGCTGGGGTGCAGTGGTGGGATCATAGCTCACTGCAGCCTTGAACTCCTGGGTATAAACAATCCTCCCACCTCAGCCTCCTGAGTAGCTGGGACTGTAGGCACGCACCATCCCGTTGGCTAATTTTTTTTATTTTTTGCAGAGGCAGGATCTCACTATGTGGCCCAGACTTGAAATTCATTTTTAATAAACTGGGTAGACATCTAATTTTATTTTCTTCCAGCCAGATAGGCAGTTATGCCATCACTATTAATTATGTAATTGACACTTTTCTTATTGAACTGAAATCCCATGGAGTATGAACTCTGTTAATTTCAGAAGAGGAAAATTTACATTTAACACAGTAAAATGACAAGAATTATGACGAAAAATGGATTAAAATCTACACTCTGTTGAAATGTTTTCTTGTGAACTCAAAACCTAAAGAAATAAAAAATAAGGCCAGGCGTGGTGGCTCACCCCTATAATCCTAGCAATTTGGGAGCTCAAGGTGGGAGGATCACTTGAGCCCAGGAGTTCAAGACCAGCCTGGGCAACATAGGGAGACCCCACCTTTACAAAAAACAAAAATAAAAACATTAGCCAGGTGTGGTGGTGTATGCTTGTAGTCCCAGCTTCTTGGGAGGCTGAGGTGGGAGGATCACTTGAACCTAGGAGGTCGAGGCTGCAATGAGCTGTTGTCTTGCCATTGCACTCTATCCTGAGTGACAGAGTGAGATCCTGCCTCAAAGAAAAAAAAAAAAAGAAAAAAAAGAAAAGAAAATGTTGACCATCTTTGATTCTGGATGGTGGGAGGGGGCCTTAGTGCTCAAAGTGTGGTGGCCTCAGTAGTGTCTGGCAGCTTATAAGACATGCGGAACCTCAGAACTAGAGCCTGCATTATAACCCAGTCCCCAGGTGACTCCTAGGCACACTAACATTTAAGCAGTTCTGGAGTGGATGAAGACAGGAGAACAGTGTAAGGATGAGGCTTGGAGTTGGTCTTTATTTTGGCTTTGGGCATAGAGCCTTGAATTGGAATCTGAATTCCATCCTTTGCCGGGTAAGGCACGTCACCTTCAGCTTCCTCATCTCTAAGGGGGCGCATCAGCATGTACTTTGCAGATGGTTGTGAAGATGACAAGGCAATGCCAAGCATACAGTAGGTACTCTGAGTACTAGGGACCTTCCAAGGTGCCTTCCTTGATCTGCTTTTATAGCATCACCAGCTCATCACCAGAGAGGGGCAGCTCATCACCAGCCGAGGCCCTGGACTTGCCCATTTGCAAAAGACATGACAGTCTGCTGCCTGAAATCACTATAAGGTGAATTTTGGAAAGAGCTTTGGCAATATTCTTTTAATAAAACTTTTTATTTCAAGATAATTGTAGATTCTCATGCAGCTGTAAGAAATAATACAGAGAGATCCAGTGTACCCCCTACCCAGGTTCCCCCAGCGGTAACATCTTTCAGAATAAATAATAGTACGCTATCACAACCAGGATATTGACATTGATACAATCTACTGATCTTATTCAGGTTTCTTGAGTTTTACTTGTACTCATTTGCGTGTCTGTGGGTATGCATAGGTGTACACACACGCATGTGGGTGGGTGGGTTTGTGTGTGGTGTGTAGTAAGTTCTTTGCAATTTTATCACATTTTCTGTTCATGAATGACAACACTTTATAAATGGCTTGTCCAAACATATGGACTCTGGCTAAGTTTACTTCTGTGCTAGTCAAAAAGAAGAGATTAACTAAGCAAGTAAATAAAGTAAACAGGATTAAAGCCAGCAGAGAATAGTGAATCAAGTTAAGGACAAACTGTTGCTTTTTTTTTTTTTTTTTTTTTTTAGAGAGACTTGTGGTCTTGCTGTGTTGCCCAGACTGGTCTCCCGGTCTCAAACTCCTGGGCTCAAGCAGTTCTCTCACCTCAGCCTCCAAAAGTGCTGAGATTACAGGCGTGAGCCACCATGCCCAGCCAGGACAAGCCTGTTTTCAAGAGCAAGCTCTCTGACTTTCATCAGTGAAATCTTAGCCATTTTTAGATCCTATTTCCTCCCCCTTTCCGCCCTGATTCTTGTTTCCTGACCAAACTCCAAGAGTGAAACATCCTTGAACTATTGCAGACCCTTGATCTCTCTTTGCCTCTGTCTTTGTCTCTGTTTGTCTCTTTGCCTGTCTGTCTCTCTCATTCTGTGTCTCTATCCCTCTGTGTAATTCTCTCCCTCCCTGCCTCCAGCAGCCCCTACACTCAAAACACCATGTCAAAGCAGGAACCTGCGAGAGCCAGCCCTGGTGATCCTGTTGCGTTCTTATGATTTTGGTAATTTATCAAGCAGATAAACTCCAGCCAGAAAAGCTCACACTGTGGCTCTGGCTTCATCTGTGAGGAATCTGAGCACCTCCCTGAGAGGCAGGTGCTGGTTCCAGGAGGCTATGAGACTCCTGGTGGGAAAGGCTGGAAGGGTAGGGGTGTGCATACCATGACTGAGGAGTGGGAAGACACCAAGGAGTCCTCAGCCAGGATGGAGGGCAAGCTGTATGCAGGAGGAAAAGACTATAAGGAAGCTCCACTCCCGGGACTACTTACTGACCTACTACGCCTTCAACTCAGCACTGTGGCCAAAAATGAAATCCTGAAATTTAACCTGGAAACCCTCTTCTGAAGCTTCCCTTTGGGTGAACGGCCAGTCTCCACTTTGGGGGCAGTACAGGGCTACAGTTGACAGTAAGAGCTGCAGGTTGGAGGCAAGCGGCCCCATCCTCTGGCCACTGCTCACCAAAGATGCTGCAAAGTCAGCCCAGCCAAGCTCTGTGAACCCATGAGGGCCTCTGCCAGGTGGCAGCTCAATGGGGTCTGAGCACAGGCCTCAGAGACCAAGGAACTGGGCATGAGTCTCTGGCGGTGGGCTTCAGTCTCTTCACCTGTAAAATGGGAGAAGCTGTCAGGCTCACAAGCTCATGCTGGGGGAAAATAAGAGAACAGACATGATGAACACACTGCCAGCTGTCTGCCTGTCTCTGCCGGCCTCCCCTGCAGACAGTCCATACAGCCAGCCTTTGTAGCCTTTCTGGGCTCTTGAATCCCTCTGAAAATCTGATGAAAGGTCTGGTACACACACAGATGCACACACACACACACACACACACACAAATTTTCCACACAAAACTGACAGAATTCATAGATATCCAAAGGCAAACCACAGAGCTCAGTTTACAAACCCCTGCCCTGTGGTATCAAAGTGGGCTGAGCCAGTAGATTATCACCAAGTACTTCGGTGCACACAAGGGGAGACTGAAGCTCAGGTAAGAGAGCAAGGAGAGAGGAGGCCAGCCCAGGTAAGGTCAAACAGCCAGTCAGTAGTAATAGCAAGACTAGAGCTCAGATGGTTGATTTAGGGCTGCCATGCACAGTTGGGCAGGGTGTGCACTGCAAACTCTAGGAGTTGCCAGAGTGAGGCGGGGCACTGTGGGAGGTGGGATGGTGGGAAAGGGCCTCTCCGAGGAGCACTCCAAGCAGTGTCCCAGTGAAGGGAGGGAGAAAGGGCGTAAAGACCTGAGGAAAAGGAGTGTCAGGCTGTGCGAGCAGCAGGGGCAAAGGCCCAGCAGTGGGGAGGAGCCACCCGTGTGTTGAGGACAATGTAAAGGGCGCTGTGCGAGGGGTGGAGTGCGGAGAGTCAGGTGTCAGGGAGGCTGAGACCACATCCTGTGGGGCCTTGAGGGCCATGGTAAGAAGGGAGGTTGGCACTGTGGATCTCCTAGGCACTGGAGAAGAGAATGGCATGATAGCCTCTACATTTCTTAAAGAACCGTTCATCATGCTGGGCCTCAGGAGGTGAGGGCAGCATTGGGCACAGCAGAAGCAGACGCTGGTGTCCTCCAGGGAAGAGTCAACAGCAGGAGCCCTGCAGGGGCTGGAGGTGACTGGAGTTTGGAATCACTCTGCAGGTGGAGCCAACAGGATTTGCTGATGGTTTGGATGTAAGAAAGAGTGAAGGGTCAAGGGCAACTCCAAGGTTTTTGGCCAGAGCCACAGGAAGGATGGAGTTGCCAGTATTAGGAGGGAAATGACACGGGAGGAGCAGGTGTGGGCAGCAGATGTTGATTTCTCAGCCTGGGCAATGTGTTGGAGTTGCCTGCCTGACGCTGAAGTGGGGATACCCACAGAGGAGCCACTGGGTGTACGTGACTGGGCCTCCCAGAGACTCCAGGGCTGGAGCCTGACTCTGGGAGTCATCCGTGGATGGCTGAGGCCATCAAGCAGCTAAGTGTGGATGGGGAGGAGATGCTGTGTTCTACGGCTAAGGAGTGGAGAAGGCTGTTCAGGGAGACAGAAAAAAGTAAAACCACGAGGGTGCAGTGCCCCAAGAAGCCAAATAAAGAGTGTGTTTCAAGAAGCAGGGAGCTCCAGCATGGCTGAACCTAAAGATGTTATGCTAAGTGAAATGAACCAAACTGGGAAGGACAAGTACTGTAACCTCCCCGTACAAGAAATGTCTAGAATAGGCAAATCCAGAAACAGAAAGTAGATTAGAGGTTACCAGGGGCTGCTGGGAGGGAGAAGGGGAATGGGAAGTTATTGTTTAATGAGTACAGGGTTTCCATGTGGATTGATGCAAAAGTTTTAGAAAGACGGTGATGACTGCACAACTGTGTGGGTGCAACTAATGTCACTGAACTGTACACTTTGATCAAAATGACAAATTTTGTTATATAGTTTACAACTTGATGAAATTAATAATGTAATATACAAAAACTATTTGATTGTTTAAAAGGAGGCACAGGAGGAAGGGGGGCGGAGTTATTCAATCCCCTGTCACTTACAGCTGTGTAGACTTGAGCAAGTCTGTGCCTCTGTTTCTTCATCTGTATAATGAGGAAAATAATATCGCGCTCAAAGAGCTGCTGACAGGGTAAGTCCCAGGCTTTGCCCAGAGGGTTGTGGCGAGGACTGAGAGGCTGCTATCATAATCATCATGTCATCTCTGTGACTCTCCTCCATCGAAGCAGGTGGGAGGAGAAGGAGAACCAGCTTTGCTGGACAGTTACATGGTTGCTGAAGTGTGATATGACCAAGCCGCATCCACTGGGATCAACCCCGGTGTCCCCTAAAGAGTGCCTGTCCTGACGTGGACACGTACTGGGCAGCCCTGCAGAGCCTGGCCAGCCTGCTGAAGGCAGATGGGCACCTGGTCGCCACGGCTGCCCTGCACTTCCGCTATATGGTAGGCTCCAAGAAGTTATTCGGGCTCCACCCAGCGGAGATGATGGAGAAGGCCATGCAGGAGGCTGGCTGCCAGGTGCAGAGGTGTGCCCCATCAGCTGCTCTGAGACCTTCTCCATCAACGAGGGTGTCTGCTTTGTGGCTTCCTGCAAGGGTCCCAGTGTCTGAGGCCAGACTGGCAGAGAAGGGCCTGCCCCAGAGGGGAAGTCATGACCAAAGCATCTACAGTCTTGCCCCACAGCCCCGCTAAAAGCAGGTCAGGCCTCAGCCCTACCTCTTCATTCCTGTTACCTGGTCCCAAGGTCACAAGTGAAAAGCAAGGGTTCCCCCAGCACCACGCCTAGGGGTCTGTCCCTTACACTACCCTGCACCAAAGATCTTGAACAAAAAGTGGCTTAGCTGGATACTATCTTGGTTTGGATTCCCCTAGAAGCAGACCCTAAGACAAGGATTTCAGTGCTGATAGTTGATTTGAAGGGAGATCCCAGGAAACATCAATCAGGACATGGGAAGGAAAGCAGAAAAGGCAGCCACACAGAGTGTGTCAACAAGCCCTTACCACTGTGGGCAATTGGAACGCTGTTGTCCTGGGGGCTCTGGGGCCAGCGTAGAGCACATGGCTTGGAGTTATCCCACCTGGGGGAGCTGCAGCACTTGCACACTACGTCCTGTCATCATGACTGAGGGCTGCTCCTCAGGGGCGTTAATTCCCCAGCATGTCCAACTCGCCTGTATTTGGACAGCGCAGCCCAAGAGAGAAGCCCCAAGTGAAGATTCACAGGTGCTGGCCGTGGGCAGTTCAGCCAGCATGCTGAGGGAATGGGAAGAGGCAGCAAGAGCATCAGCAACAGACATGAAATGTCCCATCGGCTGGGGTCCTGTCGGCTGGGGTGTGGGACGGGTCCTGGGGAGCGTGGTTTTTCCACCAGACGAACAGGATGTCAGGTTCTTAAAGTGGAAAGGCACCTGCAAGAGCTGGAAGACCTCTAGGCCAAGCTCCTGTTCCCACAGGTGGGGAAGCTGAGGTCTGGGAAGGGAGGGGACTGGCTCCATCCAGAGGGCTAAGTGGTCAGTGGCAGGGGCAGCATTGGAGCCTGGGCTCTGTCAACGGACCTGGTGGTGATGGAGCCTCGGGAAATGGTCGGCTGAGGCTGACCAGCAGGGCAGAGCCGGGACTGAGGCTGTCCATCCATATGGTCAAGAATCCGGGGCCTCTGACCTCTGGGAAGGCCTGGGGCCATGTCCCTAGAAGGAGCTTCACAAGGTCGTACATCTCTGGACACCCTTCTTACTCAAACAGCCAGCTCAGTTCCAGCCAGCTCTTAGCACTGGGCTTCCTCATTTTCCCTGGGATATAGGAAGGGCATCAGCATTTTTCCACCCAGGCCAGGCCTATATGAAGCCCCCAACTACTTTCCAAAATGTGGCATGACCCCTCACAGGTCTTGCAACTCCCAGTGTCCCCAATCCCAGTCCATTTTCCCCAGAGAAGCCTTCCAAAGCCAGTGCAGGTCAGGCTCTATCCTGCTTTAAACCATGCCCCACAGGGATAAAGGGCCCAGCCCAGCTACAGTTCATGAGGCCCTGCACACCTTGCCTGCGGCCTCAGGGCCCGTACCCACCAACAGGGCTCCGGGAACCAGTCCAGCAACCTCCTACCTGCATGTCCTTGCAGCACAGAACTCCTCCCCTCCTCTCTAACTCATGCCCCATCTCTGAACAGACTCTAGCAAGTGATACAGGAAAAAGCTGTGATGGGGAGAAGGGTTGAGCCAGCATCCCTGGCCCATTTGCCATCCTGCTGCTAAAACTCAGTGCTTTTCAAACTGCCTTCATCACATTTTTGGGGTCCCTGAGCCTTGTATCAGAGGACAATGATGAGTCTTCCTCCATCCACCATAAGCAACAGGTTCATCCCTGGGTCCTGGATCTGCTGGAGACGCCGGCAATGGCTCCCATGGCCACCAGAGGGCAGGGCAGGGCAGGAAGCAGCAAGCGGAGGCTGGAAAGGAGATTCTGTGTGGATCCTCCTTAGGAGAGAAAGGTCCATTTCCTGCCACCTTTTGATTCATGAAGGTTCTGCCAGGCCTAACCAGGCAGAGAAACCATGAGCTGGCCCACCGGGAGGAGCCTTGAAACCTTTGGACAGGCAGGGCCTCTGAAGCTTGGATCCACCTGTCTCGTGGTCCTGGACACTGTATTTCAACTGGGAACCAGCAGACTAGGTTTTCCAAACTAATGTGCCTGTGCATCACCTGGAGATCTTGCTAAACTCTGAATTCTGATCCGGTACATCTGAGCCAGTAGGGCTAAGATTCTGTATTCCCAACAAGCTCCCAAGTGACGCTGACGCTGCTGGTCCAAGGACCATGCTTTGAGTAGCAAGGGATAATAGAAAAGAATGCATCTTAAAATCTGAATTTTCCCTGAAATAATGAGGTTCCTGGGCACATCTTAGGGTTGGCACCTAATTTCTCTAGCTTTTTTCTCCAGGTGAGAGAGGGAGGAAGACCTGGGTACTCTACCCAGAAAATATCCCTACCCCTTCTCTCGCCGCCGGCATGGTGGGCTTTCCTCCCTCTGGTCTTTGACTGTCTTCCCTGCCAGCTTGGACTTCCCAGGGCAAGGACTAGGGATGCCCTCCCAGACTCTTCACCTTGGCAATTCCCTGGCAGGCAGTAGGGACCTGGGGAGGGTTTGCAGTTGCTGAGCTCACACAACTCAATGCCTTCCAGCTGGCTCTTCATGGCTGAGGGTTCTGGAACTGCCCAGAACCTTCCCACATCACCTACCCTCCTCCAAGCTCCCACCAGGTGCGTGGGAATGGGGATGGGATAGTTAGAGGAGTTGCAGGTTTCCAACTTGAGGCCCAAAGATGCAAAGTTACTTCTACAATGTCATTCACCTTCAATATCCCAAGCTGTAGTCAGTCAAAGAACGCTGGGTGGGGCCAGGGCAGGGGTTTTCACCCTGGATATGCATTAGACTTACCTAGGCAGCTGTAAAAGTCCTGAATCCTGGGCCTTACCCCAGACTGATTAGATCAGAAATTCTTGGAGGTGCCACCCAGGCATCAGTACCTTGTAAAGCTCCCCTGGTAATTCAAATGTATGGAAGATTGAGAACTGCTGACCTGGGCTGGTGCTTCTGAAACTGTACTGTGCTCATGAATTACTTGGGAGTCTGCCAAAATGCAGATTCTGAGTCTGTAGATCTCAGGGGGACAAATAATTTGCATTTCTGAAATGTCCCTAGGGAGGCTGATGATGCTGATCCAAGACCCATTCTGGGTACCAAGGGGTACAGACCACAAAGTACTTCCTTTCCACCTACCCCCAGCCCAGGCTCCACACTTTTAGTAAAACAGGACAGTATAATAAAGTGGTCTGAGTGTAGACTGATGATCCCTGAGTGTAGATCCTTCAGGGCCTGGGCTCCTGAATGATTCGAAAAGGTCTTCTAAATCATGACAGAGCCATCTGTGCTGCCTCTGTTGATATGTCATTGGGAGCATCCAAGAATCACTCACTTCTTCTAGAAGTTCATCCACAGAGCAGCTCTGTATTTCAGCCTTACTTGCTGTCCTCTCCCCACCACTACAGTATCCAGCTGCCTCCACTGGCCTAGCCTGCAGACACTCAAACTGAGCAGGTCCGAAGGCACACCGCCCATCTCCCGGTCCCTCAGCCCTGCTCCTCCTCCCCTCTCCCCAGCCCAGCAAGGACACTCCTGTGCAAGTCTCATCCATGCCAGACACATGATTGCCACCCTAGCCTCTTCCTCTCTCACCCTTGGTCTGCACCACCAGCTTCCCCAAGCCTTGACATTACCTCCTAAACAGCTCTCAAATCCACCTAGTGGCCCTCATTGCCCCACCACTGCCCTGATTCTGGTTCTATTCTCTCACCTCAGCACCTATCCCACCTCCAGGCTCTTGCTCTGTAAAGGGTGGTCCATGAAGCAGCAGCAGCAGCATCACCAGGGAACTTATTACAAATGCAGCATCTTGAGTCCCAGCCCAGACCTGCTGAATCCGATCTGCATTTTAAGAAGCTCTCCAGGTGATTCATACCTACATTAAATTCTAAGAAGCACTGATCTAGTAATAGAGAGATGATGACAGGAAACAAGAAGGGAAAGAGAAAGCAGAAAAGAAGAAGGGGGGTCCTTTTTAGCATCCTCCATTCCTGGCCCCCTCCTCATATTCCACATCTCAGCTCAAATGGTACCTATCCCTACCCTTACCACATAGAGTAGATGCTTCCCCCTCTCTTTCTCCGTTCACTATCACATCACCCATTTATTTCCTTCATCTCACATGTTATTCTATTTTCTGTCTCTCAGTGACATAGAAATTCTAACTGAGGCAGGAAACTGCTCTCCCTTGTTCATGGCTGTATCCCTAGTGCCTAGCATATGGTACGTGTTGAATAAATAAATTGAATATGTGAAACTTATTACAGACTTCTGCTGCTGCAAACTTCACCTTTTGAACTAAGAAGTTTCTGAAGCCATCTAGGCCAATAGCTTTGTTTTATTCTTTATATCACAAATGGGCCATGATCTAACAACTTGATGCTTTAAGCAGAACATCAAGACTTCAAAAAGCAAGCATGTGCCAGAATGGGATCGATTGCAAAAATGACCACAGATTCTTCCCTTTCCAGTGGGTACAAGTCTTTGCCATATGACTTTGCCTCTTCTTCCATTAGGACGTAGCGCTATTTCTCTCCACCATCTCCCTGTTCCCAATATGAACTTGACCACATGACTTGTTGTGGCCATTAGCAAAAGTGATGCAAGCAGAGGTTTGAAAATTACTTACACACTGGAGCTTGTCCTCTCTCTTCCTTCTTGGTATTTACCCAAAGAAGTTAAAAACCCATGTGCACACAAAAATTCATGCACAAATGTCTATAGCATCTGTATTTATGAATTGATACAACCTGGAAGCAACCAGGATATCCTTCACCAGGTAAATGCATAACTATAGTGCATCCAGACAATGGGTTAGTTTTCAGGACTAAAATTATGATGAGCTATCAAGCCATAAAAAGACACAGAGGAAACAAACTTTCTTAATTGAAAGAAGTTGATCTGAAAAGGCTGCTTACTGTATGATTCCAACTATGTGACATTCTGGAAAAGGTAGAACTGTAGAGACAGTGAAAGATTAGTAGTTACCAGGGGTTTGGGGGAAGGAGGAATGATTAAGTGGAGCACAGAGGATTTCTATTTTTAGGGCAGTGAAACTATCCTATATAATACTACAATGGTGGATATGTGACATTATACATTTGTCCAAACCCATAGAATGAACAACACCAAGAGTGGATCCTAGCGTAGACAATGGAGTTTGGGTCATAATGGCGGGTCAATGTAGGTTAATTGATTATAACGAATGTACCACTCTGGTGGGGATGTGAATAGTTGGGGGTGGGGACAGGGAACATACGAGGAATCTCTGAACTTCCCACTTAGTGTTGCTGTGAACCTAAAACTGGTCTAAAAAACAAAGTCTATTAAAAAATAAGTGCTTTCACAATGAGACTTGTTCCCTTCCTTGCTGCTCTTAGGAACCCTGTGGCCCTCGGTGTATTAGTCTATTCTCACACTGCTAATAAAGACATACCCAAGAGTAGGTAATTTTTAAAGGAAAGAAGTTTAATAGACTCACAGATCAGTATGGCTGGTGAGGCCTCAGGAAACTTACAATCACAGCAGGAGGGGGAGAAAACACATCTTTCACATGGTGGCAGCAAGGTGAAGTGCTGAGAAAAAGGGGGGAAAGCCCCTATAAAACCATCAGATCTTGTGAGAACTCAGTATCATAAGAACAGCATGAGGGTATCTGCTCCCATGATTCAAATACCTCCCACCAGTCCCTCCCATGACATGTGGGGATTATGGGAACTACAATTCAAGATGAGATTGGGGTGGGGACACAGCCAAACCATATCACCCAGCATGTGGGAAAGCCCAGATTGGCCTGCTGGACACTGAGGGCTGTACCATGCCATTGCCCCAGCCAACATCAAGTCAACTGCCAGATATGTGAATGAGGGCATTGCAGACCCCCAGCCCCAGCCAAGATGCCAGCTGAGTGCAGAGGGTAGCCCAACCAGCCCTGACCACTGTGCTGCCCTGACCGCAGCATGGCCCAGCCAACCCACAGCATCCTGAGAAATCATAAATGTGCTAAGCCTCTATTTTGAGGTGAGTTGTCACCACAAAAAATAACCAAAATACAGATAGCTTTTTCAGATAAGGACAGCAGATTGAGCATATTTGAGCCTTGTCCTTCCTAAAATACCACTAAATGGACAATAAATAGATTATTTAACCACCTGAAGAGTTCAAGATCAGCCTGGGCAACATGGTGAAAACCCATCTCTACTCAAAATACAAAAAAAAAAAAAAAAAAAAAAATGTCAGGTGTGGTGGCACATGCCTGTAGTCCCACCTACTCAGAAGGCTGAGGCAGGAGAATCACTTGAACCCTGGAGGCGAAGGTTGCAGTGAGCCATGAGCCGAGATTGTGCCACTGCACTCCAGCCTGAATGACAGAGCAAGACCGTCTCTCTCTAAACAAAAAAAGAAAGAAAGAAAAAAGAAGAAGAAGAAGTGCATGGGGTCAGAGTTAGCAGAGCCTCCCTTGCCAGGGCTCCTGGTGTTCCTTCCCTGTGAAGGAGGCAGAGATGACTCTCTGTGGCTTTGGAGAAGGGTGGGGCATGTCCTTGGGAAGTTGGATGATTTAAAATATATGCATACATATATCGAGTTTTTAAGCACTGCAGTGGGGTCTTGCAGTGGGGGACATAGCATGCAGTAAACTCCTTGGTGGAAGATTTTCTCATGCAGGCGTCAGCAGTGGGCCTGAGCTTGGGTGGGCAGGCAAGATGTGAGCAGCATCAGGAAGGCAGGGCAGGAGTGTGCCCGAGTGGAGGGGACACCCCCTCAAAACACCTAGGGTGGCAGATGCTGACCATCTGCTGAAGAGGTCAGCCTGGCTGCGACCAACGGGCCATGTGGCTGTAGACAGAGTGAGCACACATCCTATAATTAAGCAAGCCATCCATTTCCCGCTGTTAGACTGCAAACGGGCTACCCGACGCGTTGAGAAGAAAGCAATGCGTTTTATTCTTTGTAATGATAATTTCCAGATCCAAGAACGATGTCAGCTGTCCATTCTGCTGGCCAGCAAAATACCTGTTCCGCCTCTCCCCTGGGATCTTGTGCCCATTTTAGACCTCAAAAGGCATAACTGCTTGATTTTCCTTCAGTACCACAAAGGAAGTCATCTTTTCTACTGCAGCAGCAAAGGCAGAAAGCTTCTGAAAACCCAGTCAGAGAGGCCAATCATTTGGCTTTCAGACAGCCAGATAAGCCCCCTTGTTCCTGCCTTGCCGTGGGGGAATGACAGTAGAAAGGTGTGCTGGGAACCCCAAAGTCGTGGGGAGGGAGGGCACCCTGAGTGGAGCCTGCCCACTACCTCACCTTCCCAACAGCTGGCAAAAAGGGGAGAGGGGTCCCCATGCAGACAGAACCTTGAGGACCAGAGAGTCAGCTGCCCAATTCACGGATGGGAAGACCGAGGCGCAGAGAAGGAGGGAGCAGCCTGCAGGTGTGAAGCTTGGTGGTTACCATGTGCAACAGAGTCTTGGCCTGTAGTTGGGATGCCTGGATTCTAGACCCAGCCACATCTCTCATGAGCTGTGCGGCCTTGGGTGAGCTCACGCATCCTCTGTGGGTAAGTGGTGACAGGAAGATGTCCGGGATCTCCTCTGAGGATTGCAGGCCTCTCAGCCCTGCTTCTCCTCTCCATCTCCGCCCCTCTTGCACAAGAAAGGCTTCCATCTCAAGGCTTTGGGAAGGTGGACAAGTCATCAGCAGTGTAATGCCACCATGGCAGTGCAAATGTTGGCAGGAGGGCCAGGTACCAAGGGCTGCAGCCATGTGGTCAGCAAGTCCCGGTTACTTTCCTCGCCTCAATTTCCCCAGTCGCACCAAAGAAGCAAAAAAGGCAGGAAGCTAGAAAAAGCCCGGGCTTAATCAGAAACAAAGTGCGGAGTTGGAGGCAGGATTTTAGCCATTTTCAGCTGGGCTGTCCCCAGCAGTTCCTCCTGGCCCTACTATTCACTTCTTCTGGCTCCTGCTCCTTCCTTCACTTGCTTCTCAGCTCTCCTCTATTTCCAGGGGCAGGTTTGCAGAGGAGAAGTCACCTCACCCACACTGAGGTCCCTCTGCTGAGATGGACGTACACCTTTCCTAAGCCATGTGATCCATAAAACAAGGCTGTGAGGTGCTGTATTTTATGCTCTCTTCGGCATTTAATTATTTGGAAGAGTTTGTCCACTTTGTCTAATAAGTACATGAGGGTGGAGACTGTCTATATTTGATTCTGTATCCCCAATCCCTAGCACAATGCCTGCTGAATGATTACAACTATCCCTATTTCACAGATGTGAAAGCTGAGGCTCAGAGAGGTTAAGGAATCTGCCTAGGGCCACACAGTAAGCAAGGTGCAGGCTGAGTTTCCACCCTAGCTGTGCCCAGCTGCAAAGCAGGGTGGGTGCATGGATGAGTGAAGTTGGTTCATGTTCTCAGTAACCAGATGGGCTTTGTGCACCAGGGTGGAGGAACCAGAGAGGTGCTCCCAGAGTCTGCATAACTCCATAGACAGACAGACAGACAGACAGACCGACCAACCTGGGCTTGAATCCTGGCTCTGCTGTGCAGGCATCATGGCTGAGCTTTCAGTTTCTGCATCTATAAACTGGGTGATCCTAAGAGTGTCCCCTTAGGTTGGGTAAGGATTAGATGAGGGACGATGGGGAAAAGTGTGTTCTGGGGCCTAGCCCACAGGGATCTCAGCAAGAGCTGCCGCTCGTTTCTGGGATTGTCCTCGGTCTGAGGAAAGACCTCGGAGGCAGACATGGTGCTAGCAGAAATGGTGCTGGCATGGTGCTAGGAAACTTTCCTCCCACTTCTGGGAACCCCCTCTGCTGCTGCCGTGATAACGAGAGGTGACCTTTCAGAAAAGCATCCTGTGCTTTTATTTTTTAATTTTTGAGACAAGGTCTCGCTCTGTTGCCCAGGCTGGAGGGCAGTGGTACGATCTCGGCTCACTCCAGCCTCAGCCTCCTGAGTAACTGGGTCTACAGGTGTGTGCCATCACGCCTGGCTAATTTTTGTGTTTTTAAAGTAGAATCAGGGTTTTGCCATGTTGGCCAGGCTGGTCTGAAACTCCTGACTTCAAGTGATCCGCCTGTCTCTGCCTCTCAAAGTCCTGGGATTACAGACTTGTGCCACCGTGTCCGGCTGTGCTTTTAGCATAAAGGACTTTGCTGCAAGACAGAGCCTAAAGGCCTAGCACACCCTTGCAGCTCTTCCCTTGCCTGCCCTCCATGGCGTCACCCTGAACCCTGAATGCTCTGCTTGCAGTCCCACTCTGCTGCCCTCCCCAGACTTCCCTCCTCTTCCTCCTCCTGTAGCTGGTCCCTGCCAGTTCTTCAATACTAGTCCCCATCCTGTCCATCCCAGGAGTACTCCCTGAGCCCAGCCCTTGGGTACCCGCTGCACTCACAGCTACAACAATACTTAATCCATGCATACATTCATGCAGTGACTATTTATTGAGCAGCTACTGTTTACAGACTGTGAACAGAGGGACAAAATTCCTGCCTTCTAACTAAGGCTGTACCTGCTATACAGGGTAAAAGAAGAAAACCAAAGAAATAACTGAAGGTATGTATTAGAAGATGATAAGTTAGGAAAAATAAAGCAGGGAGTGAAGGGGATGCAGGTGAGAGATACGTTTGCAATTTTAAATAATGTGAGTCTTGCATCCAGTTCCCTAGAAGCAGAGCCTGAGATGAGGATCTGGGCACGTGATGTATTGAGGGAAGTGAGGAAGCGAGGAAGCAGGGCAAGACAGGAGACAGGAGAGCAGGGACTGGAGTCAGCTTCAGTCTGGTCCCACAGGGAGCTCCAGGACATGGATTGCACACACTCAGTCCCCACTTGAAGCCTTTGCAACCCCGAGTCTGTGAGCCCGTGGTTGCGAGCTGCCCAGAGGTGGAAGTGTTACAGGAAGGGGGTCCCGATCCAGACGCTGATCCATATCCAAAAGAGGGTTCTGGGATCTGATGCAAGCAAGAATTCAGGGCAAGTCCATAAAGTAAAGTGAAAGCAAGTTTTCTAAGAAAGGAAAAAAATAAAAGAATGACTATTCTATAGACAGAGTAGACCCGAGGGCTGCTGGTTGCCCATTTTTATGGTTATTTCTTGATGATATGCTAAACAAGGGGTGGATTATTCATGCCTCCCGTTTTTATACCTTATAGGGTAACTTCCTGACATTGCCATAACATTCATAAACTGTCATGGCGCTGGTGGGAGTGTAGCAATGAGGACACTCAGGGGTCACTCTCGTGGTCATCTTGGTATTGGTGAGTTTTAGCCGGCTTCTTTACTGCAAACTGTTTTATCAGCACGATCGTTATGACCTGTATCTTGTGCCAACCTCCTATCTCATCCTGTGACTTAGAATGCCTTAACCATCTTGGAATGCAGCCCAGTAGGTTTCAGCCTCAGTTTACCCAGCTCCTACTCAAGATGGAGTTGCTCTGGTTCACACACCTCTGACAGAAGGGGGAATCTCCCAGGCAAGGCAGCTTTCATTCTGCAAGGGCAATGCTCTGGTGCCTTCTGGGCAGAGGGAACAGCCGGGGAACAGGCCCTGAGATGGGAGAGCACCCGGCAAGTTCCAGGAACAGCAAGGAGGTTGATGCCGTGGAAGGAGAGTGAAAGAGGGAGAGGGTGACAGGAGTTCATGTGTGTGGAGAGCCTTGTGGGCCACTGTAAGGCCCATGGTTCTTGCTGTGAGGTGGGAGCCATTGAAGGTACTTGAGCAGAGGAGTGACCTGATCTGACTTACCCTTCAAGGCTGGCTAAAGGGGGCAAGTGTGGAAGCTGCTCCCCCAGGGGATCCTGCTCCTCTGCATGGGCATCTGCCTGCTGACCCCCAGCCCCCCACCGACCTACACCTAGGACTGTGTGCAACAGTACTTCCCAATGCTCTGTTGCTTGAGGCAAGAGACAGGGGTTGCAAAGAGAAGAGGAGGGATGAGGCAGCGGTCAGGGGTGGGAGGAAGTGGCTAGGATCAGCCTGGGTCCTGGACGATTTACAGGGCATGTTATTGTGAATAGCAGTCAGGACAGGACTCGCTGGAGAATCAAAATCACCCTCAGTCGCGGGCGTCAGCTCAGAGGGCTTTGAAAATAATGCCCCGAATAACTAAAAAGAGATGGTGCTCTCCTCCCTCCTCCTGCCTCTGGGAAGGGCTATTCATCTGCAAATAAATGAAAACCAAATCTAGCAATTTGCATGGCTCAAGCTATCAGTGTAAGCTGCCAGGCTCCTTGCAGAAGATGCCCGTGGACTGTCGTGTGGTTATACAAAAGTGCTGCTCTGAGGTGCCGCCCTGTGTGGCATCTTCTGTCTTCTGGCTGCAGAGGCTCTCTCTGCTCTGTGCTCAACACCCTTTGAACTCTAAGTGCTGTCCACGCAGATGAGGCAAGGGAATAACCCAGATAATGAGGTCCCCATCCTTCACTAAGAGGCACATCACTGTTGGTGGTGGGGGGCTGTCTATACAGATGACTCAGTAGTTCTCAAGCTCCTCTGACTTGCTGAGTGGCGACGGAAAAGCTCTTTACCTCGTGGGGCCTCAGTTTACCATTTGGGGGAACAGAAAGAGGCTTCTGCTGGTCTACACTGCAGGAAGAAGTGCTGGCATTGAATGGATTGACGTGACAGGGCTTCAGCAGGAAAAGAAATGGCTATGCAAATGTAAGGTGCAATTGTATTATGCAACCTAAAATATCAACAGACACCAGGCTGTTGCTTCTGGGTAGCTGGGAAACCATCTAAAGTCCCACATTTATTGCCGCTCAGCGGCCATTTTTTTTCTCAGGGAGATGGGACCATTTTGGTGGGACCAGGAGTCCCAGCCCCAGAAGAGCCTTCAAGAGACTGTGGGGTCCAGGCCCCCACCTTGGAACAGGACCCTGTGGCCTCTGCCTCCACCTGCTGGTGACAGTGGCACTGGCCCAATCACCGCCTACACCATGGCTAGGACACCTTTTACATGAAAGAGGCCAGGGAAACTCTTGGGGCTTAGAAGGCCAAGGGGGATGTGTCCGAGTTCCCAATCCCTACAGGCTCTCCAGGGGATGGTGGCAGAATAACTACTCTGGGGCCTGCAGCCTCACTTGCTGAATATCACTGCACCCCGGCCGGGCATGGTGGCTTACGCGTGTAATCCCAGCACGTTGGGAAACCAAGGTGGGCAGGTCATCTGAGGTCAGGAGTTTGAGACTAGCCTGGCCAACATGGAAAAACCCCATCTCTATTAAAATACAAAAATTAGCTGGGTGTGGTGTCACACACCTGTAATCCCAGCTACTTGGGAGGCTGAGGCAGGAGAATCGCTTGAACCCGGGAGGCAGAGTTTGCAGTGAGCCGAGATCGTGCCACTGCACTCCAGCCTGGGTGACAGAGTGGGACTGTCTCAAAAAAAAAAAAAAAATCACTGTATCCCATGTTGTCCTGAAAGAGGCTCAGAGAGGAGTCAGAATTCTCAGTCTCTCTCTCTCTCAGACACAGATACACACACACGGAAGAAGTCCCATTCTCCCCTCACAGCTCTGGGCTCCAGCCACCTTGTCCCGTGTGTCTTCACACATAGAGCTCTCCATCCCCAAGAGCCTGTGACCTCCCCAGTCCCGCAGCCAAAACCAATTACCAGCTCCCAGTTAATCAACCCTTTAGGAGACAATGGACTCTGGCAGACGTGGGCCTGCCTGGAAGCATAAAAGCATGCTGGTTTAGGTGTTCTGAGCCAGGAGGCTGCAGAGGCCAATTTATCCCCTTTGCAACTGCTTAAAGGAACAGAACGCTCTGGAATTCTGTACCACCTGCCAGTTCCTAGGGAGCTGGAATCTGATCAGATGGAGTTGCTCTGCAGTTACCTGCCCAGAAGAGCATTCCCTGGGCAAACTTTTCTTTTAGGTTCTTGCTGGAGATATTGGCGGGCTACAGTAGTAACTGCTGTCAATTATAAAGCACCTCCTATGTTCTAGGTACTTGCTTTTCATTATCCATTAATCCCCACTTGAGTCAGGTGCCATTATCCTGAATTTTACAGAAGGCAAAGAAAAGTTGGTGAAGTAAAGAAATGTACTGAAGTTCATTGCTGGGGCGCAGCCTGCCCCTACACCACCCACTAGAATGGAGCCTCCAGGTATTGGTTTCCTGGTATTGCTGTAACAAAGCGCCGCAGACCAGGGGGCTAAAACAGCAGATTTATTCTCTCACAGTCGTGGAGGCCAGAAGTCCAAAATCAAGGTGCCAGCAGAGCCATGCTCCCTCCAAAAGCTCCAGAGGAGGATCCAGGTTCTGGTAGCTCCTGGTATCCCATGACTTGTGACAGCCTGATTCCAACCTCTGCCTGCATCTCCACGCATCCTTCCCCGCTGTGTGTCTGTGTCTTCTGTCTCTCATAAGGACACTCATTATTGGAAGGAGGACCCATCCTAGTAATCCAGGTTGATCTCAAGATCTGTTCCTTAATTACATCTACAAAGACCCTGTATCCAAACGGGGTCCCACTGTGAGGCTCCAGGGAAGGGGCATCACTCTTCAACCCACGACACTCTACAGGGTGAAGGTTTTGTCTTTGTTCACTCGTATATTCCAGAACACTAGAGCAGTGCCAGATTTATCATACATGTTCAATAGATCGTTCCTGAATGGGTGAATGAATCGTGACAAAACTGAGCTTCAAAACTTGGCTTGCCGGCCTCCAAAACCTCTTACATGAGGCTTCCTCCATTTCTTAGGCTCCTAGGCTTCAACGACTCCTCATCGTTACGTTTAAAAACTGCTTGTTTTCTGAAGCTAATCATGAGGAACCATCAGACAATTCCAAATGGAGGGACACCCTACAAAATAACAAGAGTGGCAAGGTCATGAGAGACCAGGGAAGGCTGAGGAACCACCCTCAATTAAAAGAGAACAAAGAAACAGGACCTGTAAACACAACACCTGATCCTGGAGGGAATCTTGGACAGGGAAAAAGCAACTGGAAAGGACTTTATTGGGACCATTGGCAAAATCCAAATATGGACCATGTGGCTTAGCTATAGTACTATGTCAGGGTTCTAGCTCCTGATTGTGATCACTGTACTGTGGTTATGTGAAAGAATGTCCTTGTTTTTAGGAAATGCACACGGAAGTAGGAAGTATTTAAGGCATAATGTACATATATGTGTACGCATAGCTGTGAGTATTGTTAAGTATATATCTTTATACATATGCACGGGGCAATGATGATAACACAAAGATGGCAAAATGGCAACAATTGATAAATCTGAGCGAAGGGTAGATGGGAGTTCCTTGTACATTTCTTGCAACTCTTCTGACATTTGAAATTACTTTTTTTTAACAATATAAAACTTAAATAAGTCACACACGAACACGCAACAAAATTTACAAGGCAGAAAGGATCCCCAGGCGCCCGAAGGCAACCACCACTGTTGCCAGCCTCTCGAGTGTCCCTGGGTGTCCTCGCACTCTTTCCTCTCCTATTGGCTGGAACTTGCCTTCTGACACCCAGTATTAAGCCCTCAGTAGCAGCAGCAGGGGAGAGAGGGGAGCAGGGGGTGGAGGGAGCAGCTCTTGAAGGGAAGAGGGAAAGTCCTATGCCCAACCCGGCCCCAAGGGAGCTGATGAGGCTGCTGCTTTTGTTCTGGGACTCAGGGGCACTGGATAGGCAGGAGGTAGCCCCTTCCCTGGTTCCCAGGCCCCGGTTCTGGGTCCTGCCCACCCCTCCAGCCCCTGCCCTCACTGCCTCTGCATGCATCCAGCCACTACCTAGGGTACCAGTGAGGTTCCGCATCGGTGGTCCTCAACTTGGGAAGGCATAGCCCTCTCCAGGGGGGTATTTTCCATTATCAAAATGCCAATGGAGTGCTACTGGCATTTATGGGCCAGGACAAGAGATGTGGAAAGTTCCAAATTACTTGTGAGCATTTGAGCCTGCTACCATCCCTAAAGGATGGATCTGACGCAAGTTGATGGAAAAGAAGTTGAGCCCCATCTCCTCTCCCCACCATAAAGCCTTCCATGGCTCCCCATTGCTTTTATAATTCCAAACTTCTCAATGCAGCGGGTCAAGCACTGCAGCCCAGTGGTCTCTGGATTCACCATGCTTGTTCTCATTGTTGGGCCTTTGTATGCACTATTCCCTTAGCTTAGGACTCCTGGCTGCCCCCAAGCCTACAGTGGGAAGTATGGAATATATCTGGGGAGAGTCCGGTTGAGAATAGATTGAGAATGAGGCAGGATGGGAAGATGGGCTCAGATGAAGGCAATGGGTCTAGCTAGAAGGGCTTAATGATATTCTGAAGCAGGGAAGAAGAAGGTTGGGACCATAGTTGATGGCTCTGGCTTCTAGGAGGGGTGAGGTTCTTCCTGTTCAAAGCCACACAGGCCTTGACCCTTCTTCGTGTCTCAGCCCTCCCTGTCCTCTCTGGTCCTAGGACTAAAGCCAGACTGTTTATTTCCACCGGCACCCCTTTCCTCCTTCCCCTGTGCTTCCCAGGAGGCCAAACTGGGCAGATGAGCTCATTTACTACCTCAGAGGTGAGTGACTGACAGGTCTGGGCCCCCAAAACTGAGCAGGTCACAAGCAGAGAATGCTGGTCTCTGATGCCATCATGGCCATGAGACAGGGCCCCCTGCCCTCAGCCACAAAGAGGTGCAGGCAACCACCTCTTGATTCCAGACTGGGGCTTCCTCTAGGGTGGCGGGCATCAGGGAAGGCAGTATAGGCAGTCAAGCTATAGAGAGCGTAAGCCCCATTCCACAGAGGACCCTGGCTTAGGGATACACAGCAGCAAGTAAGTGGCAGAGCAGAAACTAGAGGAAGGGGAAGTAGTGAGGAAATGTGGATATCTTGGTTTGGGTTCCCCAAAAGGAGATCCTGAAACAAGGATCCAACGTTATATTTTGGAGATCCCCACAATAGTTAGTGTTGTCCCTCTGAGTAAGTAGAGCTTCATCTTGCCAGGGAATGCTGAGGGCCAGTGTAGGACACGTGCCTTCCAGTTATCCCACCTGAGGGGCGAGGGAGTGGGGGTAGTTATACATCATTGCCTGCCAGTCATAGACTGAAGGCTGCTCCAGAAACCTTTAAATCATCAGCCCTTGGCCTGACATGCTTGTGGGGAGGAGGCTCTGGCTGTCAGGATAAGTCTTTAGGCAAAGAGTTACAAATGTTTACAGCACAACAAGGGAAGGGCCCAGGGAGATGTGGGTGACTACTTCAGCCTCTGCTGCAAGGAGGTAGATGGCAACAGAAGGGAAAACTGTCCAGAACATTTTCCAGTCTTCTGGTGGATTTCTGACGATGGCATTAAGCCCTCAAGTTTTCCCACTTTTCAGATGACAGCACCAGCCAGGCTCACATCCAGCAGACAGTCTTCCAGCCTCAAGAAAGTTTGTTTGAAGCAGGAGAGAAACAGCCCTGGTGGCCTCTGACCCTGCAGTGATGTTTCCCCAAGAACGAGGCTGTTGTGAGACAGGCTGGTCCTACACTTGAGACTGGAGAGGCAGACCCCAGGCTGACCTGTCACTCTGGTGGCTCCTGGTTCTCTTCCTCCAACATACTAAGTGGAGCTCATGCCCAGTTTATAGAGAACTTCAGGACCCAGGATGTTGGAGCTGAGGGGCCCTTCACCCAGCCCCCAACTGCAGAGATGGAGGGATGAAGACAAGAAAGCAAAGGGGGCATTTCCAGGGTCCCACAGCCAGTCAGAGCCATTGTGTATGGTTTTGCAAGTTGTCAACTAACTGGACAATAATGTCCCTGCAGCCAGTCACAGGGAACTGTAACACAACCAGAGTGTCAAGTGAGAGAAAGACCAGCTAAAGGGTTGAATGTATTCATTTCTGATTGCTGCTGTAACAAATCACCATGAACTTAATGGCTTAAATCCACAAATGTATTATCGCACCACTCTAAAAGCCAGATGTCCAAAATGGGTTTCACGGAGTTAAAATCAAGGTGTCAGCAGGGCTGTAATCCTTCTGGAAGTTCTAGGGAACAAACTGCTTCCTTGGCTTTTCTAGCCTGTACAATCTGCTTGCATTCCTTGCCTCATGGCCCCTTCCTGCATCAAAGCCAACAACACTGCCCCAAGTCTTTCTCACGCTGCTGTCTCTCTGCTTCTTATTCTCCTGCCTCCTCTTGTACTTGCAAGTATTCTTGTGATTACAATAGGTCCATCTGGATAATTCAGGATAATCTCCCCATGTCAAGTCAGCTGATTAGCAGCTGCTATGGTTTAAATGTGTCTTCTCCAAAAATTCATGTGTTAAAGCTTAATCCCCATGGTGGTGGTATTGGGAGCGGGAGATGGGGCCTTTTGGGAAGTAATTCAGTCATGAATTCACACCTTGTAAAAGGGCTGGAGAAAACTAGTTTAAGCCCTTTGCTTCTCTGCCATGGGAGCACTCAGTGTATGTCTCCTCCAGAGGACTCAACAACAAGGCACCATCTTAGAAACAGAGACTGGGCTTCTGGCAGAGACAGTGAACCAGCCTGTGCCTTGATCTTGGACTTCCAACCTGCAGAACTGTAAAAAATAAAAGTCTGTCCTTTACAAGTTATCCAGTCTCAGGTGTTTTGTTATAGCAGCACACACAGACTAAGACTGAAATCTTAATTGCATGAGAATCTTAATTTCCCTTTGCCATGTGACCTAATGTTCACAAGTTCTGGGATTAGGATGTGGACCTCTTCAGACACCATTCTTCTGCCTATCACAATGGATGCCCAGAGGCCTAAGATATTCTTTTGGAGCAGAGGAGAGATGACAGAACCCAGACTAGCCCAGATAAGAAGGACAAGCAGAAGGGGTGGGCAAGGAAAGACAAACAACAGGTCCTGATTCAGAGCCACTGGCTGAGTGAGCAGGTATGCCCTGCCCAAGGAAGTGTGGGTGTGTTTGCTTGTGTATGTTCTGTCTGTCTGTATATCTGTATATGTGTGCACACATACATACATGCCTGTGTATGTGCATGCATGCATAATCCTTCCTTACCCTTCCAACTGTCTCATATCAGAATTCTCCAAGGAGGTAAAATGTGAGCAGGATTTTGAAGGCAGGGCAGGGCAGTGAGCTGGGCTCTGTCATTCTGTCCCCAGTAAGCATGCCTCCACTTTGGCTGGAGGCCATCCCTACTCCCTCCCAGGTCTCATCTCTGCCTAGGTAAGCAGCTCCATAGCCACACAGGCTCTGGGCAGGGCTGTGCTATCCAGGCAGGGATGAAGGTGCCGGGTGGAAATGAAGTTTCTTCCCACACTGGGCCTGGTTCCTACAGCACTGAGCTCACACAAAAGGAAGGTGGCAGGGGCAAGCTCATGGTGTCTCGCACTAAGGGCAGACCTCCCATCTGGCCTCCAGAAGGAAGCTGAGGCACATATGCAGCCAGGCTTCTCCCCAGACCCCACATTCAGGTAGCAGAAACAGCATGGAGGCAGAGCTCCCCTGCCCCGAATGAGCACGCCTCATAGCCAGGAAACATCAGAATGGACTGACAACTACCAAATGAAGCCCTCTGAAGACAGAGAGGCTGAGGCCCAGAGAGGTCACAGGGAAAGGTAAGATAGAACTGGGATGGAATCTGAGGTTCCTCTTCAGTTCCTTCTTCCTTCCTTTACAGAATAAGAAACTAACAACAGGGAACAGATGAGGACCCCTGGTCCAGCATGGTCTGAGTACATAGAAAACCTCAATGAATGCTAAATAGTTGGGTGAGTTGATGAGTGAGTAGATACAGAGAGGGAGGGAGGGAGAAATGGAGGGAAAGAATAAATGGATGGATGGATGGATGGATGGATGGATGGATGGATGGATGGATTGATGATGAATGGATGGATGGATGATGGATGGATGGATGGATGGATGGATGGATGGATGGATGATGGATGGATGGATAGATGATGGATGATGGATGATGGATGAACAGATGGATGGATGGATGGATGGATGGATGGATGGATGGATAGATGATGAATGGATGGATGATGGATGGATGGATGGATGATGGATGGATGGATGAATAGATGGGCACTCATCTACATTCTGATACAGTCATGGCCTGCACCACATTGTCTTATCTTGGGACTAAACATCCCAGTATGACAGCTAGGAAGGATTCGATTACTCCCTATTCATTAATTCAAGGCAGCATAAGAGATGATCCAGGGTGTGGCTTCAGGAGTCAGGCTGCCTGAATTCAAATTCCTATTCCAAGACTTACTAGCTGTTCTAACTTGTGAAAGTTGCTAAACCTCCCTGAGTCTCAATTTCTTCATTTGCAAAACAGAAATAATGAGAGTACCAACTCACAGCAAGGTTGCGAGAATTAAATGAGATTATTTATATTAAGTGCTTAACACAGTGTTTGGTGGATAGAGAAAACTAAAAATAATATTAATTATTATTATAAGTAACTATTAATTTCATGGTTGCTTACCATGTCCTTTTCTTTAATAATAATAATAAGATAACAGAGATACTGCCCAGTAGCACCATTTCCTTCAGTGTTAGAGTCAATGGTTTTACAATGGCCCACAGGGCCCTGCATGACCTTGCCTCATGTCTTGGCTGGCCCTGCCTTCTCTCTCCCTCCCTCTTGTCCACTCTGCTCTTGCCACACTGTGCTTCAAACATGCCAGGCATGCTCCTGCCCAGGCCCTTGGCAGCTGCTCCCTATCAGGCTCGTCCTCCAGAGGGCCTCATGACCCACTCTCTCACCTCCTTCAAGTTTTTGTTCTGATATCCCCTTCTCAGTGAGGTCTTCCCCCGCCCCTTTTGAATTGCCCATTCTGCCCTATCCTTGGCACTCTAATCTCCCTTCCCAGCTTAACTTCACCCCATGGCACCTACCAAGATGTAACTAACTATGCACTTAACTTAATCATCTTGTTTATTGCCCATTTCCCACAGCAGAATCTCAGATCCATGAGGGCAGTGAGTTATATCTCTTCTGTTTCCCAGTGCTAGAGCAGTGGCTGCACAGAGTAGGCATTCAATAAATAGTTGTTGAATTAATAAATGATACATTGTGAGGATATTCCAGGCCTTGCTGCCTGTGTCCAAAATCCCTAATCAAAGTTGAAAGGAGGCAGACCGCTTTTCCAGTGTCACGCTTAGTCCCTGCTGGCCGCCCCACTGAGACCATGTTCGTTCCCTGCGGGGAGTCGGCCCCCGACCTTGCCGGCTTCACGCTCCTCATGCCAGCAGTATCTGTTGGAAATGTTGGCCAGCTTGCAATGGATCTAATTATTTCTACACTGAACATGTCTAAGATTGGTTACTTCTATACTGATTGTCTTGTGCCAATGGTTGGAAACAATCCATATGCAACCGCGGAAGGAAATTCAACAGAACTTAGTATAAATGCTGAAGTATATTCATTGCCTTCAAGAAAGCTGGTGGCTCTTCAGTTAAGATCCATTTTTATTAAGTATAAATCAAAGCCATTCTGTGAAAAACTGCTTTCCTGGGTGAAAACCAGCGGCTGTGCCAGAGTCATTGTTCTTTCGAGCAGCCATTCATATCAGCGCAATGACCTGCAGCTTCGCAGTACTCCCTTCCGGTACCTGCTTACACCTTCCATGCAAAGAAGTGTTCAAAATAAAATAAAGAGCCTTAACTGGCAAGAAATGGAAAAAAGTCGGTGCATTCCTGAAATAGATGATTCCGAGTTTTGTATCCGCATTCCAGGAGGAGGTATCACAAAAACGCTCTATGATGAAAGCTGTTCTAAAGAAATCCAAATGGCAGTTTTGCTGAAATTTGTTTCCGAAGGGGACAACATCCCAGATGCATTAGGTCTCGCTGAGTACCTTAATGAGTGGCTTCAGATAATCAAACCACTTAGCGATGACCCCACAGCATCTACCTCACGGTGGAAAATACCAAGTTCTTGGCGATTACTCTTTGGCAGTGGTCTTCCCCCGGCACTTTTTTGATCTGTTTTCCGTTTTCTACCCAGAACACTTACTACCAACACAACTGTTAAACATTCTAGTCAAAAAAATCATATGATCCGAGAACGTATCAGGAAATTACCTTCACCGTAAATGTCAAAGGAAAAGATTAAGGATCTCTTTGCCATGCTTTTCATCATATGCAACAAATGTGAATTTTGTACAATAAAATTTTATTTCCTAAGTAAAAAAAAAAAAAAAAAAAAAAAAAGAAAGGAGGCAGACCTCCAAATGGAAGTGGAAACTTCTCAGAAACCTAGAGAGGGATCATGAAGGAGGTGGTCTTCTCCTTGAGCCTTAGAGGGTGAGGAGGATGTCCTTAGGTAGAGGGGGTGGGGGACATTCCAGGCCAAGTTGACATCAGCCAAGGCCCTGCAAAGAGGAACGGTCTGCTGATGTGCAGCATAGGGGTCCCTTAAAACAGGCCAACCTTGTTTCAGGGAGAAAGCTTAGAAAGTGGTATGGGTGACTGTAGTGCCATGAGCTAGGTTTTTGCAGACTGTAGGGGAGAGTGCCAGGTCAGAAGCAGCCCTGGAGAGTCTCATCCCAGCCAGGCAGGCAGACCCAGAGAGGTGCAGCTAGCCACACTTTGGGATGTACCGCTGAGCTGTTCCT
>NW_016806418.1:0-15266 GCF_001698545.2 Rhinopithecus bieti
ACACACCTGTAATCCCAGGACTTTGGGAGGCGAAGGTGGATAGATCGCTTGAGGTCAGGAGTTTGAGACCAGCCTGGCTACATGGCAAAACCCCCTCTGTAATAAAATTACAAAAATTAGCTGGGTGTGGTGGTGGGTGCCTGTAATCCCAGCTACTTGGGAGGCTGAGGCAGGAGAATTGCTTGAACCTGGGAGGTGGGTGTTGCAGTGAGCCAAGATCACACCACTGCACGCCAGCCTGGGCAACAGAGTGAGACTCCATCTCAAAAGAAAAAAAAAAAAAGAAAAAAAGAAAGAGAGAGAGAGAAAGAGAGAGAGAGAAAGAGAGAGAAAGAAAAAGAAAGAAAGAAAGAAAGAAAGAAAGAAAGAAAGAAAGAAAGAAAGAAGGAAAGAAAGAAAAAGAAAGAAAGAAAATGTCCTATTCAACACCTGCTAATGAGGAGGACTTTGGTAACATTTATACAAAAAAGGTCATCTTTATTAAATGAGTCATACCCCCACCCTCAAGTTTTAGCAGCAAAATGGCTTGCAGAGTTTCTGCCATGGTTTGAATGCTTGTGTCCCTCCAAAATTCATGTTGCAACTTAATCTCCAATGCAATAATATGAAGAGACAGGGCCTTTAAGAGGTGATTTTGTCAGGAGGACTCCTCCCTCATGAATGGGATTAAAGACTATAAAAGAGGCTTCACGCAGTGTTGGCCCTTTATTGCCCTCCCACCTTCCATAACAGAGGCACACCTTGGAAGCAGAGATCAGGCCCTCACCAGATACTGAACCTGCTGGTGCCTTGATCTCAGACTTCACAGCCTCCAGAATCATGAGAAATACTTTTTTTTATTATTTAAATATTACCCAGTTTGTGGTATTCCATTATAGCCACACAAATGAACTAAGACAGCCTGTAATATGAAGATGGCACCACTCCTGCCCCACTCTCATGAGACCTCTTCATGAAAGCACTGGCAATGCTCACAATGGATTTTGGAACAGGCAGAGATGAACTCTCCCAAGTGGTAATTCCCACACTTTTTTTTTGTTGTTGTTGAGACAGAGTCTCGCTCTGTCGCCCAGGCTGGAGTGCAGTAGCCCGATCTCAGCTCACTGCAAGCGCCGCCTCCCGGGTTCACGCCATTCTCCTGCCTCAGCCTCCAAAGTAGCTGGGACTACAGGCGCCCGCCACCACGCCCGGCTAGTTTTTTGCATTTTTTTAGTAGAGACGAGGTTTCACTGTGTTAGCCAGGATGGTCTCGATCTCCTGACCTCGTGATCCACCCGTCTCGGCCTCCCAAAGTGCTGGGATTACAGGCTTGAGTCACCGCGCCCGGCCAATTCCCACACTTTTATCAACAGCCTCCAGCTCTAGAGAGCACCACATTTATTTTGTCTTGAATTTTTTTTTTTTTTTTTTTTTTTGAGACGGAATCTCACTCTGTTTTCCAGGCTGGAGTGTACTGGCATAATCTCAGCTCACTGCAACCTCCGCCTCCCAGGTTCAAGAGATTCTCCTGCCTCAGCCTCCTGAGTAGCTGGGATTGCAGGCATGCACCACCACACCACCACGCCTGACTAATTTTTGTATTTTTTCTTAGTAGAGACAGGGTTTCACCATGTTGGCCAGGGTGGTCTCAAACTGCTGACCTCGTGATCCATCCACCTCAGACTCCCAAAGTGCTGGGACTACAGGTATGAGCCACTGTGCCCGACCTTAAATTTTTTTGGTAGATATGGGGTCTTGCTTTGTTGCCTATGCTGATCCCAAATTCCTGGCCTCAAGCAGGCCTCCTGCCTCAGCTATCCAGGAGACTAGGATGACAGGAGTGAGCCACCACACCCAGCCTACATCTATTGTTCCCAGACATCTGTATGTGGACATCCTGCAAGCACCTCAACATGTCCAAAACACATGCATTTTCCTCCCATGCTCTCCTAAATGCTCTCAGCCTGAAAGCCCTTCTTCCCCTTGTATCCTTGATCTTAGCTTACCATGCTACCACTGCCCAAACTCAAAATCTTACAGACAACCCTGACTTGTCCCTCACCCCACATATTGGCAACTCCCAGCCATTCTCCCTCCCAAATATCAGGTGGTGCTGCCTCCTCCACCCTCCCAGCTGCCACTGATCCTGATATTCCATCACTTGGACTGTGTATACATATGTATGTTAAAAGCATAGATCCCCGTTTTTTGCCTCAGGGGAGGTGGGAGCCTGACGTTTCTGGAAGTACTGTGTGGAGTTAGTGTCAGCCGCTTTTGGCATGGCAGCTTCCTCTGGCCCGGCTGGGATCTCGTTGCTTAACCCACAGGAAGACGTCCAGTTTCAAAAGGAGGTGGTGCAGGTTTTCAAGTGCATAACCCAGCAAAAAAAAAACAAGAACAACTTACTCCTGGAGTAGTCTACATGTGCCACCTACCTAACCTACTTAACGAAACCCAGATCTGTTCATACTTCTCCCAGTTTGGCACTGTGACGCAGTTCAGGCTGTCCAGAAGTAAAACGACTGGAAACAGCAAAGGCTATGTGCATTTGTGGAGTTTGAGTCTGAGGATGTTGCCAAGATAGTTGCTGAAACAATGAACAACTACCTGTTTGGTGAAAGACTCGTGGAGTGTCATTTTATGTCACCTGAAAAAGTACATAAAGAACTCTTTAAAGACTGGAATATTCCATTTAAGCAGCCATCAAATCCATCAGCGAAATGGTATAATCAGAATTGGACACTAACACAAAAGCTACAGACGGAGTGATTTAAAAAGAAAGAAAAATTACTCAGGAAGAAATTAGCTGGCTGGGCACGGTGGCTCACACCTGTAATCCCAGCATTTTGGGAGGTTGAGGCAGGTGAATCACCTGAGGTCAGGTGTTGGGGAAAAGCTGAGTGTTGGGAAAAAGGCTGAGGCAGGGCTTGCATGTCTGACATAATGTAAAAGAGTCTTGGAACATGTCCGGGATCCAGGGTCTAAAACCCCTCGTGACCTTTGGAACACCAAGCTCTGAGCTAAAGGGTGGAAGGCTGCCCTGCTGCACCATAATCTAAGCCCAGGGCATAAAGCCCCTCATGGCTTGGATGGAATCCAGGGCTCAGGGCATGAAACCCCTCGTGGCCTCTGGAATGTGTCTAGACTCGCTGGCTCCTTGCTTCTAGCATTCCTAGGCCCATGGATCGATTGTATCTTAAACTAGAAGAACATGTTTCCCATTATCTTAAGTAACAGAACATGTTCCATATGCTTCAAAGAAAATGTTAAACCATCACAGCTGTAAATCATGTGCTTGATGCACTGCTTTCTTTCAACCCCCACATCCTTACCACCTGCTTCTTTGTTTGATCATCAATAAACAGTGCACACTTCCAGAGCTTGGGGCCTTTGCAGCCTCCATACTAGCACTGGCTCCCTGGACCCACCTTATGCACTCTTAACTTGTCTTTTCTCATTCCTTTGACTCTTCCGGACTTTGTAGCCCCCATGGCCTGGTGCTGGGTCTGATCACCCCAACATTCCTGGCACCCAACGTGGGGCAACGAAAACCCCAGTGAAGGAACGCTAGAGCATGTGAAAGTGGAGGAGGTATCATCAGAGGACACCAAGGACGACTGAAAGAAGCTCGGTGGGAAAGCTGAGCACTCAGGAGAACCAGGGTAACAATCGGACAAAGTGAAAGCAAGTATTCTACTTATTTGAATTTCTTAAAGCATTTATTACAAAGAGGGGCAGTGAAAGTTAGTACTCAAAATTTGTTATCACTCTTTAGTACAGTAAAGCAGTTTTGCCCATGGTTTCCAGAACAAGGGACTATGGAGTTGGATGAATGGGAGAGAATTCACAGAGATTTTAAAAAGGCGTATAAAGAGGGAGCAAAAATTCCAGTTTCCGTTTGGTCAATGTGGGCGCTAATAAAGGCAGCTCTTGAGCCATTTCAAACAGATGATGAGGCAGATTCAGATGAGGAAAAGGAGAACGAGTGTAAAAAAACTAACTTCAGATTCTGAATGCAAGGAGCAAAAACGAGAAGAGGTTAAAGAAGGTGAAACTGAAAAAGGTATATTTTATTAGCCTGTCAGCTCCACCTGCTGAATTAAGTGAATGGCCACCTCCTCCCTTTCCCCTTAATGGGTGAGAAAGTGAATTAGCTGTAAAACTTACTGCTCCTGTACCTGCAATGTTAAAACCTGGAGCAATTTGAATAGAATACAAAATTCTATTCAAAACTAGAGCAAGCAGGGTGCGGTGGCTCACGCCTGTAATCACAGCACTTTGGGAAGCCAAGGCAGGCAGATCACGAGATCAGGAGATCGAGACCATCCTGGCTAACATGGTGAAACCCCGTCTCTACTAAAAATACAAAAAAATTAGCCGGGCATGGTGGTGTGCGCCTGTAGTCCAGCTACTTGGGAGGCTGAGGCAGAAGAATTGCTTGAACCTGGGAGGTGGAGGTTGCAGTGAGCCAGGATTGTGCCACTGCACTCCAGCCTGGGTGACAGAGCGAGACTCTGTCAAAAAAAAAAAAAGAAAAAAAGCTAGAGCTGAGGGAGACCTTGAAGCATGGCAATTTCCAGTTACTATAATACAGCAAGGAGGACAGACTATAACTAATTGGGTCACTTTTCCTTTTAGGTTACTGAAGGAATTTAAGTAAGCCATTAGTCAATATGGGCAGAACTCTCCTTTTGTGCAAACTTTGTTACAAAATGTGGCTCTTGATAATAGGTTAATACCATATAATTGGGATACTTCAACAAAATCTGTTCTCACTCCATCTCAGTATTTACAGTTTAAAACCTGGTGGGCCGATGAAGCTCAAACTCAGGCAATGGAAAACACACAAACGCAGCCACCTGTGCCTGTTTCCTTTGAACAGTTAATGGGAGTTGGCCCTAATTGGGGCAGATTAGAAAATCAAGCAGTAATGGAGGATGTTGCCTGAAGGGGTGGCCTGCCCCTCCACACCTGTGGGTGCTTCTCGTTAGGTGGAACGAGACACTTGAGAAAAAGAATAATACACAGAGACAAAGTATAGAGAAAGAAAAGCGGGGCCTAGGGGACCGGTGCTGTGCTTACAGAGGACCCACACCGGCACCAGTCCCTGAGTTCCCTCAGTATTTATTGCTCAAAAGATAAGGGAGTAAATCAGCAGTAAGACATACAGATACACGGAGATGTTCCATTTACCCAGGGACGGGCAGGAGACAGATGTTTTTCTTTTACTGAGATTTAAGAGAATGGTACTGACCTTCAACCACAAGCAGGCTTTAAGCATTTGCCTAACAAAGCACATTCCTTACAGCCCAAAATCTTTTCAACCTTAATTACCACAGCGATGTCTCTAGCAAGGACAGGATTGGGGGTAGAGTCACAGATTAACAGCATCTCAAATACAGAGCCAAATGGAGTCTCTTAAATTTACTTCTTTCTATATAAACACAGTAACAGGCTGACCTCTCTTTTCCCCACAGTTGCCATTGTTCAACTGCGCTCTGTGCGCTTACGGGCATGGGAAAGTATAAATGTTACAGGGGAAAAACATCCTTCTTTCAGATCTGTCCAACAAGGACCTAAAGAACCATATATTGTTTTTATTGCTTGGCTCCAAGAGGCTGTGTATAAAGACATAACTGATAAAACACCTCAGGATGTGGTAACACAGCTTCCTGCATATGATAATGCTGATGCAGAATGTCAAACCGCTATCAGACCTATGAGACGAAGGCTCATTCGGCTGACTATATTGGGGCTTGCGATGGTATTGGAGGTAACTTGCATAGGGCTACTCTTTCAGCTCAGGCTATGGCTGGATTGAAAGTAGGAAGGCCCCGTTTCTCAGGCTCTGGCTTTAATTATGGGCAATCTGAATACACAAAAAAGGAATGTAGAAAAGGAAAATAAAAAGGCTGGGCAAGATATATGGTGGAGGGATGCACATACAAAGAGCTGGGGAAAAGGAAAGATAATTATATGGGGAAGAGGATTTGCTTGTGTCTCTCCAGGTGACAATCAGGTACCTGTGTGAGCCACAGCCTCTAGTGGACCCACCTGTACAGTGCAAATTGAAGGCTTGAGGATTGCTTTTTTGCTATACTGTTGCACAAGAAGGATAAGCCTCGATTTGATTTTTCTATGCCTTCTGTTAGAAGGGGCCTGTTTCTCATTATCAGTGGAAAGCTTTACCCCATGGTAATTAATCAAAGAGGCAGAAGCTGAGTTACAGCTTATAGAACAAATGCTTCAGCAATGGCATACCTCCCAGCTACAGCCACAAAAGTTTTTGCTTCTGTTTCGCTAGATTTACTAACATGGGTTTGAGGGTATGCTTGTGTTTTTTGCAGGAGATAAACAAATGTGTGGATGCCCTCAAGATGTGTACGACCATGGAATGGGAGACTGGCGGGACCAATGGATCCCAACCAAGGACCTGGTTCCCCCAGTACAAGCCATGAGCCAGTTTAAATCTGAATGAGAAGATGGAACGAGGACCAACCAGAGTCAGGCTGACATCAACCCCCATAACATGGGGACAGATCAAGAAAACCACACAGGAAGCTGAGAAACTGCTGGAGCACCAGGGTTTTACCTTTTGCTGGGATTCAGAGGTACAACAGATGCTTAACGGACCAATGCTTTCTGACTGAGCTCCTCTCTACCTGAATACAAGGCACCTTAATAGTTAGGCAGGAATATCGTCGCCCCTATTCAGCATGAAGAAGTTGCGGAAGATGGACCTTCATCCTTCTGCAACCCTTAGGATTAAGGATCCTCCTGTAAATGGGAAAGGGGAAATATGTAAGAAGCATTCAAACCAGAGTGACTCCATTTTGAATAAGGGCCAATGCATCCTAATGAGGAAGGGATGAAAAAAATGAATATATCTATAAGATATAAATATCCCCCATATGCCTGGGACCTGTTGTTGGACGCTTACAGATTGACACACAGGCCTGGTTGGCAGTAGTCCCCGGAAAATATAAATCGCAGGCTGCTTTGCATGTGATTTGGGGGCATAGTTTAAAATATAATTATTCCAGTCCTAAAACTCTGAAGTTCCATCCGAATAAGCTCGAATGGGAGCAAAACAAAGTTACATTTGAAGGTGTGGATGCTCGAACTTGGGAAGATTGTATAGTAAGACTGAGGTACTACAAAATAACTCCTGTGGAATCATCATTGATTAGTCCCCGAAGGGGATCTTTAAGGAAAATTGCACTGGAAAGCCTTCCTGTAGAACAAATGTAGTAAACCAGTAGAACTGCTGGCAAAGGAATCATACAAAGTATGTTCGGACAGAAGCTAATGCCCCTATCATGTGGAGTCCTGCTGGCATTGTTGCCCCTAGTCCAAAAATGGTATCTCCTGCCATAGGACAGGAACATTCTAAATTATGGAAATTAGCTATGGCTCAAAGTTCAATCAAAAGTTGGGAGGGTAAATATAAAAGGTATAGGGGGAGGGAGGTAAAAATAAATATGCTCTCTCTTTTCTTTCCAATAGGACCCTTTGGAATCAGAGTTGTGTTCAGCCACCTTTTATGCTAGCAATAGGAAATGTTACCAACTTTTAATAAAAATCAGACTATCCTGATAATTAAAGCCAGAGAAGGAGTTTGGATCCCTCTATCTCTAAATAGAACATGGGAGGCATCATCCTCCATTCATATTGTAACTAAGATCCTTAAAAAACTCTTATCCCAAAGATTTATAGTTGCTCTTATATTTGCTATAACTGGCCTCATTGCTGTTACTACTACTGCTGCAGTAGCTAGTGTGGCTTTACATTCATCTGTGCAAACTGCTTATTTGTCAATAAGTGGCAAAAGAATTCCACAAAATTATGGAACTCCCAAGCTCAAATAGATCAAAAAATAGTTAACCAAATTAATGATCTCCATCAGACAGTGACTTGGATGGCAGATCGTATTATGAGTTTAGAAAGTAGAATTCAGCCGGGCACGGTGGCTCAAGCCTGTAATCCCAGCACTTTGGGAGGCCGAGACGGGTGGATCACGAGGTCAGGAGATCGAGACCATCCTAGCTAACACGGTGAAACCCCGTCTCTACTAAAAAAATGCAAAAAACTAGCTGGGTGAGGTGGCAGACGCCTGTAGTCCCAGCTACTCCGGAGGCTGAGGCAGGAGAATGGCGGGAACCCGGGAGGCGGGGCTTGAGTAGCGTGGATATCTGGCCCCGCCCCACGCCCGGGGAACAGAGGAAGATTCGGCAGAAAGAAAAGAAAAAAAAAGTAGAATTCAAATGCAATGTGACTGGAATACATCTGACTTTTGTATTACTCCTCATAGTTACAATGAGACAGAACATCCATGGGAAAAGGTTAAATGCCATCTAGAGGGTAGAGAGGAAAATCTTACCCTCAATACCATAAAACTAAAAGAACAGGTTTTTGAAGCCCCTCAGGCTGACTTAGCCCTGCTCCTTGGAACTGATATTTTGAACAAGACAGCCAATGGGTTGTCTGCAATCGATCCTCTCAAATGGATTAAGGCCATTGAAAGTTCTACACTTGCAAATTCTGTTCTAATAATTATGTGCTTGTGCTGTCTCCTTTACTCTACAGATGCAGAAGCCGCCTCTGGAGAGAAAGCCGCCATCGAGAACAAGCAATGATAGCTGCGGCGGTTTTACAAAAAAGAAAAGGGGGGCATGTTGGGGAAAAGCTGAGTGTTGGGAAAAAAATTGAGGCAGGGCTTGCTAGTCTGATATAAAAAGAGTCTTGGAACATGTCCAGAGTCCAGGGTCTAAAACCACTCGTGGCCTTTGGAACAGCAAGCTCTGTGCTAAGGGTGGAAGGCTATCCTGCTGCACCATAATCTAAGCCCAGGGCATAAAGCCCCTCGTGGCTAGGATGGAATCCAGGGCTCAGGGCATGAAACCCCTCCTGGCCTCTGGAATGTGTCTAGACTTGCTGGTTCCTTGCTTCTAGCATTCCTGGGCTCATAGATCGATTGTATCTTAAGCTAGAAGAACATGTTTCCCATTATCTTAAGTAGCAGAACATGTTCCATATGCTTCAAAGAAAATGTTAAACCATCACAGCTGTAAATCATGTGCTTGATGCACCGCTTTCTTTCAATCCCTACATCCTCACCACCTGCTTCGTTTGATCACCAATAAATAGTGCACACTTCCAGAGCTCGGGGCCTTTGCAGCCTCCACACTAGCGTTGGCCCCCTGGACCCACCTTATGCACTCTTAACTTGTCTTTTCTCATTCCTTTGACTCCACTGGACTTCATAGCCCCCACGGCCTGGTGTTGGGTCTGATCACCCCAACAGTCAGGAGTTCGAGACCAGCATGGCCAACATGGTGAAACACTGTCTCTACTAAAAATACAAAAATTAGCCAGGCATGGTGGAAGGCACCTGTAATCCCAGCTACTTGGAAGACTGAGGCAGGATAATTGCTTGAACCTGGGAGGCAGAGGTTGCAGTGAGCCAAGATTGGGCCACTGTACTCCAGCCTGGGCGACAGAGCAAGATTCAATCTCAAAAAAAAAAAAAAGAAAAAGAATTAGCTAAAAAATGAATTATGATTTTCCTTCTTTGATTTTCCAGAAAACAGAAAGTCTTTCAAAAACCAATTGTCAGACATCTACAAAAGGCCAGGGTTTACATAAGAAGAAAAAGGTTTTAGGCACTCTTGACACTCCTGAGAAGACTGTGGATATCCAGGGTCTCACACCAGTTTGTACACCAGCATTTTTGGAGAGACAAAAATCTGAAGTGGCTGAAATGAATGACAATGATGAAGATAATGAAATCGTTTTCAAACAGTCCCTATGCTATGTAAAATAAGAAACACAAGAGACTCAAACACCTATACATTCATGGAAAAAAAGATGAAGAAAAAGCAATCCATGATTTTCAATGTATTACATATAATATTTCTTCTGAAAAATATAATATTTTCATGAGAGGACTTTGTGTTTTACCAGGTACAATGAAATGCAACCCTTGACAAGATTTTCAGAGGTAAAATACACTGTTTGGTCAAGTTAAGGAAATAATCTGTAATTTTGGATTGCCTGCCCTTGGCTGAAATACAGGGGTGCATACCAGCTTGCACTGGCTCGGCTGACATTGCCTCTTTGTCCTAGCCTCTAGTTTTCTTTTCATATTTCATAGCTCTCCTTAGTTACTCTACCTGAGTAGAAAGTTGACCACTAACTGCGGGTTTAAATACTAAACTGCAGCTTTTTTCTTTTTTTCTTTTTTTGGAGACGAAGTCTTGCTCTGTCACCCAGGCTGGAGTGCAGCGGCACAATCTCGGCTCACTGCAAGCTCCGCCTCCCAGGTTCACGCCATTCTCCTGCCTCAGCCTCCCAAGCAGCTGGGACTACAGGCGCCTGCCACTATACCCAGCTAACTTTTTTACATTTTTCGTAGAGATGGGGTTTCACCATGTTAGCCAGGATGATCTCGATCTCCTGACCTTGTGATCCACCTGCCTTAGCTCCCAAAGTGCTGGGATTACAGGTGTGAGCCACCGCGCCTGGCCTCTTGCAGCCTTTTTCTATCACCAGCAGATAAAGACCACCAATCTGGTTTGTCCATCTACATGGTTTGTCAGGAACATTTAACTCAAGAGGGTGCTTTAGATTTCAACATCAGATGGCTGAAGCTGGAAAGTAAATTATATATAGTGTGAGAAGACAGTTCCAGTTTTTTGTTTTGTTTTGTTTTGAGACAGAGTCTTGCTCTGTTGCCCAGGCTGGAGTGCCAAGGCATGATCTCGACTCACTGCAACCTCCGCCTCCTGGGTTCAAGTGATTATCCTGCCTCAGCCTCCCCAGTAGCTGGGATTACAGACACGTGCACCACCACACCTGGCTAGTTTTTGTATTTTTAGTAGAGACAGGGTTTCAACATGTTGGTGAAGCTGGTCTCAAACTCCTGACCTCGTGATCCACCCACCTCGGCCTCCCAAAGTTTACAGGCGTGAGCCACCGCACCCAGCCCAGCAGTTCCAGTTTTAGCATAGATTTGCTTATGTGTTAGTTCAAATTTTAATAGAGATTCAAAATGACTCATTTTACCAATAATGTTAAATTAGTTTTCGTTGGGCTAGCATGGATTCATAACCACCATTTTATACTAGCATCATCAGTGAGGAATTGTATTTCAAGGTTCAAACCAAAATGAGCAAATAAACTTTTTTCTACAAAAAAAAAAAAAAGAAATAGCATAGATGCCCACATGCCATGGGGCTTAATGAGAACAAGCTCCACGCTGAGCCTTTTACATACACCATCATATTTGAATGTCATAGCAACTCTGAGACAAGTGTTCTTGCTCAGCTCCCGAGTGAAACTGAAGCTCAGAGAGGCTAAGCAAATTACCCAAGGTGACTCAGCTTTTCAGGGGCAGAGCCAGTATGTGACATCAGTCAAGCATGTCAGTTGGACTCCACGCCCATGATCTCAACACTTCCTGTACTTCCTCTCATTGTGGCAATGAAGAATTAGGGCTTAGGCCGGGTGTGGTGGTTCACGCTTGTAATCCCCGCACTTTGGGAGGCTGAGGTGGGTGGACCACTTGAGGTCAGGAGTTTGAGATCAGCCTGGCCAACATGGTGAAACCTCGTCTCTACTAAAAATACAAACATTAGCGGGTCCTGGTGGCAGGCACCTGTAATCCCAGCTACTCAGGAGGCTGAGGCAGGAGTATCGTTTGAACTTGGGAGGTGGAGTGTCAGGCCTCTGAGCCCAAGCTAAGCCATCATAGCCCCTGTGACCTGCACGTATACATCTAGATGGCCTGAAGTAACTGACGATCCACAAAAGAAGTGAAAATAGACTTAACTGATGACATTCCACTGCTGTGATTTGTTTCTGCCCCACCCTAACTGATCAATGTACTTTGCCATCTCCCCCACCCTTAAGAAGGTTCTTTGTAATCTCCCCACCCTTGAGTATGTACTTTGTGAGATCCACCCGCTACCCACAAAACATTGCTCCTAACTCCACCGCCTATCCCAAAACCTGTAAGAACTAATGATAATCCCATTACTCTTTGCTGACTCCTTTTTCGGACTCAGCCCGCCTGCACCCAGGTGAAATAAACAGCCTTGTTGCTCACACAAAGCCTGTTGATGGACTCTTCACACGGACGCTGGTGACACGGAGATTGCAGTGAGCCGAGATCCCGCCACTGCACTCCAGCCTGGGCGACAGAGCGAGACTCAGTCTCAAAAAAACAAAAAAAACCAACAAAGGTGACCCCCGAACCTTGACGCCCCGACAACAACAATAAAGGTAATAATAACCTTGACACCTCCACAGGGTTGAGAGGGGAGAAGCTGGGCGAGGTCCTCTAAATGTGGGGAGATTTTAGGGAAGGGAGGCAAAGATGACCTCCTGGACCTAAAAGAGGAGAGAACATGAGGGTAGGAGAGGCATTGAGAGGCGCCCACCTTGCCCTTGGCAGGGTCCCCAAGTAGATGGGATGGAATGAATGGGAAAGAGCAGGGGCCCTAGGATCTCCAGGGACTGAAGGGGATTCGGGGAGGAGGGGGATTTAAGGAAATCTGTGAGCCCGAAGGGAATGGGGAGACCCCGAAGGTCGAATCTTGGAACGTTGAAGGTCTAAAGCCAGTAGGGATAGGGAGTGGAGAGTGAAAGGAAGGGTCTGGTTCTAAGCGGTGGATGGGGCAATGGGGCTCCCCAGTGGACCAAGGAGATGCCGAGACGGATTCTCCCCTCAACAACCCAGTTCCCTCTCTCCCTCCAAGCTCCGCTCCGCATCTCCAGGACTGGGCCAAGTCTCCCGGACGCTGCCAGAATCTCCCCGAACAAGCGCAGACAAAAGTCTCAGCAAAAATGCCTGAAGAAGGCGCAGAAATGCGCTCGCCAACCAGAGGGAGAAGGCGAGGCGGGCGGAGTACGCTGGGTGGGGGATTCAAAAGCGACGCGAGCTCTCTGGCCAATCAGAGCCGAGAATAGTGAGTCGCTTAGCTCAACAAGAAGTGGGTGGGACCCTAACCCATAGCGGCTGGGTTTCCCGACAAATCGGAAGTCTCGCTTCCCCTTACAGAAGTTGATTGGTCGATTTTCAGAACTAGCCTGTCAATTTTGGAAGCTGCGTGAACGGCATTTCCTTAGCGACACAAGGTCCCGCCTCCAGTCTCCTAGCGCCACGGGAGCACAAGCGGCGGACCAGAAAAACCTTAAAGGGCGAGGTACGCGGTAAACGAAGAGGTCAGACCCTGGTTTCCAAATGGCGTCAGATCCTGATCTTAGTAATAGGAGAAGCAACAAAAGAACAAACTAGAACAATCCCATGACGCTAGACTTGAGCAGTAAGCGCCCTCAGCCTCTGGGATTTAAAGTGACCGAATGGATAGACCCTGACTTGAAATCTGAAGATCCGGGTTCTCATCAGTCTCTAGGAAAGAAAAGCAAGCCAGATCTCTTGGCAAAAATCCTATTCCGGCCAGTCACTGGACGACTAACATCGTCCAGCATAGGGCGATCCTGGTGCCTGGGACTTCTCCTTAAAATGCAATGTTGCGGGCCAGGCACGGTGGCCTACCCCTGTAATCCCAGCACTCAAGGCAGGAGGATCACGTGAGGCCAGGAGTTCGAGACCAGCCTGGCCAACATGGGGAAACCCCATCTCTAGTGAAAATACAAAAATTAGCTGGACATGGTGGCGCATGCCTGTAATCGCAGTTACTCGGGAACCTGAGGCAGGAGAATCGCTTGAACCCGGTAGGTGGAGGTTGCAGTGAGCACAGATTGCACCACTGCACTCCAGCCTGGGCGACAGAACAAGACTGTCTCAAATAAATAAATAAATAAATAAATAAATAAATAAATAAAAATTTAAAAATACCCTGTAATCCTAGCACTTTGGAAGGCCCAGGTGGGAAGATTGCTTGAGACTAGCAGTTTAAGACCAACCTGGCCAACACAGAGAGACCTCTTCTCTATTAAAATAAATGATTTTTTAAAATGTGGATTAAATGAGTTCATAGTATTCATTGAAATAGACCTCCAGTCTGGCCAACATAGTGAAGCCCCATCTTTACTAAAAATACAAAAATGAGTGGGGCATGGTGGCGGGCACCTGTAATCCCAGCTACTCAGGGGGCTGAGGCAGGAGAATTGCTTGAACCCGGGAGGTGGAGGTTGCAGTGCGCTGAGACAGCGCCACTGCACTCCAGCCTACGTGACAGAGGGAGATCCTGTCTCAAAAAAAAAAAAAAAAAAAAAGACCTTCATTTTACAAAATAACTTAGTACTCCCCCCAACTCTCAAGGTTGTGAAAAACAAGGAAAGACAGAGAGGGCCACAGGAAAGAGGAGACTAAGGAGAGAGAGTGACTAAATCTAACATGGTAGTCCAGATTGGATCCAGGACCACAAACAAAGGACATTAGTGTAAAAACTGGTAAAATCCAAGTAAAGCCTGCAGTTTACCTAATAGTCCTGCCAGTTTCTTAGTTGTGACTCATGTACCATGTACATTACATGATGACGTAAGATGGCAACATTAGAGGAACTTGAGTCAGGAGTAGAGGAGAACTCTCTCCATTATCTTTGTAACTTTATCTTTGTAACTTTTCTGTAAGTATAAAAGTATTCCAGGTGAGCATGGTGGCCCATGACTGTAATCCCCTGGCACTTTGGGACGCCAAAGCAGGAGGATCTCTTGAACCCAGGAGTTTGAGACCAGCCTGGACAACATTCTGAGATCCTGTCTCTATAAAATAAGGCACCCCGTGTGGTGGTGTGTGCCTGTGGTCCCAGCTACTCGGGAGGCTGAGGTAGGAGGATGGTTTGGGCCCAGGAGGTTGAGGCTGCAGTGAGCCATGATCACACCACTGCACTCCAGCCTGGGTGACAGAGGGGGACCCTGTCTCAAAAAAAACACACAAAAAAGTATTGCAAAATAAAGCACGTATTTAAAAATATAAAGACCTATGCCACTCCTCTTAGCTGATTCTTTTCCAGTCCCTGAATCACTACGTTTGTTTTACTTTCAGAAGCTGTTCCCTCCCCAGGAATATTCAACTTCCAGTCTTCCAGTACCTTCCTACAACAGCCTTCCCTAACCATCTTATCTACTTGATTTTTTTTTTTTCTTTTTTGAGATGAAGTTTCACTCTGTAGCCCAGACTAGAGTGCAATGGTGCGATCTCAGCTCACTGCAACCTCCACCTCCCGGGCTCAAGTAATTCTCCAGCCTCAGCCTCCCAAGTAGCTGGGATTACAGGCATGCCTTACCATGCCAGGCTACTTTTGTATTTTATTTTATTT
>NW_016806418.1:17296-52583 GCF_001698545.2 Rhinopithecus bieti
GCCTCCTGGGTCTGAGGGAGGAGGGGCTGGGGATCTGGACTCCTGGGTCTGAGGGAGGAGGGGCTGCGGGCCTGGACTCCTGGGTCTGAGAGAGGAGGGGCTGAGGGGGTGCTGGAGGCCTGAAGTAAGCGGTCTTGAGGAACTAGATCCAGGTCCCCGCCTGCGCTTTTTCTTTCAGGGGTCCGGATCACTCCGCGAGCCACGCCCCATTTCTGACCTGGCCAAGCCCCGCCTCTCTCCGCCTGGGCCCCTCCCCAACCTTCCCGGGCCCTCGAAGGATCTCCGCGGCGAAGTTGCTAGAAGATACTTAAGAGGGCCCCAGGGGAGATGGAACAACCAAAGGACGGGGCTGGGCCCGAAGGGTGAGACAAAGACCTCCTGAGAGGGGGACAGAAACCCAGAGAGAGGAGGGGACCGTGAAAACGAGAGAGAAAGGGCGCACTGAACAGACCTGCATAGAGAATCAGGAAAAACAAAAAAGGCTCAGGTATCATCACATAGAATCTTAGAAGAGCTTAGTGAGAGTTGAGCGAGATATTTGGAAACAGGCGGAGACAGGGTGCAGTGGCTTATGCCTGTAATCCCAGCATTTTGGGAGGCCGAGGCAGGTGGATCACCTGAGGTCGGGAGTTCCAGACCAGCCTGAATAACATGGAGAAATCTGTCTCTCCTAAAAATACAAAATTAGCCGGGCGTGGTGGCACATGCCTGTAATTCCAGGTATTCGGGAGGCTGAGGCAGGAGAATCTCTTGAACCCGAGAGGCGGAGGTTGCGGTGAGCCAGATCAGCCATTGCACTCCAGTCTGGGCAACAAGAGCGAAACTCCGTCTTTAAAAGAAAAGAAAAGAAAAAGAGCTAGAAACAGATACTCATCGAACAGAAATTTCCAAGAATAAACCAAGAAATGTGAAGACTCCAGGGATCCCCAGAAGGCTGGAGAAATCGTGGCTGTCCACTGTTTTAGCACTTACCAGACCCAGCCCTGTTATTCGTGCCTTTGATGCGATCCAAAGCCATCTTTGACTCTAAAGTTAAGGTTTGGAATAGGAAAATGATTTGTCTAAAGATACACCACCAAAAGCGAGGCGGCCAGGAATTGGAACTGAGTTCTGTCTGATGCTGCAGTTCATGGCAGAGCTGCCTGTTTCTCTAGAGAGACCCGGGTTAGAAACAAAAAGAGAGAGAGAAGCGGGAGAGGAAGTCACAGGTGGGCACAGAGGATGGAGAGATGGCTGCCTTCCGCAGAGGTGCAGAGACAGCCTGGCAGCCAGAAATAAGGAAGTACGGAGACGCTGAGCCCCACTGACCTGTCTTTTTGTTCTAGGAACAACCTGTCCCTGCCGTCATCTGGGACTGAGCCATGGCCCCCTGCGCCTCTCCCAACCCCGCCACCCTGGCTCCTGAGCTCCACAGACCCCGCCCACCTGGGGCTCCCAGAGAGCGTGGCCTCTGTCACCGTGCCCATACGCCTGGACACCCTCTCCTGCCTCCTGCACAGCGCCCTGCTGGGGGCCTACACCTTCCAACAGTCCTTGCCCTCTTGCTCCTGCTGCCCCCAGGCAGGCCACACTCAGCCGGGCGCAGTCAGGAGGCCTCCCAGGGGACGCGGGGGCTGGGAAGTCAGGCACAGGCCAGGCTGGGGCCGGGGTCCATATCGACGAGGAGGCCTCGGGAGAGCTGAGCAGCCAGACAGGGGTCGGGCGGGGGTCCGTGGGGCTGGCCCCAGGACCCCACCAATGACGCTGCCATCAACACCAACACTGCCTGCCCAGGATGGGAAGAAGGAAGCTAGAGGTCCAGAGCCACCCCTGGAAACACCACCAGCTGCTGAGGACTGGGAGACAGAGTACTAGGACCCTGGAGGGTCCAGCACCTGAGATTGCAGTCACCCAGGAGGGTTTTCCTGGGGCCCGGAGTGACCTCAGGCCTGTCAGAAGAACCCCAAGAAACATCTTCCATCCTCCCCTCTTCCCAAAACCATAGTCCCAGGAGTAGCTCCTGTGAGCCACTTGGTGAACCTGAGCTAAGTCACCTGAATCCCAAGCCAGAAGAAAACCCTAAACCTCATACCCAGGCCAGTCTCCTTGATGGCCTCAACCCCATTCCCAATGCCATCCGCAACCACAACCACAATCTTTACCTCATTCTCAATCCCCAAGATTCCTCGAGCCCCATCCCCTACCCTCTCCCTAACCCCAAAGCCACTCCTACCAGCCTCTCTCTTCCCCACTGTCAATCCCTATTCCCAAACCCATTCATTCCCATCCCTGTCTCCAGTCCCAACTCCACTTCTGCACCTCAACCCAAACCCACCCTCGTAACCAACCCCTTTCTCCTCATTCCCTATGTACCTCAGCCCATCTTTAATGTCCTCTGAATCTACAGCTCCAAAGAGCCCCATCCTCAACCTTAGCCACAGCTCTGTGTCCTTCCCCACGAAGAATAAACAATAAATGTGTGACTCTCCCTGTATCTTGCGTGTGTGTCTGCGTGTGTGTGCTTACACAGCTCGGACAAAGCCAGGGTTGCTGTGAGCAAGGCTGGCTACAAGGTAGTGGGTCCAGGGGAGGGTCACAGAGGTCAGTGAGCAGGGGCTGGGGGTAGGGCGTCCCCTGGATGCCTGCTTCAGCAAATTCCATTTGAGGCCTCTGCCACCGCTGCATTTCTGATTGCTGGAAGCTGCTGGATCGTAGGACCATTGTGTAGGGAGGCTTAAGGGATTTGGGGAACCTATGGGGGCCAAGAGGCCAGTGACCAGGCTCAGCTCAGTCTGCACAGAGGGGCCGTGGCAGAAGGAGGGCTCGGGCAGGCTCTGCCACTCAGGTAGGCACCAAGCATGGGACCCGTAGCCCCCTTTTCCCCAAGTCCCAGGAGTCTAGGGTCCCAGCTCCTCCTTCTCCCAGGACCTGGTGTCCACCCCCTGGCCCCTAGCCCCTTCCTTACCCAGCACCCAGGAATCCAGGCCCCTGGGCCCCTCCTCACCTAGGACTCAGGAATCTAGGCCTCCAAGCTACTCTTTGCTCAGAACCTGGAAGTCCAGGTCCCCGGCCTTCTCTTCCCCAGGACGCCAGGCTCCAAGAACCCAGCCCCTCCTCCCTGTCGTCTTTCCAGGATCCCTACCATTCTCCTCCCTCAGACCCAGGAGTCCGGGCCCCCAGTCCCTTCCTTCCCCAGGACCCAGGCGTCTAGGTCTCCATCTCCTTCTCCCAAGCACCTGGCATCCCACTCCTGAGCCCTCTCTTCCCCCAGTTCCCTTCCTCCATCAAGTCCCAGGAATCTAGCTCCCAACCCCATCTCTCCCCTTCCCCGCAGATCACCATGTACAGCTTCATGGGTGGTGGCCTGTTCTGTGCCTGGGTGGGGACCATCCTGCTGGTGGTGGCCACGGCAACAGACCACTGGATGCAGTACCGGCTGTCAGGGTCCTTCGCCCACCAGGGCCTGTGGCGGTACTGCCTGGGCAGCAAGTGCTACCTGCAGACAGACAGCATCGGTGAGCCCCCCGGCCAGGGTCCGGGCCGTGCCTGGGGAAAGAGCAGGGCGGACCTCGGGGCCCAAGGACACCTGTATTCCAGATGGAGAACTCTGCGGCTCAAAGAGGGAAAGGGAGCAACCCAAGGTCACTCACACGGAGGGGGCAGAACTGGTACTGCAGGGTTGCTTTCTAGCTGCAGTTACACGGGGTGCTGGTTTGCAGGTTAAGTTGGGAGAGGTGGCATTTCCTGACGCCTCAAAGGTGTCATGCACAGCAACTGGGGCTAGTGTCACAAAACAGCATTTTCTAAATATCTGCTATGGACCAAGAACTATGTTAGGTACTGGGGGATACAGAAGAAATATGGGCCCTGAATTTGCTAAATACTGCATAATGTAGCATAAAGTATTTTTGCCTACTTATAATGTACCAGGCCATAGATAGAGAGATACATAGAGATATATAGTATAGTGCATGCTGCATAATATCTATATTTAGTATATACTACATTATGTATAATATACGTAATTTATATTATTACATATAACTTATGTATAATATATGTAACTACATATATACATTAAAAAATTAATATACAATATAGGGTATTATACATGTACCTCTATTATATAATAAATTACTAATACATAATATATTGTATATAATATGCTACATATTATATAATAAATAATGCACATATAATATATTGTATATACGATGTAAAATGCATTATATTACACATTCATTATCTAATAAATAGTATATATTATGTTACATATAATAAATTAATAGTGTATATATTATACAATATATTATAATAAACATATAAAGTAGAGAATATTATATTGCACATTTATTATATAATATATTAATAAATTTGGCCTGGTGTGGTGGCTCACACCTGTAATTCCAGTACTTTAGGAGGCCGAGGTGGGTGGATCACCTGAGGTCAGGAGTTCGAGATTAGCCTGGCAAAAGAGGTGAAACCCGGTCTCTACTAAAAATACAAAAATTAGCCAGGCATGGTGGTGCACGCCTGTAATCCCAGCTACTCAGGAGGCTGAGGCAGGAGAATCGCTTGAACCCGAGAGGTGGAGATTGCAGTGGGCCCAGAAAGTGCCACTACACTCCAGCCTGGACGACAAACAAAGGCTCTGTCGGCAAAATAAATAAATAAATGAAAATTAATTAATACTATATAATATATTGTGTATTACTACTAGTAATAGTATTAATCATACCTGGCATTAATTGAGTGCTTACTATGCCCTATGTGCTATTCTAAGCACTTTACATGTAAGGGCAGTTCAATTGTATGTAAGAGTGAGACATGAGATGTGACCTCAAAATTCAAACATCCTCTTGAGTAGTTGAGAGGAAGAGCTAAGCCCCACTGAGTGCTGGACGTGACAGGCACGCCCACCCATTTCTCCCTGGGCCAGCCCTGAGAGAGAGGCAGGACGATGCCTGTTTGCTGGAGGGGTAGACTGAGGCAGGGAGAAGTGGAAAGATTTGCCTTGGGCCAGCAGCTTCAGAGTCCCATCTGCCTGACTCCACACATCCTTCTCATTTCTGGCTGTCTCATCTGTGACACTTCTACATTTCTCCTGCTTCAGGCTGGGAATTCCCTGAGGGATGGCCCTGAGCCGCCTCTGTCTTTTCTCTGCCAGGGATGCAGGAGACAGGGAGGCTTGGTGAAGGTCTTCGGGTTTTTTGTTTGTCTGTTTTTGTTTTGTCTTGTTTGAGACAGACTCTCACTCTGGTAATGGCGCTATCTTGGCTCACTGCAACCTCTGCCTCCTGGGTTCAAGCAATTCTCCTTGCCTCAGCCTCCCAAGTAGCTGGGATCATAGGCCCCCACAACCATGCTTGGCTAATTTTGGTATTTTTGGTAAGAGACAGGGTTTCACCATGTTGGCCAGGCTGGTCTTGAACTCCTCCTGACCTCAGGTGATCCACTCGCCTTGGTCTTCCAAAGTGCTGGGATTACAGCTGTGAGCCACCACACTCAGCCTCATTATTTCATTTGACTTGATTTTTGTAGAGAGAGCATCTGGCTGTATTGCCCGGGCTTGTTTCAAACTCCCGGCTTCAGATGGACAGGGTGGCTCAGCCTGTAATCCCAGCACTTCGGGAGCTAAGGTAGGAGGATCACTTGAGCCCAGGAGTTTGAGACCAGCCTGTGCAACGTAGGGAGACCCCATCTCAACAAAAAATAAAAAATTAGCTGGGCATGGTGGTGTGCTCCCCTGGCCCCAGCTGCTCAGAAGGCTGAAGTGGGAAGATCACTTGAGCCCAGAAGTTCGAGACTGTAGTGAGCTAAGATAGAGCCACTGCACTCCAGCCTGGGTGACAGAGCAAGACCCTGTCTCAAAAAATAAGAAGAAGATACAAGAAATACTTAAAAAGAAACCCTCCTGGCTTCAAGCAATCCTCCTGCCTTAGCCTCCTAAAGTGCTAGGATTCCAGGTCTGAGACCCTGTGACCGGCCTGAATTAGTGTGCTAGGGGTGCCGTAACAAAGTCCCACACACCAGGTGGCTTGAACAAGAGCAACGTGTTGTCTCACAGTACTGAGGCCTAGATGAAGATGTGGGTGAAATCACTTCTTTCTGAGGGCTGTGAGGAAGAATCTGTTCCATCTCCCTCCCTCCCTGGCTTCTGGTGATTTTCTGGGAATCTTTGGTGTTCCTTGGTTTGGAGATGCATTACTCCAATTTTTGTCTCCCTCACGCATGGCATTTTTCCTGAAAGCGTGTCTTGTGTCCAGATTCCTCTTTTTATAAGGACGGCAGTCTTTGTTTTATGTTTTGTTTTGTTTTTGAGATGGAGTCTTGTTCTGCCGCCCAGGCTGGAGGGCAGTGGCATGATCTTGGCTCACTGCAACCTCCACCTCCCGGGTTCAAGTGACTTTCCTGCCTCAGCCTCCCGAGTAGCTGGGATTACAGGCGCCCACCACCACGCCTGGCTAATTTTTGTATTTTTAGTAGAGACAGGGTTTCACCATGTTGACCAGGCTGGTCTCAAACTCCCAACCTTAGGTGATCCACCTGCCTTGGCCTCCCAAAGTGCTGGGATTACACTGGGCAGGAGCCACCAGGCCCAGCCCAGTCTTTGGATTAGAGTCTCACCCTACTCTAGCGTGATCTCTTCATAACTAATTATATTTGCAAAGACTCTATTGCCAAATAAGGTACCATTCTAAGGCGCTAGTCACAATTTCAACATAAAATTTGGAGAGGGGACAGAAAGATATAACTCAACCCATAAAATATCCATGGAGAACCTGTCAGGAATTTCTCTCACTGAGGCTTCTACAAGACAAAAGACTGGGTTTTACAAAGATCCTAGACTTTTTACTATTCAAAGGCAAGATGCAAGGTTTGAGGTATACCATTTTCCTGGGTGCTCCAGGAGACAGAACAGCCAAGCGGTTAGGAGCGCGGGCCTTGGAGCTTGGATTCCGACTCCAGCCCTGTTTCTAATTATGAAACCTCGGGCAAGTCACTTTACCTCTCTGGGTCTCCATTTCTTCACTTGAAAATAAGAATAAAATGGTACTTATAGAATAGGACTCTGGAGGAACAAATAACATCACACCTGGGTAGTGAGCCTGGCGCATAGTTAGCTATTGCCAAAGGAGGAAGAGATTATTATTATCTTTCCCACAGCATTTCCTGAGGGGCCAGCACTGGGCAAAGCACAAGAGAAGAATGGCCCCAGTGCTCAACACTCATTCATTTCACGCATTTATCAAGCACCTATTATGCACTAGGTGCTAGGTGCTGGGGACCCAGTGGTGAATGAGACAGCAAGGCCCTTGTCCTTGCAGAGCTAAGGATTTACTGAGGAGAGACAGACATTATAAATGAGTTAAAAACAAGTAAATAGGACATTTTCAGATATAAGCAAGTAGTATAAAAGAAATGAAAGAGTAGGCTGGGTGCAGCGCCTCACGCCTGTAATCTCAGCACTTTGGGAGGCCAAGGCAGGTGGATCACTTGAGGCCAGGAGTTCGAGACCAGCTTGGCCAACATGGCAAAACCCCATCTCTAATAAAAATACAAAACTTATCCAGGCGTGGTAGTGTGCACCTGTAGTCCCAGATAGTTAGGACCCTGAGGCAAGAGAATTGTTTGAACCCCGGAGGCGGAGGCTACAGGGAGCTGAGATTGTGCCACTGCACTTCAGCCTGGGTGACAGAGGAAGACTCAGTCTCAAAAAAAAAAAAAAAAAAAAAAAAAAGAAAAGAAAAAAAAATGAAAGAAATGTGAGAGAGAATAGTAATTAGCAGGAAAATATAGGCAATCAGCATTCATTCATTCATTCAACAAACATTTCCCGAGGCCAGAATGCAAACCAAATGTGTAGTGGGGGTGTTTATGACACAGAACCAACCCAGTGCCTGTCCTCAAGGAGCAATCAGGCTGGAGGGGGAGACAGACAAAGAGAGTCACAACCCTTAGCCGTGGGTAAAGATGATGACTGAGGGGTGGGGAGATGCTTCCTAGAGGAGGGGTCATGGGAGATAGGCTTTGCAGGATGAGTAGGAGTTTGCCAGGTGAAGAAGAGGGCATTTGCAAAGAAGGGAAGGATGAGCTGGGTTAGGGATATGGAAAGGGGCAAGGCATTTTCATCTCAGAGGTAGCAGCATCTCTCACTTAGAGCAGGGGAGGCGTGGGAGTGACCATGGGGTGCTCCCACAGCATACTGGAATGCCACCCGGGCCTTCATGATCCTGTCTGCCCTATGCGCCACCTCCGGCATCATCATGGGCATCATGGCCTTCACTCATCAGCCCACCTTCTCCCGCATCTCCCGGCCCTTCTCTGCTGGCATCATGTTTTTTGCCTCAAGTGAGTAAGCCTGCCCTCTCCCTACTCCTCTCCTCGCTGTCATCTCAAACCCCAATCTGTCCCCATCCCTCAACACCGTTCTCACCCCTTACTCCTCCTCACACTCAACCCCACCCCACCCTAATCCCATCCCCACACCCAAAACCAACCTCATGACTATTTCTAGTTCCGGTCTATTCTGACACTAGCTGGTGTACTACAATTCAGTTCTGGCACTAATCACCTAAAATTTGTGTTTGATTCCACAGGTTAAGACCACAGTCCTTAGCAAGACTGCCTCTACCTCAGCTACAAGCTGCAAGCAGGGTGCCTGGGCAACCCATGCTTTTGATCCACTGGCTACAAACTAGGAGGTTCCCAAGACCCACTCAGATTCAAAAATTTGCTGGAATAAGTCACAGAATGCAGGAAAGTGCTATACTTACAGTTATAGTTTCCTTATAGAGGACACAACTCAGGCCCAAGCAAATGAAGAGACACAGGGCAGAGTCGAGGAGAGCCCAAAATGCAGAGCTTCCAAGCCTTCTTCCTGTGGAGCCAGGGGTCACCCTCCCAGCACACAGATGTTTTCACCAATAGGGAGCGCCATTGAGCTTCAGTGTCCAGAGGTTTCATTGGAGTCTTGTTAAATAGGCATGACTGATTGAATCGTTGACCATTGATGGAACTGTTTCCAGCTTCCTTTCTTCCCCGATATGAAGTTGTTCAGAGCCCCAACCCTCTAATATCATGGTTGGTCTTTCTTTTTTTTTTTTTTTTCCTTTTTTGAGATGGAGTCTCGCTCTGTCCCCCAGGCTGGAGTGTAGTTGCTCAATCTCAGCTCACTGCAACCTCCACCTCCCCTCGCGGGTTCAAGTGATTCTCCTGCCTTAGCCTCCTGAGTAGCTGGGATTACAGGTGCACACCACCACACCCAGCTAATTATTATTATTTTTTGTGTGTGTATTTGTAGTAGAGATGGAGTTTCACCATGTTGGCTGGGCTGGTCTTGAACTCCTGACCTCAAGTGATCCACCTGACTCAGCCTCCCAAAGTGCTGGGATGACAGGCCTGAGTCACTGTGCCTGGCCTGGTTGGTCTTTCTGACAACTACACCCAACCCTGAGTAATCTCACCTCAAATCCATAAACTCAGATTGGGCCCAAGAGGCTCAAGAATAACAAAGACCCTCCTATTACTCAGGAAGTTCCAAATATTGATTCTCCCTTCCAGGAACCAAAGACAATGGCAGTTACATTATAAAGCACAACCACGTCCAACCCCATCCCAAACCTATCCCCCAATCATCTTTACCCCTAATTTCAGCTCAACTCCCATCCTCACTCTTATCCCCACCCCCAACCCACTTCCACCCCTTTTCCCAATCTTAGTTTCCACCCCCATCATCAGCTGTCTGCCCATCTCCAAAACCACACCCAGCCTTAGTCTCACCTGCATCCTCCTGCTTCTCTCCTTAGCTCTTTTTGTCTTGTTGGCCTTGGCCGTCTACACTGGAGTCACCATCAGCTTCCTGGGCCGCCGCTTTGGGGACTGGCGTTTTTCCTGGTCCTACATCTTGGGCTGGGTGGCAGTGCTCATGACGTTCTTCGCAGGTACTGGAGGCAAGGGGTGGGAAGGTCAGTGTCCGGGGCAGAGTGGGCAGCAGATCGGGTGGAGGATGGTAGGGTGTCCCACATGGGTCCCCCAGCACTGGGTGAGGAGGAAGACTCCAGGCCTATGGAGTCTGGGGTCGTGGATACCCAGGGAGAAAGAGAGTAGGGTGTTGGACTCTCTTGGGGTGGAAATGGGGCTGGGGGGTTTTAAGGGGGTCAATTTGAACTTCTCATGCAGGGATTTTCTACATATGTGCCTACCGGGTGCATGAATGTCGGCGCCTGTCTACACCCCGCTGAACCCAAATGTGTCACCTAACTTCATCTGGAAGTTAAAGCGAGGCCACTGAAGAGGAGGAGGAGAGTCTAGAGGCCTGAAATCCTGGTTCCTAGGGGAATGAGGGGGCTCAGTTCTGGACTCTGGGTTGCGGGGGGAGGTTGACTCCTGGTCCTAGGCCGGAAGGAGGAAGAATGGGGCCTGTGGGAGGGAGCTGAGAAGACTCAAGTCCCCACCTGCCTGGCAGGTTGTTAGAAAATTGGAATATCCATTAGAGTAACTTTCTGAAGTCTAATAAAACTGACGTGAAACTACTAAAGTGTTAATCCTTGAGGGACTGGGATGGGGAGAAACAGCTGTAAGGGTGGTGGGTGTGGGCAGAGGTGCTTTTTTGTGTGTTTTTCTCGTTGTTTTCGTCATTGTTTTGAGATGGAGTTTCGCTCTTGTCACCCAGGCTGGAGTGCAATGGTGCGATCTCAGCTACCTGCAACCTCTGCCTCCTGGGTTCAAGTGATTCTCCTGCCTCAGCTTCCCAAGTAGCTGGGATTACAGGGGCCCACTACCACGCCTGGCTAATTTTTGTATTTTTAGTGGAGATGGGGTTTCACCATGTTGGCCAGGCTGGTCTAGAATTCCTGACTTCAGGTGATCCACCCACCTCTGCCTCCCAAAGTGCTGGGATTACAGGCGTGAGCCACCACACCCGGCCCAGGGGTGCTGTATTATGGAGGCCCAACCTTCTCAGTTTCTGCAGGGAGGGGAACAGAGATCAATCAACAGTACCTGTCCAGGAGCTCACCACAATTCAACTTCCAGAAAATGGGTGTGTAGGATAATCGGACAGATGAAAAGATCTCTGAAAAAACTCCCTGCCCACCCCACCCCCAGTTGACTCTCTCCAGCCTCCTCTCTCCTCCCATGATGCGTCCGTTCAAAGGAAACACCAGAACCCTGAGCCTTCACCTCTGGAACCTACCCTTCACACACTATTCATGACCGTGATCTTCTCTTCATTCACTCATTAGTAATTCATTCTATTAATTGATGCTGGCTGGGTGCGGTGTCTCACACCTGCAATCCCAGCACTTTGGAAAACGAAGGCAGGTGGATCGCTCAAGCCCAGGAGTTCCCCAGGCAGCATGAGAAAACCCCATCTGTAAAAAAAACACGTTAGCTGGGCATATTGGTGTGTGCCTGTCCCAGGAGGGTCGCTGGAGTCCGAGGAGACGGAGGTTGCAGTGAGCTGTGATCGCACCACTGCACTCCAGCCTAAGCGAGAGTAAGACTCTGTCTCAAAATAAAAAAGAAAAAGAAAAAGAAAATAAATGGTTGCTAACTGCCATTAGATTTACTAATGTCTATCATAAAATAGTAAGACTATTTCACAAGGCTGATTCTAATGAGACTATTTACTACAGCTATGCTAATAAATATTATGTTTATAGAGGTTTATTCCCTAAAATAATATTTACTGGGGCCTCCTCAAATAAAAATAATACTGTATGTATAGAGGCTTTCTCTAATCATAATGACAATTGAAGCTTTCTCTAATAATTTATTGAGGCCTATTTAAATAGAAATATTTGCCGAGCCTGGCCGGGCGCGGTGGCTCAAGCCTGTAATCCCAGCACTTTGGGAGGCCGAGACGGGCGGATCACGAGGTCAGGAGATTGAGACCATCCTGGCTAACACGGTGAAACCCCGTCTCTACTAAAAAAATACAAAAAACTAGCCAGGCGAGGTGGTAGGCGCCTGTAGTCCCAGCCACTCGGGAGGCTGAGGCAGGAGAATGGCGTAAACCCGGGAGGCGGAGCTTGCAGTGAGCTGAGATCAGGCCACTGCACTCCAGCCTGGGCAACAGAGCAAGACTCCGTCTCCAAAAAAAAAAAAAAAGAAAAAGAAATATTTGCCGAGCCTTATTGTAGTAATCATATTTATAGGGGCTTACTGTAGCAATAATAATGATATAATTATGACTCCAGACTCAGGACTCCAACTTACCTACTCAACCTACTTACTCAACATTTCCACTTGAAGAGGCATCTCCAATCTCATATATCCAAAAATAAGTTCCTGATCTCACACACACCCTATGTGCTCCTCCCATGGTCTTCCCCATCTTAGGAAATGACAACCCCATTTTTTATTTTATTTATTTATTTTTTGAAATGGAGTCTTGCCCTGTTGCCCAGGCTGGAGAGCAGTGGCGTGATCTCGGCTCATCGCAACCTCTGCCTCCCCTCCCCGGTTCAAGTGATTCTCCTGCCTCAGCCTCCCAAGCAGCTGGGATTACAGGTGTCTGCCACCACACCCAGCTAATTTTTGTATTTTTAGCAGAGACGGGGTTTCACCATGTTGACCAGGCTAGTCTCGAACTCCAGACCTCGTGATCCACCCACCTCGGCCTCCGAAAGTGCTGGGATTACAGGCGTGAGCCACCATGCCCAACCAACAACCCCAGTTTTATCCAGCTACTCAAGCCAACAACTTTTGGATTCAATGTTGGCTTTTTTTTTTTTTTTTTTTTTGTGACAGGGTCTCAGTCTTGCCCAGGCTACAATGCAGTAGCGTGATCACACCTCACTTCAGCCTCCACCTCCCAGGCGCAAGTGAGCCTCCCACCTCAGCCTCCTGAGCAGCTAAGACTACAGGCATGCACCACTATGCCTGGGTAATTTTTTAATTTTTTGTAGAGATGGGGTCTCCTTATGTTGCCCAGACTGGTCTCTGTCTACTGGTCTCAAGTGATCCTCCCACCTCGGCCTCCCAAAGTGCTGGGATCACAGGTGTGAGCCACCTCAGCTGGCCTGTGTCTGCTTTTGGTTTCCTGTAAATCCTCAAAGACAGCACCTGGCACATGGTAATCACTCAAAAGAACATTTGTTGAACCATAAATACTTATTCAGGCCAATTGATAGTGCTGTTTATTGACTTACATGAAGTATTATTTATTGAGAGGTACTCTAATGATATTGAGATTTAATATCCTTTTATCATTATAATAGCCATTAAATATTATGACTAGAGTGAGCCTCCATAGAAATAATAATGCCTTCCATAATAACTGTTTACCATTAGCATTCATTTCTTTATTAGAACGTAGGTTAATTGAGCATTAGTCTTTTTTATTTTATTATTTATTTTTGAGACGGGGTCTCGCTCTGTCACCCAGACTGGAATGCAGTGGTGCGATCTTGGCTCACTGCAACCTCTAGCTCCCAGGTTCAAGCGATTCTCTTGCCTCAGCCTCCCGAGTAGCCGGAATTACAGGCGCACGCCACCACATTCAGCTAATTTTTTGGGTCCTCCGCGGCAGATGGGGGCTACTGAGGAGCTTTCAAGTCTGGGAAAGGTTGGAAGGGACTGGAGAAAGTTGGAAGAGACCTGGGGTGATTCAAAGAATCTGACAGTACTTAGACAAGACTGACAGAGACCTAAGAAAACCACGTGGCCAAGCAGGTGACAAGAGCTGTGGACCCCGAAAATCTGAGACAGGTCTCAGTTAATTTAGAAAGTTTATTCTGCCAACGTTGAGGACGCGCACCTGTGACACAGTCTCAGGAGGTCCTGACGACACGTGCCCAGGGTGGTTGGGGCACAGTTTGGTTCTAGACATTCTAGGGAGACATGACATGTCAATCAATACATGTAAGAAGTACATTGGTCACGAGGTCAGGAGATCGAGACCATCCTGGCTAACACGGTGAAACCCCGTCTCTACTAAAAAATACAAAAAAACTAGCCGGGAGAGGTGGCGGGAGCCTGTAGTCCCAGCTACTTGGGAGGCTGAGGCAGGAGAATGGCCTGAACCCGGGAGGCGGAGCTTGCAGTGAGCTGAGATCCGGCCACTGCACTCCAGCCTGGGCGACAGAGCGAGACTCCACCTCAAAAAAAAAAAAAAAAAAAAAAAGAAGTACATTGTTTCGTCCAGAAAGGTAGGGACAACTCAAAGCAGGGAGGGGGCTTCCAGGTTACAGGTAGGTGAGAGACAAATCGTTGCATTCTTTTGAGTTTCTTTTTTTTCCTAGATGGAGTCTAACTCTATTGCCCAGGCTAGAGTGCGGTGGCACAGTCTCGGTTTACTGCAACCTCCACCTCCTGTGTTCAAGTGATTCTCCTACCTCAGTCTCCTGAGTAGCTGGGATTACAGGCGTGCACTGCCACACCCGGCTAATTTTTGTATTTTTAGAAGAGATGGGGTTTCACTATGCTGGCCTGGCTGGTCTCAAACTCATGACCTCAGGTGGTCCACCTGCCTAGGCCTCCTAAAGTGCTGGGATTACAGGTGTGAGCCGCTGTACTGGCCTCTTTTGAGTTTCTGATAAGTCTTTCCAAAGGAGGCAATCAGCTATGCATCTATCTCAGTGAGCAGAGGGAGACTTTGAATAGAATGAGAGGCAGGTTTGCCCTGAGCTATTCCCAGCCTGACTTTTCCCTTTAGCTCAGTAATTTGGGGGCCCCAAGATGTTCCTTTCACAGAGCTCTCAGGAAAAGCTTCAGAAGGAGGCCTGGGGTTTTCCTCTGGCAACCACAGACCACAGCTGGTTGAGAAAGCAGGTGGAGGTCCTGTGAGCAATTCCGTCTTCAAGGCCAAGGCTGCCTTGCCTTTGTGCTCTTAAGAGATGGCCATGGCTGGCCTGGTGCGGTGGCTCACGCCTGTAATCCCAGCACGTTGGGAGGCTGAAGCAGATGGATCACCTGAGGTCGGGAGTTTGAGATCAGCTTGACCAACTTGGAGAAACCCTGTCTCTACTAAAAATACAAAATTAGCCGGGCATGGTGGCGCATGCCTGTAATCCCAGTTACTCAGCAGGCTGAGGCAGAAGAATTGCTTGAACCCGGGAGGCGGAGGTTGCTGTCAGCCCAGATCATGCCATTGCACTCCAGCCTGAACAACAAGAGTGAAACTTCGTCTCAAAAAAAAAAAAAAGAAAAAAGAAAAATAAAAAAAGATGACCTTCACCAGCTCTTGCTGGCTTGTGGTATCTGTGTCAGAGGGCACCAAGAACTTGGGCCTGTGGTCAGCCTGTGACACCTACATGTGCAGAGACTCACCAGAGCCAGGTACAGGTCATCTATGTGTGTGCACACATGCATGGGTGTGATGGTGGTGGTAGTGGGACCCACATGGGGAGATGAGACACAAGGTACAGGCTTGGACCTGGAGGTGAAATGAGGATGAAAATGGGCAGAGTTACGTATGAATTATAGACGTTGCAGAGAAGAATGAAAGGACAGTGGCCGGGTGCAGTAGCTCACTCCTGTAATCCCAGCACTGTGGGAGGATGAGACAGGTGGATCACCTAAGGTCAGGAGTTCAAGACCAGCTTGGCCAATATGGCAAAACCCCATCTCTACTAAAAATAAAAAAAAAAAATTAGCCTGATGTGGTGGTGCACAGTCCGTAACCCCAGTTACTCAGGAGGCTGAGGCACAGGAATTGCTTAAAACCAGGAAGCGGAGGTTGCAGTGAGCCAAGATCATGCTACTGTACTCCAGCCTGGGCAACAGAGTGAGACTCCATCTCAAAAAACAAAAAAAGGGTTGCGATGGGAATGAGAATAGGGTCAAGTTTCAGGAAGAGGATGGGGTTGGGTTTGGAGTAGGGTCTGGGGTTAATAATGGAGAGGGATTGGGGTAGGGTTTGGGAATGAGAATGAGAATGGAGTTAGATTTGAGGGTAGGAGGGGATTAAGGGTTGGAACTGGGAATAAGGATGGTGTTGAGTTTGGGAATTAGAATGACATTAGGTTTGGGGATGGGGTCGAATTGGGGGCTGGGGTTGAGTGTGAAGTTGGGACTGAGAATGGAGTTCTATTTGAGGATGGGGATGGGCTTAAATTAGGGGTTGGAACTGGGGTGGATATTACAAATAGGGATGGGATTGGGTTTGGAGTTGTATTCGGGAATGGGAATAGGGTTAACTTTGGGAATAGGGATGGGTTGAATTTGTGGTTGGAACTGGGCTTGATATTGAATTTGGGGATGGGGTTGGGTTTGGGGTTAAGGATGGCTTTGGGTTTGGGAGGGGGTCAGGGTTACAGATAGGCTGCGTGCTCTGACCTGCTACTCACTGCACACCATGGCAGATTTCTGGAAGCTTTTCCGGAGACCTGGCCTGCTCATGGCCTCTGCCACCTCTGGGAGCCTGCGCTCATGAATTGGTTCTCAGAGTGGTGCGGATCTGAGTGAAGGATGGGGGCTGCCAATCGGAGTCTCTCCAATAAAGGAGAGGAACCAACCTCCCAGGTCATTTCCCATTCTACACATTGCATTGCCAGCTGTTCTGGGACTGCTGGCCCAGTCGATCTTCAAGACAGAGGTCCTCTTCCAGACTATTCCCTGTGTATTAGTCTATTCTCACACTGCTATAAATAACTGCCTGGCCGGGCGTGATGGCTCACGCCTGTAATCCCAGCACTTTGGGAGGCCAAGGCGGGCAGATCATCTGAGGTCAGGAGTTCAAGACCAGCCTGTCCAACATGGTAAAAACCCAAAACCTACTAAACCTGAAATCTACTAAAAATACAAAAATTAGCTGGGTGTAGTGGTGGGCACCTGTAATCCCAGATACTCGGGAGGCTGAGGCAGGAGAACTGCTTGAACCCAGGAAGCGGAGGTTGCAATGAGCCGAGATTTTGCCACTGCCCTCCAGCCTGGGTGACAGGAGTGAGGCTCTATCTCAAACAACAACAACAACAACAGCAATAACAAAAGCTGCCTGAGACTTGGTAATTTATAAAGGAAAGAGATTCATTTGATTCACAGTTCAACATGGCTGGGGAGGCCTCAGGAAACTTACAATCAAGGCAGAAGGTGAAGGGAAAGCAAGGCACCATCTTCACAGGGTGGCAGGAAGACGTGCCAAGCCAAGGCAGGAAGAGCCCCTTGAAAAACCACTATATCTTGTGAAACCTCACTATCACAAGAACAGCATGGGGGAAGCCACCCCGTGATTCAATTACCTCCACCTGGTCTCTACCTAGACATGTGGGGATTATGGGGATACAATTCAAGATGAGATTTGGGTAGGGACACAAAGCCTAACCATATCACCCTGTTTCACAGAGGCCAAGTTTTCCTGGGTCTTCTACCTGGGCTGTGGTACCTTCACCTTACACCTGCTCGCAAGTGAGGTGTTGCCAGGACCTGACGTTGGTGTGAATGGAAGAGGCTAGCGTTTGGGGGGCTGGAGAACCCTGGACCGAAATCCTTATGTCTCCCAACACCCTCTAGGCCCCCCGATCCTGGTGATAAAGGCCACCAGGCTGGAGCCCCCACCAAAGCAGAGATGCCACTGAACTCATTTTATCAGATGAGGACGTGGGTATGTCTGCCTCTCTGCAAACCTTTCAGAATTGTGATTCTCTGCTGTTTACCTGCCCTCGGCATATGCTCCAAACTGCAGCCCAGGATTCTGAGCTCCCACCTGCCTCTTCCACCCTCAGGACCTGCAGTTCAGGCCCCCAGCTCCTTCCTCCTTAAGCCCCAGGAGTTCTAACTCCCAAGCTCCCTCCTTTAGTAGAGACCCTAGACTTGGGGCCTTCCTCCTCCAAAATGGAAGACTGCAGAACCCACAGGAAAGCATGACACATAGCCAACTGTCCCCTCCAGCCACATCTCCCCTCCCACTTAACGCACACCCTAGCCTGATTGGCTTCCTCCCACCTCAGGGCCCCCAAACCTCTCTCTCTCTCACCTCTTCCAGGAAGCCCCAACTTGGTGTTGAAGGTTCCAGGGGTGGGAGCTGTAGAACCTGTGACAGAGGCCAGTTCTAAACCACCACCCAAACCACTGATGATCTGACACCCTCAGTGCCCTCCCCCACCACACACTAAGTGGGGAACCGGACCCCAGGGAGGGGAGGGAGGACGTTGCCTGTGCAATCCAGGAAGGGAGGGTATGTGAAAAGTCAGCTACCGGGAACTGTGTGAAACCAAACCAGCCTCATCTGACAAAGCACAGGACCCCTCACTGCCCCGACTGCTTGCTGGTCTCTCTTTGTTGAGCTCTGAGGACCCAGGAGTCTGGGGCCACAGCCTCCTTCCCTCTGAGATTCAACAGTCTGATCAACAGCCTCTTCCTCCTCCAGGACCCAGAAGCCCCGCGCTCACCCCCATGGAGCGCTGCCGGTCCCTGGCCCTGCTTGTGGGCTTCCTGGGTCTGATGTCCTGCCTGATTGCTTTGAGCACCGATTTCTGGTTTGAGGCTGTGGGTCCCACCCACTCAGCTCACTCGGGCCTCTGGCCAACGGGGCATGGGGACATCATAGCAGGTAAGGGGAATGGGTGTCCTGCGGAGGGGTTGCCAGCGGGGATGGGTGTTCAGTGGTCTTCTCCCGATCAGGCTACATTCATGTGACGCAGAGCTTCAGCATTCTGGCTGTCCTGTGGGGCCTGGTGTCCGTGAGCTTCCTGGTCCTGTCCTGCATCCCCTCACTGTCCACCCCAGGCCACGGCCCCCTTGTCTCAACCATCACAGCCTTTGCTGCAGGTAAGGACTCTGGACTGGACTGGGGCATCGGGAGTCAGTGAATTCCTGCCAAAGGGTTGAGCTATCTCTCTTGTCCTTGCCCCCAGCCCTCTCCATGGCGGTGGCCATGGCGGTGTACACCAGTGAGCGGTGGGACCAGCCTCCACACCCCCAGATCCAGGCCTTCTTCTCCTGGTCCTTCTACCTGGGCTGGGTCTCAGCTATCCTCTTGCTCTGCACAGGTGACTATCCTGCCCACTGCCCTGGGGAGCTTGGGAGGGCCAATAGGGGGCCCTGAGGATGAAGGGCAGGGGCAAGTGCTTAAACTCTTTCTGGCCTCCCAGGTGCCCTGAGCCTGGGTGCTCACTGTAGCAGCCCCCGGCCTGGCTATGAAACCTTGTGAGCAGAAGGCAAGAGTGGCAAGATGAGTTTTGAGCGTTGTATTCCAAAGGCCTCACCTGGAGCCTCCGGAAAGTTTGGTCCTACATCCACCCCACCCTTCCAGGCCTTCCCCAGCCCCTCCACTTGTTTCTTCATTCATTCAACAAAATTTGGCTGGAATCTGGCTATTCTGAGATTAATTCTGCCAAGACCGAAGCCAACCGTCTGCCAGCTCCATGGCAGGAGCTGAGCACCAAGGGAAGGTGACAGCCCCCGAGGCCGACCAGCCTGCAGGGTGCTCCTGCCCAGCGCAACTGCCTGGCCCGTGTGGATACAGGCTCCAACCTGGGTGTATCTCTCCCCCTTCTCCAGCACTTTTCTTTCTCCCTGTGTCTTTCTCCCTTTAGCTGGCTCTCTTTCCTTCTCTCTCCCTCTCTGATTTTGTACCCCTTGCCAGAACTCGGCCCTTCTTTGCACGCAGTCTCTCTCAGTTCTCTTTGCACATTTCCCCATGCTTGGGACACTAGCACGGGTCAGACCCAGGCCCTGCCCACCAGGGGCTCAGTCTGTGGGGTGGTGGGGAGGAGGCACTTACAGACCAGAAGCAGTTAATACAGGCCAGATAGCAGTCCCAGTGCAGGGAGAACGCCGGAAAAAGACTAACCATATTGTGGAGGGATGGAGACGACTTTTCTGAAGAGAGAATGTTTAGGGGCTTCTTAAGGGCCAAGGAAAGGTAATATCCAGGCAGAGGGGCCCAAAGACGAACGTGCAGAAAAGTCAGGAGTCTTGTGGGAATGAAGAACGGTAATGTACGGCCAGGATATAGAATGTTGGAGGCAAGAGATGGAAAGTGAAGAGGGAGAGGCAGGTGGGGGCTATGGCCTCTAATGTCATGCTGGATTTTCTCTTGAGCATGATGGGGAGTTGGGAAAAAATTGTGGGCAGGGGAGGGACAATGTCAGCTCTGGGTGCCAGATAGACCCCCCTGTAGACATGAAGGGGAGGCCAGAAGGTCAGGGAGGAACTTGGCAATGCAACAGGTGGGACATGATGAGGCCTGACCTGGAACCAGGAAAGGAGGGAATGAGCCAGACAGATTCAGGGGCAGGAGGAGCAGGACTTGGGGACCCAAGGGTTTTCAGGGTGAGGGGCAAGAAGAAGGTGAGGACAGTGCCCAAGGGTCTGGCTCGATGAACTGGATGGGATGGCAAGGCCATCCCTAATATGGTGGAAGACACTAAGCTCAGATGGAATATGGTTGACGATTAAGGCCCTGAGGGGCAGCCAGGAGCAGGTGAGAATTTGAGTCGGGCTCAGGCGAGAGACCTTGGGTTGGAGATAGAATTTTGGATGGAGCATTAAGGAGCACTCAAACTTTGGCAGTGAGGAGGCTTGCCTGGCAAGGGAGTGCAGGGTGGAGCTTCAAGGGATACCCAGATTTACAAGTGAAGGGGAGAAGGCAGAGGAGCAGAAGTCTGCAGTTAGATAGCTGGGGACCTGGAAAGCTTCTGGGGTGCCTAGAATGTCAAGGGAAGAGAAGTTTTTTTTTTTTTTTTTTTTTGAGATGGAGTCTGGTTCTATCACCCAGGCTGGAGTGCAATGGTGTGATCTCAGCTCACTGCAACCTCCGCCCCCTGGGTTCAAGCAGTCCTCCTCCCTAAGCCTCCCGAGTAGCTGGGATTACAGGCGTGCACCACCACACCTGGCTAATTTTGTTGTCTTGTTTTTTGTTTTTTGTTTTTTTTGAGATGGAGTCTTGCTCTGTCACCCAGGCTACAATGCAATGGCACGATCTCAGCTAACTGAAACCTCCATCTCCCGGGTTCAAGTGACTCTTCTGCCCCGCATCCCAAGTAGCTGGGATTATAGGCACCCACCATCACTCCCGGCTAGCCTGGTTAATTTTTGTATTTTTAGTAGAGACAGGGTTTTGCCACATTGGTCAGGCTTGTCTCAAACTCCTGACTTCAGGTGATCTGCCCACCTCGGCCTCCTAAAGTGCTGGGATTACAGGCATGAGCCACTGTGCGCTTGGCCAAGGGAAGAGAAGTTTCTAAGAAAGGGCTGGGAGTGGTGGCTCACACCCATAATGTCAGTGTTTTGGGAGGCCAAGGTAGGAGGATTGCTTGAGCCACCAGTTTGAGACCAGCTTGGGCAACACAGCGAGACCCCATCTCTACAAAAAATCTTAAGAAAATTAGCCAGGTGTGGTGGCACATGCCTGTAGTTCCAGCTACTCGGGAGGCTGAGGCAGGAGGTTTCCTTGAGCCCAGGAGTTCAAGGCTGCAGTGAGCTGTGATGGTGCCACTGCACTCCAGCCTGGAAGAGAGAGATGGCTCACACCTGTATTCCCGACACTTTGGGAGGCTGAGGCAGGCAGATCACGGGGTCAGGAGGCCGAGACCAGCCTGGCCAATATGGTGAAATCCCGTCTTTATTAAAGATACAAAAATTAGCCAGACATGGTGGTGTGTGCCTGTAGTCCCAGCTATTTGGGAGGCTGAGGCAGAAGAATTGCTTGAACCCAGGAGGTGGAGGTTGCAGTGAGCCGAGATCATACAATAATAATAATAATGATAAAAGAAGGACTTGGCCTACCATGTAATGGCCCCCAAAGCTGCTGTCTGAATCTAAGCTGTCACTAAGTTGCGAGCTGCTGGGGTGTATGTATATGGTTGTGGGGGGAGTGAATATCCCTTTAAACAGCCACTGGGGAGGGGGTTCTGGAACCCCAGGCCTCATAGAGACCCAGCCTCCCTCCCCCTATCTCTCTGGGCTCTGTGTCTAAGGAGCCCTGGGGCGCTGGGTGTGAGTCACTTAGGTGGGCGTATGTGGAGGGGTGTCTGGGGAGGGCACTGAACAGGCTGAAGGGGCATTCCGCTGTGGGGAGACATCTCTGGGAAGAGAGGTTCCTCACAGCAAAGCCTGTGGTGAAGGTCTCAGAGGCCTCTCAGGGGAAGTCTCAGGGTCCCCAGGAAGGGGAACGAGGTCTGGAGGGAGGAGGTTGTGGGTCCTCAGGCATGCTTGTTGAGGGAGAGGGGTCTTCAGGTTCCCAGAAGCAGGGACCTCAGGCAGGAGTACTAGGGGAGGAGTGTGGAGGAAGCGGGCTCCTAAGCTGGGGGCCTCGGGGTAGGAAGGGCCTGGGCCCATCCTGCCCCTGTGGCCCCCAGCTGCAGCCTCAGTGGCATGGGGGTGAAGCGGAGCCTCCAGAGAGGGGGCATTCTGCTCAGCCTCGTGGCCAACGTCCTCATGGTGCTCTCCACGGCCACCAACTACTGGACCCGCCAACAAGAGGGCCACAGTGGCCTGTGGCAGGAATGCAACCACGGCATCTGCTCCAACATCCCCTGCCAGAGTGAGGCTCCGCCCGCCCAGATGTCAGAGGGCACTTCAGACTCCCAGGGCTCGGGACACACTGCTGGGCCCATGGCGAGACGCCCACCCCTTCCACCCCGGGCTCAGTTGCAGCTGTCCCTCCTCGGCCGAAGCCGCCACGAACCCCGCCCCTCGACTTGTGGGCTTGTCTCTGACCCCCTCCCCGTCCCGGTCGCGGCAGTAACCGCAGGTCCTGATGTGACCTCCAAGTCTCCGTCCAAACGACTGACTCCGGGTCAGGGGAACTCGGTTCCTGGTCACACACCGGGTTGGGGGGAGGAGACAGGAGAGCTTCCGGTTGCGGCCGAACCCGTAGCTGCTGGGGCGACGCCCGCGGGGGCTGATGCGCCCGCTCTCCCCAGCCACGCTGGCCGTGACTGCGGCGTGCATGGTGCTAGCGGTGGGTGTCGGCGTGGTGGGCATGGTGATGGGACTGCGGATTCGGTGCAACGAGGGCGAGTCGCTGCGGGGCCAGACCACGAGCGCCTTCCTCTTCCTCGGCGGTGAGACTGCAGCCCCTGCGGCCCGGGCCGGCAGGCGGGGCGGGCCTGGGGTGATGGAGGGGCCTGGTCACCAGGGGCGGGGCTTGAGGTACTCGTCAGGGATCCGAGGGACGGGGCTGGAAGAAGCCGAGAGAGGTGGGCGGGGCTCTCAGAGCGGGAGGTGCCGGAAGGGGCCTGGGCCAGAGGCGGGCCGAGAGCCGATAGGCGTGGTCTGATAGAAGGGGGCGGGTCTGTAGGGGCGTGGCCTGGGTGCAGCCCCACCAGGCCCAGCTAGCTCATCCTGCGGCTGGGCGGGGCCCAGGACTGCTGCTGCTGACCGCCTTGATAGGCTACACGGTGAAGAACGCGTGGAAGAACAACGTCTTCTTCTCTTGGTCCTATTTTTCTGGGTGGCTGGCCTTACCCTTCTCAATTCTCGCGGGTAACCTGCACAGCGGGAAGAGGGTGGAGGAGACTGCCCAGAAGACCCTCACCCCAGAGGCTCCCCAGCTGCCCTTCCAGTAAACCCCGGGGACCTCTCAGGGACTCCCCAACACACTAACGACTCCCGCAGACCTGGCATTGACCCCCTTGGAGCCCCAAACCCCAGTCCCCGGGGCCCGCCAGGCCATCCGCCCCAGGGCCCACCTTCCTTTTCCCGCCCCGCGTCCCCTTCCCCCCAGGCTTCTGCTTTCTGCTGGCAGATATGATCATGCAGAGCACCGACGCCATCAGTGGATTCCCCGTGTGTCTGTGACTGCAGCCTGCCTGGGGCAGAATAAAGGAACGGCTTTTTTTTAGCGCTGCGGCTCCGCGTGCTTTTCTGGGGGTCGTGGGGACGCAGGCACGGGGTTGCATAGAGACTCAGGGAGGACATAAGGACACGAACCTATAGGGAACGTGGAGACGGGGAGACACAGACATGGAGACACAAGTCTCCAAGGATTGGAATGAGAACAGGGACATGTGGGAGGGGCGGGGCCAGGATGGGACGTGGGCTTTTGGAGAGGGTGTTGAGGGGCTGTGGGGACAACATGGAGGTGAAGTAGAGACATGGACAGGGGAGGATACGGATATGGAAAGGAAAGGAAACACGGGGATGGAGAGAGACCGACACGCAAGGATTCAGAGGCGTGGGAATACGAGTACTGCAACTTGGAGAGGCCGGAAAGAAGTGGGGGATCTGGAGAGGGAGAGCAGATCCGGGGATACCGGGAAGCGTTTATAGGACCGGGAGGATCTATAAACTCCGGGCGCGATTCCCTCCAGTGCTCGACCTTTCCCCTAGTTCTCTGCCCTGCCCCCTCGGCCAGGCCTTTCCTTCCCTCTCGGGGTCCGGCTGGCTCCCCGAGATCCGCTTCCCATTGGTTTGCGTTGCTTGCCACACCGCCCTTCCCTCCGGCCTCTCGATTGGTCCTCTGTCGGGGAGGCGGGCTCTGCAGTGGTTGACTGGCTGACCGTGCTGCGCGCAGGCGCAGAGAGAGGCAGGGTGGGGTCGGGTGTCTGGAAGAAGCGACTGAGGGTGCGGGCTGACCCTGTAGGTGGCTGCGGCGGGAAGATGGCGGAGCTGCGCGCGCTCGTAGCTGTCAAGAGGGTCATCGACTACGCCGTGAAGGTGACCGGGCCCCCCTCTCCCACATCCCTGAATCCCGCAGCCATGTACTTCCGGGGCCACGAGCGCACACTGGGTGGGGGTCTTCTTGTAACCCCCGACCTCTGCCGCTCTAACCCCCATACGTCAAAGTCACACCTGACGGCAAAAATCAAAAGAGTGAAGTTCTAACATCCGATCCCTCCGGGGTCACGGCCATGTTCTCTTTTCCCTCGTTCTGGATTCACTCTCTTGATAACTGTTCAGAGTGAGTTGCTTTCTCCATTTCTTACCCACTGGAAGAAGTCATGGTCCCTGTTTAACGCACGGAGAAACTGAGGCACAGAGAGGTCACCCAGCTAGAGAAGGGCAGAGCCGTGAGTTCTATGCAGGTTCCTCTGACTGCTTTCACCCACTGGGCTGCATTGCTGACCTTTGTACTATTACCCGAAATGTGCTATAGGGAGTCAGACAGGGCCCTATGGGGCCCCAGAAGCTGCTTGCCACCCTCCATAGCCACAGGGTGAGCCAGGAGGCTCTAGCTAGGGAGAGAGAAGTGTGTTTGCTAGAGGTGAAAGTTCAAGGAACCAACCTGCCTGAGCTGGGGATAGCTCACATTCTCCATGAAAGAGGTGGGGGAGGGCACTCTCTGAGCGCCTGGCTTGTCCCCAGAGGGAGGCTGGTGTGGACAGAGGTGAATCAGACACGGTCTCTCAGGCCCGCTTCTCTCAATGCTTGGCCTGAACTGGACTGAAGATGGTGACTGTCCATCCACATCTGTCCTTCCCATCAGCCTGGGGACTTACCTCTGTGTCCCCAGCATTACCTAGCATGGGGCCTGGCACCCTGGAGGCCTCAGGGTGGGCGAAACCAGGGTCACAAAGTTGACACTGATACTGCCCCTGCCTGCTTAGGGAGTGGGCTGGGGAAGAGGGTACAGGAGCCAGACTTGAGCATGAAAGCGTCAGTGATCATAGCAGCCAGCATTTAGTGGGTGTTTACGTGCCAGGCATCCTTCCAAGTCCGTTGTAGAGATTAACCCATTCAGTCCTTTCAGTATCCTTTGTATTATTTATTATTTATTTTTATTTTTTGAGACGGAGTTTTGCTCATTTTGCCCAGGCTGGAGTGCAATGGTGCAATCTCGGCTCACTGCAACCTCCGCCTCCCGGGTTGAAGTGATTCTCCTACCTCAGCCTCCCAAGTAGCTGGGATTACAGGCATGCACAACCACACCTGGCTCATTTTTTTGTATTTTTAGTAGAGATGGAGTTTCACCATGTTGAAGGGCTGGTCTCAAACTCCAGACCTCAGGTGATCCACCCGCCTCGGCCTCCCAAAGTGCTGAGATTATAGGCGTGAGCCACCGTGCCGGCCGACCCTTTGTACTATTAATTCCATTGGATAGATGAGGAAACTGAGGCCTGTCACATCTCCCAGCCAGTAAGTGGCAGAGTTACAATCAAAACCCTGGGCAAGTCTGGCTCTAGACTCTGCTCTCCCATCTCCCTCAGTGTCCCCTGTCCTAATGACGCCTCTGACAGCACATGACAGGGATGTCGCCTCCAGCCCTTCTGAGACACATTCCTCTTGGGGTCCTGGGTCCCAACACTTGGTTTCCTCCCTGCTCTGACTGTTCGTTACTGTCACATCTTTGGACTCCTACAGCCCCCTGGGCATCCTCTATCCCAGCCCTCGCCTTCCCTGCCTGGCATGTCTGGGATTGGATCTGTCTCCCCCATGGTGCAGGCCCACGTTTTGACTCAGCTCTGGTCCCAGCATCACTCAGCACAGAGCCTGGCACATGGATGTCTCTGATGTGCTCAGGGAGAGAACAGAGGGGAAGCGTGAAGGCAGTGTTGAATCAGCTCCTGTCCTTTCCAGAGGGTGCTGCCTTCCCCTCCCACAGTGCCCCAGGGCTCCCTGCATTACATCCTGTCTCACTGGATGTGTCTGTTGATGTCCGTTTCAGAACAAATGAGTGATTCAGACCCTGCCAGCTTCCTAAGCACCAGATTAGACCTGGGCAGTGTCCCACCCCCTTTCCCTTCTCCTCCCAAAGCTGTCAGTTCTCCACCCACCCCCCCACCACTCTTCCTGCCCTATTGTCTCTTGGTCCCATTGTCTCACCTGGACTCTCACCCTGGTCCTCCCTCACTCCCAGTCTCTCCCCGTCAGAGCTGACCCTGCTCTCCCCTGCTCCCAGCCTGCCTGTGGCTCTCCAGCACCCTCAGGACAGAGTCGCAGCCCCTCTGCCTGGCATTTGGGATGCTTTGTGGTCCAGCCTCCTCTTCATGGTCTGCTTCAGCTGTCCACTTCCCTCCTTGGACCCTCCCTTACCCTTTGTGCTTCCACCACTGTGACCTACTCCTCCTGTCCTGACAGACCAGGCCGCGGCTCGCCCTTTCCATGCCTTCTTCCAGCACCACCCTCCTACCTCTGCTTTCTATCCTTTGTCCTGCCCAACTCCAACTCATGGATTATATCAAAATCTAATGATTCTCGGCCAGGTGCAATGGCTCACATCTCTAATCCCTGCACTTTGCGAGGCCGAGGCGAGTGGATCAGCTGAGGTCAGGAGTTTGAGACCAGCCAGGCCAACATGGTGAAACCCCATCTCTACTAAAAATTTAAAAATTAGCCAGGCGTGGTGGCACGTGTCTTTAATCCCAGCTACTCAGGAGGCTGAGGCAGGAGAATCGCTTGAACCTGAGAGGCAGAGGTTGCAGTGAGCCGGGATTGTGTCCCTGCACTCCAGCCTGGGAGACAGAGCTAGACTCAGTCTCAAACAAACAAACAAACAAATGATAAAACCAATTTAGTGATTCTCTCTGGCATCGCCACCTCCAGGAAGCCCCTGACCCTACACCCTCAGGCTGCCTTGATATACCCCTGGGGGCTTCTGCAGTTCCTAGGTTTGCTTCCATCAGCCCTCGCCAGACTGGATTGGGATCCTCTGTTGACCCCATGTTCCCCACTGCCCTACTCTATCATCCCCAGGTTGGTAGCTCCCTGCAGAGAGGGCCATGTCTGATCCACCTCTGTTCCCAGAATCACACGCTCACTCCCTGACCTCTTTCAGCTCCCTGTGCAAACATCACCTTCTCTGGGAGGACTTCCCTGTTTGCCTCCTTAAAATCACAGGCCCCGGAGTCCCTGTGTTTTGCTGCGTTTTCCCCTATACTTTGCAACTAGGAACGGAGAGGAAAGTGTGTTTGCTAGAGATGAAAGTTCAAGGAGCCAACCTAACTGAGTGGAGGGAGTGGCTCACATTCTCCGTGAAAGAGGCGGGAGCAGGGGGCACCCTCTGAGAGCCCAGCTTGTCCCCAGAGGGAAACTGGTGTGGACACTTTGTAATCCACAGTGTCATTTACTTATTGATTGCTCTGGTGTCTGTCATCACTTCTGGAATTTGCGCCCCACGTGTGGGGAAGACAGTTTGATGTGGTCACTGCTTCCTGAGACTGGGTGCACTGCTAGAATAGTTCAGACCTCAGACTCCGAGCCCAGCGCCTGCATCCACTTCCTGCTGTGTGACCTTGAGGAAATTGCCTCACCACTCTGAGCGTTATTTTTCTACTCTGTACAGTGGGGATAATGGTAATATACTTTACTGAGTTGTAATGAAAATTAAATAAGCCCTTGGAGTTTCTTTCTCTGTTTGTTTGTTTGAGATGGAGTCTCGCTCTGTCACCCAGGCTGGAGTGCAGTGGCACAATCTCGGCTCACTGCAGCCTCCGCCTGCAGTGATTCTCCTGCCTCAGCCTCCTGAGTAGTAGGGATTACAGGTGCGCGCCACTACACCCGGCTAATTTTTGTATTTTAAATAGAGACAGGGTTTCATGATGTTGGTCAGGCCGGTCTTGAACTCCTGACGTCAGGTGATCTGCCCATCTTGGCCTCCCAAAGTGTGGGGATTACAGGCTGGAGCCACCGCGTCCGGTCTAAATAAGCCCTTGGAACAGTGCCTGGCACACAGTGACACTGGAGTCCACCATGGATGGAGCATGCAGCAGAGACAGGAGTGGCTGGAGGCGGGGCTGGGATTGGGGCAAAGCCAGGGAGGCCCTTACCCAGAGCACAAAATTAAAAGGGTGCCCCAAGCATGAGATCATGCTTCATCTCAGCAATGAAGATGAACACAATTTTAACACGGGAGGCCGAGGTGGGTGGATCACTGGAGGTCGGGAGTTTGAGACCAGCCTGGCCAACATCGTGAAACCCTGTCTCTATTAAAAATACAAAAAAGTAGCCGGGCGTGGTGGTGGGCGCCTGTAATCCCAGCTACTCCGGAGGCTGAGGCAGGAGCATGGCTTGAACTGGGGAGGCGGAGGTTGCAGTGAGCCGAGATCATGCCACTGCACTCTAGCCTGGATGACAGAGCAAGACTCCATCTCAAAAAAAAAAAAAAAAAGAAAGAAAGAGGATTGTGGTAGGCCAAGAAATACCCTCTAAAGCAGCTAGGTTTCAATCCCTGGTACCTGAGAAGGGAAAATCACTTAGGAACAGGGTCTTTGCAGGCTGGCCGCGGTGGCTCACGCCTGGAATCCCAGCACTTCGGGAGGCCGAGGAGGGCAGATCACCTGAGGTCAGGAGTTTGAGACCTGGCCAACATGGTAAAACCCTGTCTCTACTAAAAATACAAAAATTAGCTGGGTGTGGTGACGCATGCCTGTAATCCCAGCTACTTGGGAGGCTGAGGCATGCGAATTGCTTGAACCCGGGAGGCAGAGGTTGCAGTAAGCCGAGATTTCACCACTGTACTCCAGCCTGGGTGACAGAGCGAGAGCCCATCTGGAAAAAAAAAATAGAAACAGGGTCTTTGCAGATGTGATTAAATTAAGCATCTTGAGATGGGGGCATTATCCTGGATTATTTAGGTGGGCCCTAAATGCCATCTCAAGAGTCCTTATAAGAGAGAGACAGAGGGAGACTAGACACACAGAGAGAGAAGGCCGCATGAAGACTGAGCTGAGGATGCTGGCACTGAAGATAAAGTGATGCAGCCACAAGCCAAGGAGTGTCAGAGCAGAAGCTGGAGGAGGCAAGAAACGTGCTCCCCCCAGGGCCTGCAGACCCCTTGGTCTCACCCTGGTGAAACTGACTTTGGACTTCTGGGCTCCAGAGCTGTAAGATTCTAAGCCACCAAGTATGTGGTGATTTGTTATGGCAGCCGAGAGAAACTAATAGGAAGGTGGTTATTGGTCACGCCACACCCTGGTCCACACCGGAAGCCTCTTTCCCTGGCACATGATGGTGCCCCCAGGATCCAGCTTAGAGCCAGGCACACAGTAGGGCCCAGGAGAGACAAAAACGATGTGCAGAAGCAAATGGGTGGGGTTTGCCACCCATTTCGTTGGAGCGAAAGTTTAATAAGCAAAGAAGAAAGCTCTCCGCAGAGGAGAGGGGAGCCCAAGCGTGTTGCCATTTTTCCAGTTGATTCCAAAAGCTTTTGTAAGAAACTCCTCTCATCTCTGTAGCTGTTTGAGTATCTTATCTGTAAAGCTGTCTGCATAACTCTCCGTTATCTGTGTAGTTGTGGGTATGTCTTTAGGCAAGCACAAAGCTCTGCTTCTCTTGTTTGGGTAACAGTGGGTTCGTTTTAGGTAAGCTCCGCCCCTCCCTGTGCAAGTTCCCACAGAGACCACAAGGTAAATGCCTGAAAAGGGGAGGGAACTTTTCCTGGGAGCCTGTCAATCACACAAAGAACAAAAGGCTTCTGTGCTGGACCTGCCTGCTTGTCTGAGTTTTCCTCAGGCTGCTCTGTTGTTACCTGTAGCTGTGATTTTTCAGGCAGGCTGCTTCTCTGAGGACCAGCCTTAACTGTCTACCTAACTGATTTTTCCTTTTCTTCTCCTCTTTTGTATTTCTGTATCAGTGTGTTATGTATTTATATACACTTGGAGATATGGTAAAATGCACCTCTCACCGTGGGTTCCCATAAATACTGTAAATTTGAGAAACACTCTTTCAGGCCTGAGAGGAGCAGTGACACAGTAGGGATGATCAAGTCAGATGTCCCTGGTACCCAGGAATGGCTGGATGAGAGAAGGAGACAGGGTGACCTGCCCCTGCCTACAAGCTCTAACCCAGCTCTGTCCCTGAAGCTGTGTGACCCCGGACAAGGCCCTGCCCCTTTCCAGGCTGTTGTTATCCTCATCCAGCCTGGGACAGGGTTGGTGCTGAGGCCCCCACCTTCTTGCCTATTTCCTCCTGACCCCGCCCCCTCCCCTCCTGCTGAGCAGATCCGAGTGAAACCTGACAGGACCGGTGTGGTCACAGATGGCGTGAAGCACTCCATGAACCCCTTCTGTGAGATCGCAGTGGAGGAGGCTGTGCGGCTCAAGGAGAAGAAGCTGGTGAAGGAGGTCATCGCCGTCAGCTGTGGGCCTGCACAGTGCCAGGTGCTCAGGGTCTTGGGGTGGGGGCTGGACTTCTGAGTCTGAGGGAGGAGGGGCTGGGACCTGGACTCTGGTCTGAGGGAGGAGGAGGCTGGAAGCCTGGACCCCTGGGTCTGAGGGAGGATAGGCTGATAGCCTGGTTTCCTGGGTCTGAGGAAGGAGGGGATGGGGGTCTGGACTCCTGGGTCTGAGGGAGGAGGGGCTGGGGGCCAGACTCGTGGGTCGCCCTGAGGATAGCCAAGTCAAGCCCCTCTGTCCTCGGCAGGAGACCATTCGTACTGCCCTGGCTATGGGTGCAGACCGAGGTATCCACGTGGAGGTGCCCCCAGCAGAAGCAGAACACTTAGGTCCCCTGCAGGTGGCTCGGGTCCTAGCCAAGCTGGCAGAGAAGGAGAAGGTGGACCTGGTGCTGCTGGGCAAGCAGGTAACTGTGGTCAGCCCTCCCTGTGCCCCCTTGCTCATCCCTGCTTGGGAGGAGGGTAGAGGAGATGTGGGGTGAGACAGCAGGTGGCCAGGCCCAGGGCATTCAGCCACTCCAGGCTGAGCAGCTTGGGACTTTGCTGACCTTCCTGACAGAGAGTTTGAGCAGGGAGGACAGAGTCCCTCTGGGTGTTAGAAAGATCCTCTTGGGCCAGGCACGGTGGCTCATGCCTGTAATCGCAGCACTTTGGGAGGCTGAGGCGGGTGGATCACTTGAGGTTGGGAGTTTGAGATTAGCATGGCCAACACGGTGAAACCCCATCTCTTCTAAAAATACAAAAATTAGCCGGGTGTGGTGGTGTGCACCTGTAATCCCAGCTACTTGGGAGGCTGAGGCATGAGAATCACTTGAACTTGGGTGGTGGAGGTTGCAGTGAGCCAAGATCGCACCACTGCACTCCAGGCACCACTGCACTCCTGCCTGGGAGCAGAGCGAGACTCTGTCTCAAAAAAAAAAAAAAAAAGAAAAGAAAAAAAGAAGAAAGATCCTTTTGGTTGAGTTTAGAGGCTGGAAGGCCGAGGTGATGGTCACGTGGGGAGAATGAGGCCTCGGCCTAAGGTGTCGGGACAGAGCAGAGACATGATGTGGCAGGAGAGACTGGGCTTAGCATGGGGAGGGAGGGCAGGGAGGAGGCAAGGACAGTGCCTGGGTCTGCCTTGGTAATACAGGTGGGAAACCCAGGAAGAACAGGAGGTTGGAGGAGGATCCTACACAGGGAGTGTGAAGAGCCCAGGAGACATTGATGCAGATTCAGGAGGCAGTCCTGGGCTTGAAACAGAGACTTGAGAATTTTGGAGGGCACTGCAGGTGGCTCGGGTCCTGGCTAAGCTGGCAGAGAAGGAAAAGGTGGACCTGGTGCTGCTGGGCAAGCAGGTAGCTGTGGTCCGCTCTCCCTGTGCCCCCTTGCTCATCCCTGCTCGGGAGGAGGGTGGTGGAGATGTGGGGTGAGACAGCAGGTGGCCAGGGAGCTATGGGAGGTCTATGAGCAGAAGAGGGGTGGGATCAGCACTAGGTGCAGAAAAAGCCTCCCTGGGCTTCGAGAATGGACTGGAAGGGGAGATTGGAGGCCAGGAGTTAGGGAAGGAGGTTAGGGCTAGGTGAGGACCCGACCAGAACCTTTCCTGCCACACTGGTGCTCCCCACTGAGACAGGTACATGGGGCTCATCTGTTTCCCCAGGAGACCCTAGGGCACCACCTCTCCTCAGGGGTAGCTCATCTCATTTGAGGACACACCTCATGGCCTCAACCAGGGGAAGGACAGAAGAGGGACGTCAGAAGAACCACAGGCAGATGGGAGTGAGAAGAGGCAGGGAATTAGGGATGGAGGCTGAGAAGGAAGACCAAAGATGGCAAGGTATGTCAAGCAGGGCACGGAGAGAGCAGAGCACAGCAGGCTCAGGTAGAGCTGGGGCCCCCGGAGAGAGATGGAGATCCCAGGGCCAGGTCAGTTCTGGGACAAGGAGGAGGTTGGTGGGTCCAGATAGGTCATTGGGTGTCCTGCCCAGCCCTGAGAAAGTCAGAAGAAAACAAAGATTACCAACAGCAGGGGCATCAGAGTACAGATCAGCCAACTGTGGCAGAAGGGCCTACCTGGAGAACAGGCCAAAAAGGGTGGGGCTACCTGGGTGGGGCTGCAGAGGCCGATGTGTTGGAAGCATGGCCTTAGCAGTCCCCTGCATTTGCTGGTGGTTCTCAGACTCCGATGTCCTACGTGTCCTGGGCCAGGGACAGTTCCTGGGGCCAGGACTTCCAGCTGGGGAAATGCCGGATGAACTGGTCATGATGCTGTTTGTTCTAGGAAACAGATTCACAACTGAAACTGGCTTAAGCCAGAAAGTGAATTTATTAGCTCATGTAAATCAGGGGCGTCAGGCACAGCTTGATCCAGGGCCACACATGAGCTGTAGGCTCCCCTCTACCTTAGCTTCACTGTCTGCATCTCCAAGCTCAGATCCCACCGGCCCAGGGACCCCAGCAGAAAGAAAGGAGCCTCTTTCCCAAGGGCTCCAGCAAACTCCCAGGGCTTACTCTTCTTTGGTGCAGCTTGAGTCATGTGCCCCTCCCTGAACCAATCACTGGGGTTGGGGCTAGAATGTCCTCGCTGGCCCAGATCCTCTTCATGCAGCTGCCCAGGGGCCACATAGGGTGGGATTCCTGAGAGGCTTTATACAGAAGGCAGAGACTTGGCGACAGGAATGCCAGGTGGCCCCACATGTCCCTGGACAAGTGGCTGCTTATCTCTGGGCCCAAGTGAGGGGATCGTTCTAGACCAAAAATCAGTGAACTATGGTCCATAGCGACCTCTGATTTGTAAATAAAGCTATATTGGAACATCACCACATACGTTCATTTACATATTATTTATGGCTGCCTGTGCACTACAACAGCAGAGCTGAGTCACTGTGACAGAGACTGTATGACCTGCAAAGCCTAAAATATTTACTGCATTTTGCCAACCCGGCTGGATATGGTGGCTCGTGCCTGGGGGATCATCTGAGGCCAGGAGTTCAAGACCAGCCTGGCCAACATGTTGAAATCTCGTTTCTACTAAAAATAGAAAAATTAGCTGGGCGTAGTGGTGGGCGCCTATAATCCCAGCTACTCAGAAGGCTGAGGCAGGAGAATTGTTTGAACCCGAGAGGCAGAGGTTGCAGTGAGCCAAGATTGCACCATTGTACTCCAGCCTGGGTGACAGAGCAAGACTCCATCTCAACAAGAAAAAAAGGAAAGAAAAAGTTTGCCAAGCCCTGTTCTAGACAGAGGCCTGAATGGTCCATGAGCTCCACTGATTGTCATACAGTCTCCTCTCTCTCCCCATTCAGGCCATCGATGATGACTGTAACCAGACAGGGCAGATGACAGCTGGATTTCTCGACTGGCCACAGGTGAGGGTGGAGCGGGGAGCACCTGCTGAGGGCCAGGCCCTCATCCCTCAAACTTCATTTCTGCCTCAGGGCCTTTGCATTTGCTGTTCTCTCCTCCTGGAACACTGCTCCTTCAGATTGCCTCATGACTTTCTTGTTCCCCTCCTTGAGATCTCTGCTGAGGTATCACCTCTTCAAAGGGGACTTTTCTTGCCATCCTACGTGAAATACTCATGCCCACCCCCTCAATTCCAGGTTCCCCAATCCCCATCTATGCCAGTCCAATATAAATGCAGGCTGGGGCCAGGCGTGGTGACTCAACGCCTGTAATCCCAGCACTTTGAGAGGCCGAGGCAGGTGGATCACTTGAGATCAGGAGGAGTTTGAGACCAGCGTGGTCAACATGTTGAAACCCCATCTCTACTAAAAATTTAAAAATTAGCTGGATGTGGTGGCATGTGCCTGTAGTCCCAGCTACTCAGGGGGCTGAGGGAGGAGAACTGCTTGAACTCGGGAGGCATAGGTTGCAGTGAGGCAAGATCGCACCCCACTGCACTCCAGCCTGGCAACAGAGGGAGGCTCCGACTCAAAAAAAGAAAAAAAATGCAGACTGGGTATAGTGGCTCACACCTATAGTCCTAGCACTTTGGGAGGCCGAGGTGGGAGGATTACTTGAACCCAGGGGTTCGAGACCAGCCTTGGCAACACAGTGGGACCCCATCTCTACCAAGAAAGAAAAGTTAGCCGGGTGTGATGGCACATGCCTGTAGTCACAGCCACTCAGGAGGCCGAGGTGGGAGGATCCCTTGAGCCCAAGAGGTCAAGACTGAAGTGAGTTGGGATCATGCCACTGCACTCCAGCCTGGGTGAAAGAGGGAAACCCTGTCTCAGAAAAAAAAAAAGAAAGGCACATAGACAAATTTAAAATTTTCACAGCTACATAAAAAAGTAAAAGAAACAGATAAAATTATATTTTATTTCACCCCATTATATCTAAAATATTATCTTTTTTTTTTTTTTTTTTTTTTTTTTTTTT
>NW_016806418.1:55322-61278 GCF_001698545.2 Rhinopithecus bieti
GCATCGTCTCAGCCTATAGGGAGGGTTCAGCGCATCGTCTCAGCCTATAGGGAGGGCTCAGTGCATCGTCTCAGCCTATAGGGAGGGTTCAGTGCATCATCTCAGCCTATAGGGAGGGCTCAGTGCATCATCTCAGCCTATAGGGAGGGTTCAGTGCATCATCTCAGCCTATAAGGAGGGCTCAGGGTATCATCTCAGCCTATAGGGAGCCTTCAGCATGTCATCTCAGCCAGAAGTCCACTGAGTCATTACTACCAAAAGGATGGGTTTTCCAGTCTGTTGCAGCCCGTGAAGGGCTTCCTGAATTGGTTACCTAAAGGAGGACTGCTGCAATAGTTGGGCCTCCCAGGGCCTCCTAGCCAGCAGGAGTTTTCCACACCAGGTGTGGCCCTGTGAGAAGTTTTGTGTGTCCTGGCCAGTTGGTGGGTCCAGAGGGTTCAGTCCATGGGACTGGTCTGCTGGCATGGCACCCATGGGAAGGAGGTGGCAGGAGGGTGGCAGGGGTTCCACAGCCCTGTGAACAATGGCTTCCCATGTGCAGAAAGCCAAGAAGAAGAAGATCGAGGTGATCAAGCCTGGGGACCTGGGCGTGGACCTGACCTCCAAGCTGTCCGTGATCAGCGTGGAGGACCCGCCCCAGCGCACGGCCGGCGTCAAGGTGGAAACCACTGAGGACCTAGTGGCCAAGCTGAAGGAGATCGGGCGGATTTGAGCCCCTCCCAGAGATGGCAATAAAACTGACTCTCAACATCTATCTCTGTTAACTCATTTCCTAGAGACATTCAAGTAAATGTTGAATGAACCTATGAACCAAATAGGTTCATTCAACATTTACTTGAGTCTTTTGTGTGCCAGGCCCTGTGGATCCAGTCCCTGCCCATGAGGAGCCTCTATTGATGCAGGGGACAATGAGGACAAAGGCAGCTGTAATTTGGGGTGAAGTATGCTAGACGTGGAGGCACACTGGGCCCCTGGGAACCCAACTGGGGGACCTGACCTGGCCCAGCCCATGGGGTCAGAGATTTCCCAGGGAGATGACTTCCACGTTGAGTGTTGGAACACAAATATCAGTGAGGTGGGTGAGAAGGGCTTTTATCCACAATGTTTGCAGGACACTCAGGACACTTATTCTCTCCTGTGTCCCCAGTCTCAGCAGGGACACAGGAGAGAATGAGGCCAGAAGCTGCGGTTCTGGTGTGAGACACAGACAAGCCACAGAGAATCGAAACTTAGTGTGGCAATGAACTGCCTGGGTCTACAGTCAGATTAGTTTTTTTTAAATTATATTTTCTTGAGACAGAGTCTTGCTCTGTTGCCCAGGCTTGCACCATCACACCTGGCTAATTTTTGTATTTTTAGTAGAGACGGGGTTTCACCATGTTGCCTAGGCTGGTCTTGAACTCCTGACCTCAAGTGATCCGCTCATCTCAGCCCCCCAAAGTGCCGAGATTACAAGCGTGAGCCACAGCGCCTGGCCTAATTTTTTGTTAAAAAAATTGTGTTCCATTCCTCTGGCCTTCTGACAGCATGTGATTTCATATGCTCACTCTCACCTTTGCCAGCTAGATCTTGGGTGAGTTCCTTCCTGTTTTTGAGTTTCAGTTGCCTCATCTGCAGATCAAAATAGTAACGGCATCATGTAGGGGTTAAGGGCATGGGTTCTGGGTCCCAGGGCCCTGGGTCAAATCCCACTGGACCCATTCCTGGCTCTAGGAGGATCTCAGATAGGCAACTACTCCCTGAGCCTCAGTTTCTTTCTCTATCAGGTGGAATTAGTGATACCTATATTCTGGTTGTCTGTTCTGGCATAACCAACCACCCCAAAACTTGGTGGCTTAAAACAACACTTGTTTATTATGCTCTTAAGTCTGGAATCTGGGCAGGGCTCAGCAGGGGCAGCTTGTCTCTCCGTGCAGGATCAGTTCAGGTGCCTCAAATGGGGCCAGGGGATTGACTTCCAAGAAGGCTCGCCCACATGGCCAGCAAGCTGGCTGGGGCTGCTGACCAGGGGCCGTGATTCCCCTCCATGGGACTGCTGAGTTTCCTCCCAGTGTGGCGGCTGGGTTCCATGAGGGAGTGTCCTATGATACAGAAAGTGGCATATGCCAGCCTAGATGCAGACTCTGGCACAGGGTCACTTCCACGTCTTGGTCCCGCAGTCACAGAGCCTACTGAGATCCAAGGAGTAGGGACATAGACCTCATATCTTAACAGGAGGATCCTCAAATTTGCAGCCCTCTTTAAACTACATAATCTACTCCATGGAGTTTTGAAAGGTTAATTTATGTAGCACCCCTATAACCACACCTGCTATGCAAAAAATGCTGAAGGTATATTATTACCAGTATTAGTCGGGGCTAATTAATGGTGGCTCATGCCTGTAATCTCAGTACTTTGGGAAGCCAAGGTGGGTGGATCACTTGAGGTCAGGAACTCATGATAAGCCTGGCCAACATGGTGAAACCCCAGCTCTACTAAAAATAACAAAAATTAGCCAGGTGTGGTGGTGCGTGCCTGTACTCCCAGCTGTTCCAGAGGCTGAGACGGGAGAATCACTGGAACCCGGGAGATGGAGCCTGCAGTGAGCTGAGGCACTCAGGGTGACAGAACAAGACTCCGTCTCAAAAAAATACATATATTACCAATATTACTACTGGTGAGAACTGGGCCAAGGTAAGCTTAGAGGACTGGGAGCTGAGCAGACGCCCTAAGCTCAGCATGGGATGGTGGGAAAAGTTATCAGAAGGAGTCAACAGTCTGACCATCCTGGTCCCAAGTCCAGCTTCTCCCTCTGGCTGTGCAACCTCCTGCAGGTCCCTTGACCTCTCTGAGCCTAAGTCCCCTGGCCTGCAAAGTGAGTATAATGACACTCAGCTCATAGGGTGTTTAGAAGGGTTCAGCCTGATAATGCATAGGAAACATTTAGCATAGTTCCCGGCTCAAACTAAGTGGTAATTATTATGGTTCTTAATAAGGTGAGACCTGAAGGACAAGTTGTGGTTTAGCCAGGCTGGAGGGAGGTGGAGAGTGTGAGAGCATTCCAGGTAGAGGACTGCGAGGTGAGATGGGCGGGCAGGATGTTCAAGTGCTGGAGTCCGGGGGTGTGCATGGGTTTGCTGTGAAGCTTGGATGTCTCCAGAGGGCGCTGGGGAGCCAGGGGAGGGCTGTGAGTAGGGGAAGGCAGGTTCAGCTCTGGGTGTAGAAGGACCCTGGCAGGGACTGGAGGAGACTGGGCAGAGGAGGGAGACGAGGCAGGAAGAGAAGACAGGACCTGGCCAGTGAGAACTAGGGTGAGGAGGGTTGGACTCAGATTGACAGTGGTGACGGGGAGGGAGGAGGTTGGGAATGTTTCCCAGCATTTGCGAAGATGGTGAAGCCATCCCGGAGGTGTGAGGAAGTTTGGGTTAGAGGAAAGATTCTGAGTTTAGCGGGACACAGGCCATGTGAGGGCCTCGGGGATGCAGAAATGCAGCTCTGGTCTCAGGATAGAGGCCCTGGCAGGAGATAGCACCTGGAGACTTGGTTCTGAGAGAGCCATGGGAGGGTTTGGAGCAGAGGAGGAGCAGAGTCAGGTGTATCTGAGGCTGCAGGCAAGACAGAGTGGAAGGGGCCAGGAGGCTGGGGAGGAGGAAGCCTGTTCTGAAGCTGTGGCCATCAGAGGTGGGGCTCTCGGAAAGGTCACCTCACCCTCCTCCAGGAAGTCTTCCTGGCTTTGTCCCACAAACTTGCTACCACATTTTTAGCTGGGAATGTTTTCTCCATCTTCCCCCTGGGGGTGGGGAGGGCAGGGATCAGGCTGGGCCTCCCTGCAGATGGGACCAGCTGATGAAGAGAGTGGGGTGGGGTGGGCAGCTCAGCCACCACATCGGGGTTGGGGATCCTGGCCCCTCCCTCTGGGTCTGGCTCCCTTCCCCTCCCAGGAAGCTAAGCTACCAGTCCTGTTGGACTCGTCTGACCCAGGAGGGATGGGTGCAGTCCTGGGTCTCTCTCCAGTGTCGTTTCAGTGAGGCCAGCACCATGGACACCCCACAGGCTCTGCCACTCTTCCTACTCCTGGGTAAGTTCCCTGCTCAGTCCCCTCCCCTCCAGTCCCCCTGAGCAGCCTCCCCCAACGCTTTCCCCTCTTCTCTGCAGCCTCCTTGGTAGGGGTCCTCACCCTCAGAGCCTCTTCTGGACTTCAGCAAACCAACTTCTCCTCTGCCTTCTCTTCGGACTCAAAGAGCTCTTCCCAGGGGCTGGGTGCAGAAGTTCCCTCCATCAAACCTCCCAGCTGGAAACTTCCGGATCAGTCCCTGGATTCAAAAGGCTCTGCTGGAATCTCTAATTCCAGCTGGTTTCCTGAGGCCCTGAGTTCCAACAACATGTCTGGGTCCTTCTGGTCAAATGTTTCTGCTGAGGGCCAAGATTTGAGCCCGGTTTCCTCCTTCTCTGAAACCCCTAGTTCTGAAGTATTTCCTGATATTTCGGACCCTCGAGTTCCTGCCAAAGACCCCAAGCCTTCCTTCTCTGTTAAGACCCCAGCTTCAAACATTTCTACTCAAGTCTCCAACACCAAATTCTCTGTTGAGGTCCCAGGTTCAAAATTCTCCCCTGATGATATGGATCTTCAACTCTCTGCCCAGAGCCCTGAATCCAAATTTTCTGCAGAGACCCACTCAGCTGCAAGCTTCCCCCAGCAGCTGGGGGGCCCACTTGCTGTGCTGGTGGGAACTACCATCCGGCTCCCCCTGGTCCCAGTCCCCAGCCCTGGGTCCCCCACCCCTCTGGTGGTCTGGCGCCGGGGCTCTAAGGTGCTGGCAACTGGAGGCCTGGGGCCAGGGGCACCTCTGATCAGCCTGGACCCTGCTCACCGAGACCGCCTGCGATTTGATCAGGCCCGGGGGGTTCTGGAGCTCGCCTCTGCCCAGCTGGACGATGCAGGGGTCTACACGGCTGAGGTCATCCGGGCAGGGGTTCCCCGGCAGACTCGCGAGTTCACGGTGGGTGTGTATGGTAAGTGGGCCCTGGCGTCAGGAGTGCAGGCGGCAGGGGCTGCTCTGCTCTGCCAGGCTTTGGGCAAGTCACGGTGCTGTGGGGTCCCTGGATGGCAGAAGAGGGCTTCTGGGTTGAGGAAAGGAGGAAAAGAGCTAGAGGTCAAGGCAGGGGTGTTTGAGCAATGTTGGACCTGGGATGGAGACTCTTGGGGGCCTGCACTCCCAGGTCTGAGGGAGGAGGAGGAGGCTGGGAGCCTCTTCTGTCGAACTCCTGGGTCCCGGAGAGAAGGGGTCTGGGGGCTCAAACTCATGGGTTTATGAGAGGAGAGGGATGGGGGCCGGGACTCCAGGGGCTTAGAGGGAGCAGCGGCTGGGGTTCCCTCTAAGGGGACCAAAGATGGGCTCCAGGACTGGGTCCTGAGCCCGTTCTCCCTCTCCCAGAGCCCCTACCCCAGCTGTCGGTTCAGCCCAAGGCTCCAGAGACAGAGGAGGGGGCGGCCGAGCTCCGGCTGCGCTGCCTGGGGTGGGGACCCGGTCGCGGGGAGCTGAGCTGGAGCAGGGACGGACGCGCCCTGGAGGCGTCGGAATCCGAGGGAGCCGAGCCGCCCCGGATCCGCTCAGAGGGCGATCAGCTGCTCATCGCGCGCCCTGTGCGCAGCGACCACGCCCGGTACACTTGCCGCGTCCGCAGCCCCTTCGGCCGCAGGGAGGCTGCCGCCGACGTCAGCGTCTTCTGTGAGTTGGGGGGGTACCTCGGGTCGGGGACAGGGGGTCCTTGGGGAGAAGCGGGCTGGGGGCCCAGTCTCCGGGAGTCCCAGCGGAGTCCCAGGTGACCCTGACACTTGCAGTCCCGACCCCTCCTCCCTCCAGACGGCCCGGACCCGCCGATCATCACCGTCTCCTCGGACCGCGACGCCACGCCTGCCCGCTTTGTCACCGCGGGCAGCAACGTGACCTTGCGCTGCGCTGCCGCCTCGCGGCCG